>NC_084565.2:15307500-15907500 GCF_033978685.3 Nerophis lumbriciformis
TACATTACATATATACTTACATCATGCATATAAAACCCTAATTGAGGTGTTTGGATGTTTTTTTAAGGGCTTTATAGGCAGAATTGAGCGGCTCCAATAGGCTCCATTGTAAGCGCATTTATTTAATATTTACAATGCATTAAAAAAACAAAACATTGATCGTTATGTCTGTCATAATGATTGTTAACAATAGGCAAAATTCCCCCCAAAAAGTGCAGTTCCCCTTTAAGTCATCCAGCAGCTATAAAATTTAAAAATTATATTGCTGAACAGACCATAATGTCTAATATTTTTATTTTTGACATTCCATATACGTATTTTGACAAGCATACGTAGGACCTAGCTGTCGCATGGCCATCTCCTTTCTCACAACCATTTCTGCGCTCCTGCCAGTTTGCACGTCCTTTCTAGATGTACTAAATAAAGACGCAAACCAGCTCCTGTAGAACCGTTAATAAATCACTCTGCATATGCTAAATACTTATATTTTCATTTTTTCCTCCCAATATTGTGGGTGTTCTGATAATCAGCATAAATTCTGCATATTCATTAAGACAGACACGCTAAAGCAGGGGTGCTCATTACGTCGATCGCGAGCTACCGGTCGATCTCGGAGGGTGTGTCAGTCGATCACCAGCCAGGCATTAAAAAAATAGTCCTAAAAATGAGCGATCATAAATCTTCACTATGACGTCACTTGATTGACATTCACGGCACCCGAGGGTCTTCTGAGATGACGCTGGCTGCTGCCAGCTCATTGAAATTACCGACTGGAAGGCGAGAAACACTTTATTTCAACAGACTCTGGCGCCGTACCTGTCGTCAAAACTCCAAAGACCGACTGCACAGTTGCACAGTTGCGCTAACAAAACGAGTCTCAGAAAGCTGGCGTGCGCAAGCTAGCAAGCTACGGAGTTTGCCGACAATGTATTTCTTGTAAAGTGTATAAAAAGGAGTACGGAAGCTGGACAAATAAGATGCCAAAAACCAACCACTTTCATGTGGTATTGGACAGAAAGGAGGACTTTTTTCTCCTCCATTCGAAAATGCGGACGTTTTTAGCACCACTGTCTGATTCCAATCAATGCAAGTCATCAGAATCAGGTAATACACCAACTTATATTCTTGTCTTCATGAAAGAAAGGAATCTATATGTGGTAAACATCCCTGCATTATCTTTAAACACCTTAACTTGTTAACAATATTAACTATATGTGTTAAACATGCTTGCATTATCTTTAAACACCTTTAACTTATTAACAATATTAACTATATGTGTTAAACATGCTTGTATTATCATTAAACACCTTTAACTTGTTAACAATATTAACTATATGTGTTAAACATGCTTGTATTATCTTTAAACACCTTTAACTTATTAATAATATTAACTATATGTATTAAACATGCTTGTATTATCATTAAACACCTTTAACTTGTTAACAATATTAACTATATGTATTAAACATGCTTGCATTATCTTTAAACACCTTTAACTTGTTAACAATATTGACTATATGTATTAAACATACTTGTATTATCATTAAACACCTTGAATTTATTAACAATATTAACTATATGTATTAAACATTCTTGTATTATCATTAAACACCTTTAATTTATTAACAATATTAACTATATGTGTTAAACATGATTGCATTATCATTAAACACCTTTAATTTATTAACAATATTAACTATATGTGTTAAACATGATTGCATTATCATTAAACACCTTTAATTTATTAACAATATAAATTATATGTGTTAAACATGCTTGCATTATCATTAAACACCTTTAACTTATTAACAAAAACATATATTTCATAAATAAGTAAATATAAATTATATATATGAATGAGGTAGATCCCCACGACTTGATCAATTGAAAAGTAGCTCGCCTGCAGAAAAAGTGTGAGCACCCCTGCGCTAAAGAGACGCAATCTACGAGCTGAGTTGATCAGCTTGGTGTGTGTTATTAAGTTTGCACGTGTTTCAGTAAACACAAACCTTAAGTAGGTCAGGCCCATATTGGGATGGATATATGTCTAAATGATGATTGGGAGCTTATAGCAGAAGCCACTTCTGTCTAATTAATGCAAGAGGTGCTCTTTGTGTTTCCACTGCAGCTTGTTGTGTGTGATTTTGTCAGCACATACATTTTTTAAACACAATTTTCATCAATGTATTTTCAGAATCCAAGAAGCTAAGAGCCAAATATTTGAGCTATTAGAGAAATGTGTTACGGAGTTAACATTTTGCAGATGTGCAATTTATTACATTTGATGGTGTCTGGAATCTTGCCTTCATTTTGGATAACATGCTGGAACCAAAACAAGGTGGTTATGATTACATGCTGCACATATTAACCACTTTTTTATTATTATATTGCTTGAATGGTGAATAAAAAATACTTAAGTACATCAGAAAAATGTGTTTTGTCTAATCTAGTGCATATACCTGACAATTCAAGTGAGTGGTATATGTCCAAATGAGATAGGGAGCTTACAGCAGAAGCCCCTTGTGTCTAATTGATATAAGACGTGCCCTTTGTGTGGCTAATTGGAGGAATAAAAACAGCACATACCAGATAAAGGGGGCCTATAGTATGATAAATGTGATTTTCTTTTGGTCTGAAGCCAATGCTAGCCGAGTGTCCATTTACCGCGCTACGTTTTGAGGGATCTGCAAGAGAGAGAGAGGCCTCACGTGTTATCGACCTGTGGACAGCATTCATATATTAAAATTTCTGAAATAAATATATCATCAACTTTTAACTGCTGGCTAAGTAGTTTTAAATTTAAAGTTTAAAAAACACTGACAGAAGAAGTAATGTTTGTGTTCAATTTAAAAATGCCACAAAGTGAGATCTTTAAGTGGGTAGTAAAAGTAAATTAAATCCTCAATCTTTAATAAATATAATTCATTATGTGTTATGTCTGTGATATAATCATTTAAATATAATTAAAAAACATTTTGTTAACTGTACAGGCAATCTTTTTAAGTTGCACTTCAACAATTGTAACAGTCATAAAAGGGTAAGTTCAATAATTGTTAAATGTATTAAACTTACATTTAATAATATGTGGAAAATATTTGCTTGAAAAACATTAAAGCATTCGGCACTGGTTATCTTTATGAATATAAGGTTTGGTGGAGGCTAGATTTGTCCCAGTCTATAATTGATATTGATCCAATACCATCAAAAACTGCAGCGTATTTACTTGTGCAAAGGTGGACAACCAGTTAACACCTTAATGTCCTCCAATAAGCACACAAAGTTGATCTTTTCTTGTATTTTAGTCAAGCAATTTACAAAAGGTAAATATAATAAGCTATAGGTTACTAGAAGCTAGCAGCTACAAAACAGCTAAGCACACCTTAGCACACAAGCTAGAAATATGTAATAGGTGTACTTGATTTAACAATATTGCAGTCCAAAACAGCACACTTGTCAATATAAAACAAGTATCAAATACTTATAGTTGCATATTATTCACACATAAAAAGTTGCCAAGGCATAAGCATATTTGAAAGTATCCAGTAACAAACGTGTCCGCATTATTCAACTTAAAGCGTCATGAATTTAACATTGTGCGATACAACTCTACTTCAATTTAAAGACAGCATAAGTCAGTAGTTAGGTTAGTGTTTTTCATACCTACCATTGCTCTCTGTTTGACTAATTTCACTTGACCAAACCTTTTCTAACATTCCACACTACCAAATAATAAAAGTATGTATGATTCTTGCTAAAATTATATCGGATCAATATCAGTATCGGCCAATACTTAAGGATCCAACTTTGGTATAGTATCAGAATTTAAAACATTTTTTGTCAGCACACTGATAGTGTGGACTAACTTTTTACATTGTATCTGCTGTTGGAATACTGTGACATCCATGTTTGTTTGCAAGTGGTTTAACATTTGTGTTTACTGACCCTGCAGTTATGATTGTATCTGGGAGTGGTATGTATCAGTCAGATTTTAACAAACTAAGTTTTTCAATGACGCAAATTTAGAAACGCAAATGGGGGGTGGTGTAAAAAGTCAGTTGGAAGGACAATAGGTATGACCCTCTCCTCTCTTCAACAATGAATGAAATTAGTGTAAGAAAAAAGTTGAAATTCTAATGTAATCATCAATTAAACGAAACACTTTGAGAGCTACAAAAATAATTTGCGGTTTGCATTTAGCGTAGCTCCAGTGTCTCTTCAGCTTGCTTTCACGCACAGCTGCTGCTTACTCAGTAATTCTGCATTTACAGTATATGTATATGTATAGCATAAGATGATAGAACTCTGTATTCTAAAAGTCAAATTGATTGATGATAAAGCCTGAATCATAAAAATATGCCAGTTGGTTTTGGGATTGTAAATAATGCTAGAGATGTAACAGTATGAACAATTCATAGCAGAGG
Organism: Nerophis lumbriciformis; assembly: GCF_033978685.3. Taxonomy (NCBI): domain Eukaryota; kingdom Metazoa; phylum Chordata; class Actinopteri; order Syngnathiformes; family Syngnathidae; genus Nerophis; species Nerophis lumbriciformis. Next base: position 15,311,922 of record NC_084565.2, read on the forward strand.
TATACCGACTAAATGATCATGGTTGTCATTATTACCACAGTATTGTTGAATGTGCTCAAAAAGTACTTATACACACATTTAAATATTTGAACCATTTTTTTAAATTAAATAATTAAAAAACAGACCCACAATATACTTTCCATCACTGAAGAGACATAAAATATTACCATATTATTTTGTATTTGAGGGTTTAAATATGTTTATCTTCTTACGTGTTTTTTTTTTTTTTGGGGGTGGGTGGGTGGGTGGGGGGTGATATTAATGTCATACCCCAGTATAAACTAAAATACATGTCATGTCAGGGGCAAAAGTGTTAATGTCTTTTGTATTTATGTTAGCTTTTAAGCTAGCTAGTGTTTAGTGTGCTCTTTGCTTATCTAGAAAATTAGCAATATCACTGTGAGTTTATCAAAGTGCGATAATCAATCACAATTTTACGATAATTACAATTTAAGTGGTAATACTAAATTTTGGCAGTTTATCAATAATATTGTTAATGGTTACATTGCTATTGTTCATGTAGTTGTGTAGGTTTCTCTCTAATGAAGAATGACACATCTTTGGTAAAGTACTATCCAACCCAGCAAATCCATGCTCATGCTCTCTGCCAACATGAGAGGAAGACATTTTTCATCTTTCACAGAACAAAATGACTAATGTGATTATTCTAGCCATTGAGTAAATTGACACACATTGAATTATGCAGTGAATACCAAGACCTAACTTGACTTTTCAGGTCATTGCATGTTCTAGAGGAATGCTGTCGATAATAATCTGTGTATTTACACATGCACAAGAGGATTCTTCTAAAGCTTGTTGTGTGTGATTATGTCAGCACTGTGCACACACGTCTTTTTTAAGCACAACTTTCATCAGTTTGTTGTCAGAATCCAAGTGGCCAAGAGCCAAATATTTGACCGTTTAGAGGAATTTGTTATAGACTTAACATTTTGCAGATGTGCACTAAATTGCATTTGATGTTGTGAGGAGTCTTGCCTTGTTTTTGGATACCCTTCTGGAACCAAACCAAGGTGGTTATGTTTACATGCTGCACATTTGAACCACTTTTCCAGTAATACATTGCGCAATTATATATATGATATTTAATGCAGCCTCCGCATTGGTGAATAAAAAAGTTAGTTTATCAGAAATAAATATTTTGTCTAATCCTGTGTATGTACCTGAAATTCAAGTGAGTGACAACGGTAAATCCAATATATCTGTAAAGTACTCCTACTGCCTGGCGTGCGATGATTTGTCACGTTGAAGAAAACTGTTGTGTAACGTCTGACATCACCTGCTGTTCATCTGTTCAGCTGTAGTGCTTTGGTGGTGTCACATTTTCACCAGATGCATAAACGGAGCCAATGCAGAAAACAAAGCAGCAGCCCTAAAAACAACACAAAAGCCCTTTGAAAACGAGGATGGAAGGTAGAGATGGATCTTTTAGGTGATGTGATGTCATCGAAGCCTCATTTTGCCCAGTACTTTAAATTCTGCTGAATTAACTAATCTTGCCTGTTGGCACCTGTTTATTTATTTGTGATCCCTACAAGTGCTAACAATTAATTAATCCAAGGAGGCTTTGGGAGATATGGTTTAAAATCTATATGGTGATATACAGTATAATGCAGCCTCCTACGACATACAGTATATTATTTTGCACACAATTTATTATAGAACTATTCGAAAAAACAGATTACCGTATTTTTCGGACCATAAGGCGCACCTAAAATCCTTTTATTTATTCAAAACTCGACAGTGCGCCTTATAACCCGGTGCGCCTAATATACGGAATAATGTTGGTTGTGCTTACCGACCTCGGAGCTATTTTATTTGGTACATGGTGAAATATTAAGTGAGACCAGTAGATGGCAGTCACACATAAGAGATACGTGTAGACTGCAATATGATGGCAGTCACACATAAGAGATACATGTAGACTGCAATATGACTCAAGTAGATAACACCAAAATGTTATATGTACCATTGAAAATATAGAACATTACATCGCTCAAAAATCTATCAAATGTTTAAGTACGACTTTGGTAAGCTGTGAGGCCGCACCGCTTGATGGATTGTACTGTGCTTCAACATACGAGTATTATTATGGTGTGTATAAGGTAAGACATATTATCTGGCATTTTGTTTCGCAATACTATGCAAAAGGAACTTTTTCTTACCTTCTGGTACCTGCTGATCTGTATTTGGGATCTGCATAAGTCCTGAAAATTCACGTGGGTCCGCCTATGTAGTCGATAAGCTTCTTCTGTTTCTCTATCTCTATCTAAAGTAGTGTAAAGTTCTTACTTATATCTGTCAGTAAACTCGCCATGAAAGCGCTGAAACTTACCGGTGTAGTGAGTTTACATTATCACTCAAAGTTATTATCCGGTCTAACGTTTTTTCACGGGACACATTTCTGGCGTTGATGTTGCTTTAGTGAGCCACGGATGAGAAGATGCTGCTCCGTTATTGATTTAAGTGAAGTCTGAATGTCATTAAAACAGTTAGCTCCATCTTTTGACAGTTCTTCAACTCCCGTCCTTGCACGCTACACAGCTACAAAAAAGATGACGGAGCAAAGACGCTGCCGAAGGTGAGCCACGTAAATAAGACCACCCACAAAACAGCACATCCTGTCAGAAAGCGGCTTGAAGCTGGTCTGTAAAACATAATCCATGCAACATTTTGACCAAAGAACCACCATTACATGTTATGTAGACCACAAGGAAGTGTTTTCAATTTAGAAAAAAAAAATATATATATATATATATATACATGACCCCTTTAATGCGCCTTATAATCTGGTGCGCCCTACGGTCCAGAAAATACGGTAGTCACCTTTTTAAAATGGCTTTTAATGTTTAATTATTTTAATGTTAATTGTTGGACTGTGCTGTTTTTATTCTTTGTGGATTTGTGTTTAGTGGGTTTGAGAAAGCACTTTATAAATAAAATGCATTATTATTTTAGGTGGAAGTGCAGTACTGGCCATACCAATGCTGATACTAAAACTACTAGTACTAAAATGTTCAAGATAAGTGTAATTCAGTTGAATTCAGTTTCATTCCAGTCATGCATACCAGTTTAAATTAGGGAACAGACTCAGGTTTACAATTATCCACCCCAACATGTCCGAAAAGGAGTAGGGCGAAGCAGAGTATATTTCATTTGTAGTGCAAAACAATAAACATAAGCAAAATCTACCATTGGCTCTTATTTGAATATTTTGGTGTTTACCCTTAAAGTCCTTTTGTGTCCAGAATTGTAAAAAATGACAAAAACGACAACATTTGTGAAAATACAAAATAGCAATATAATCATTGTAGTATCGACCGTTTACTAAAACTTGACTTCGTATAATTTCTGTCAATTCTATCGATCTGCCATCCATGTTTACATTGAAAGGCTCTAGCTTAACAGTCAGCATGATTTCTTTTCAAACTGTGCCGTACTAGAATATGACATACGTAGCGCTTGGCTTCACTGTGACTACGGTGGGAAATGAAGAAAGACCAGTGTGTGGTTTTCTTCAATGTTATTAAGGATACAATGTTATGCAGAGGTGTAGTCTCCTCTTCTTGGGGGGGGGGGGCATAACAGAAAATAATTGAGAAGCACTGTTCTATGGTATGTAGTGTAGCATGTTTAGCTGTTCTTTGTCATCCAGTGATAATAATACTTGTAAGAAACTTACTTTTTTGCTGCCATGGAAGCAAGAATTTGTGATTTAAAAGCAGATTTGCATTGTAGAGGTACATTAGACACGCCTGCTAGTAAGAACGCTATATTGTGCTGAGGAGAAATTGGTTACAGCTTGTCGCTGTCAAATTTATGGGACTATGCCATCAACATGAGTTAACATGATGTTATGATCTGTTTCAGGGTGGTCTTAAAAATTATATTATTAGTCGTTAAATGTCTTCTTATCAATCCTCCCAGATTCTGAGGTCTTCTGGCACCAAAATGATTACCAAATACTAAACCAAAAACCCACAGTGAGGTGGCATTTAGCCACTATGGCTCCGATTGTAGCTGAGATAGGCTCCAGCGCCCCCCGCGACCCCGAAGGGAATAAGCGGTAGAAAATGGATGGATGGATGGGCTCCCATCTGTGGAACAGCCTGCCAGAGAGCCTCAGGACGGCAGAGGTCGTTGGTGCTTTTTATAGCATGTCTTTTTAATCAGGGTTTTTACTGATCATTTTACATTCTTCTTAGATTCTTAAGTTTTATTATTTTTATTTCTTATTGTATTTATTGCTATTATTACTACTATTAGTCCCACTATTTTAGGGTTTTATTCATTTATTTTTGTATATCCTATTTTTACATATATTTTAAAATATGTGTTGTATAATTTTTTAGACGGTGTTAATTGTAGTATTCTCCAGTATTCTCAAAGGTGGCGTTCTTCACTCCTCAGTGCCATGTTTTGTTATCGTCAATAGTGCTGTGTGTGTGTGTGTGTGTGTGTGTGTGTGTGTGTGTGTGTGTGTGTGTGTGTGTGTGTGTGTGTGTGTGTGTGTGTGTGTGTGTGTGTGTGTGTGTGTGCCAGTGATGTGCGGTGAGGTTCATGACTGGTGAGGCACTGACTTCATCACAGTCAGATTTACAAACATATGAACCCTAAAGAGTATCTTATTCACCATTTGATTGGCAGCAGTTAACGGGTTATGTTTAAAAGCTCATACCAGCATTCTTCCCTGCTTAGCACTCAGCATCAAGGGTTGGAATTGGGGGTTAAATCACCAACAATTATTCCCGGGCGTGGTGCCGCTGCTGCCCACTGCTCCCCTAACATCCCAGGGGGTGAGCAAGGGGATGGGTCAAATGCAGAGGACAAATTTCACCACACCTAGTGTGTGTGTGACAATCATTGGTACTTTAACTTAAGTTTAACTTTACACATACAAACTGTAGCACACAAAAAAGCACATTTAATAAAAAAAAAGGTTATTATGATCTTACCTTTACTTATAAGTGCGGGAACAGTGGTGTTCGTGTTGGAGGAGTTGTGAATGAATGAAATATGAAATCCGTGCTGCAGTCTGCAGGTGTACCTAATGTTGTGTCCCTGCAGTCATTCACGGCTCCTCCGGCGCGAGCAATGTTGTTTTTGCACTTTTTGGCTTCTTGTTAAGTGACTTTTTTGGGTGGATTCGGTCTTGCACGTGGAGGGTTTGGGTGTGGGCTTTGGTTGGTGTGGCGCTCCCGTCGGGGGGTGCAGTCTGCGGCGGAGGTGCAATAACCGGCACCAGGAGGCGGGATTACGCGAGCCTCACACAGTGCGTCTTCGCAGCAGTTTTATGATTGCTCAGCACAAGAAATACGTTACACACATACAGTTGTTGACAAAATACACTGTACATTATATACCTCAGCTAACTAAACTATGGAAATGTATAATATAATTCATATAGCAATACGGTCTCACTGCACAGCAGGCCAGCAGTTAGCCGAGTCCGCAATCCATGGTGAGGCACAATTGAGTGACGTGCCTCAACTGGCTGCTGATCACAGCACCGTCTCTTCTCAGTATTTGAACGGCAATTGTGAAAATTCAGCGATTTTGAATAAAATTAATCTAAAACTGGTGAAGTTAAATGGAAAATAACTTTATAGTATAATCACTGGATACATATAACAATTTAATTATTATTTTTTCTTTTTACATTTTTTTTCTTTCCATGATGGCAGGTGAGGCCCCGCCTCCCCTGCCTCCAGTGACCACACGTCACTGGTGTGTGCGTGCTAGAGATGCGCGGATAGGCAATTATTTCATCCGCAACCGCATCAGAAAGTCGTCAACCATCCGCCATCCACCCGATCTAACATTTAATTAAAATCGCATCCGCCCGCACCCGCCCGTTGTTATATATCTAATATAGACGATGCAAGGCATTAGTGAGGTTATAAAGCTTTTGCCTGTTAAAGAAAGGACACTGATCCAATGCAGCACAGACATTCAATGCGTGCCACGCTGTCACGGCCCAGACGCACACCAGTGCGCAATCATATGGGAGCCGCGCTGAGCGCACCTCCAAGCGCGTGGAGGTGCGATGTCCCTCGCGCCCGAGGCTTCAGCGCGCACCGCGGAAGCCATCCTACTCGTCGCGGCCTAGCCCTCGCGGCTCTCGCTGCCGGCGACGGCCGGGTATGGGCCCGACGCTCCAGCGCCATCCATTTTCAGGGCTAGTTGATTCGGCAGGTGGGTTGTTACACACTCCTTAGCGGGTTCCGACTTTCATGGCCACCGTCCTGCTGTCTATATCAACCAGGGTGAGCCCCACCCCTTTCGTGAGCGCACTGCGCGCGGAGTGACCCCTGTTACGCGCCCCCGGCAACAGGGGTGGCGGGCAGGTAAGCTGCGCGGGCGGAGCGCGCGGAGTGACCCCTGTTACGAGCCCCCGGCCACGGGGGTGGCGGGCAGGTAAGCTGCTTACCTGCTGCGCGTGATGCCGGCCGCGGCGAAGGCGGACGAGGCGGGGTGTCGGTGCGGTGGGCGCGGTGGTGACCCTGGACGTGCGCCGGGCCCTTCTCGCGGATCACCTCAGCTACGGCTCCCGGTGGGGCCCTCTCGGGGGAAGGGGCCTCTGTCCCGGACCCCGGCGAGGCGTCCCTTCTCCGCTCCGTAAAAGTGTCCATCTCTTTTTTTTTTCTTCTTCTGTTGTGGCATATGCTGCAGGTGCCTGCTCGTTTTTCGTATGTGGGTAACAACATTTAACTATGTATATATATTTCCGAATTGGTTTAACTGCCACCCGCCTGAATCTATTTAAAATCTAATTTTTTTTTATTTCAACCGCCCGACCCGACCCGCGGATAAAATCTAATTTTTTTTTATTTCAACCGCCCGATCCACGGATAATCCGCGGACTCCGCGGACTCCGCGGTTGTGTCCGCAAACCGCGCATCTCTAATGCGTGCGTGCGTTTGCATGTGCCTGTGTGTTTTCTTCGCTTCTTCATTTTTATTTTTTTTACTGGTGTAATGCAAAAAAGGGTAGGATTAAATAAGCTTTTCTTTCCCCCACTCCTTTTTGGACATGTTGTAAAGAGAAATTAAAATATGTAAAATACTGTATGTGATGTATCATGTTGAAACGGTATACAGGTTCGAAATAAACTTCATCCTACCTACCAACCTAACTGCCTGTGCATGAAAAATGCTATGTCAATAATGTTTGTTTGATTGATTGATAGTATAGTAGTATTGATAGTATACTGTGGCGTTTAGGGCTTCTTATGAAGAAGTAAGAAGTGCCCTTAACTTTTGTGTTTGGTGACAATGTAACTATTTGTAGTATCAGACGCAGGGCCCCAGCGTGAATTGCAACCGGACATGAATCACAGAGCCTAAGGCTGAGAAACCCTCCCCTCGGTCCGAGAGCTATATACAAAAATATTTACCCAAAACTATACCTAATCGTGAAGACAGTTCCTACAATTTTTAAGAACGTTGGAGACAATGAAAGAGTAAATCCAGTAACTGTAGATTGTCATATGTAGACTTAGACTTAGACTTCCTTTTATTGTCATTCAAATTTGAACTTTACAGTACGGATAAGAACAAAATGTGGTTGCATTAGCTCGTTGTAGTGCAGGATAAAAGAGCAATGAGGTGCAGAGTGTTAGCATTTACAAAAGGTGTAGATATAAATAGATTTACTGTACAGATAAATATATTGTACTTTTGCATATGCATCCACGTTTATGGACGTATGTTGTATTGTTTTTATAGTCCAGTGAGTTAATCCGTTTTTGGGGGGAATTGAGGGGATTATTTTGATGTGTTCAAGAGTCTTATGGCCGAGGGAAGAAGCTGTTACAGAGGCAGTGAAAACAGTCCTTGGTGGGTGTGGGAGGAGTCTCTAAATGTAATAATACAGACTACATGCAGCTGAGAAGAACATCCATACATCCATCCATTTTCTACCGCTTGTTCCTTTCGGGGTCGCGGGGGGTGCTGGAGCCTATCTCAGCTGCTTTCGGGCGAACACAGTCATGCAAAAAATTTGGACCATAGCACTAGATGTTATGTAGACCACAAGGAAGTGTTTTAGATCCAAATCATAATAAGACCCCTTAAGTCATGGTTTATTTAGTTCTTTACTCAAAGGGATGCTGAGATCTTCTGTTCTAATTGTTGTGAGGGTTAGACAATAAGAATTGGGTCTGTCGGTTTACAGATTTGTCACTAAACAGACAGTATGTCCAGTCCAGTAGAACTGAATGTAACAATGTTCACTTTCTCTGTAGGATTGCTGACTCATTGTTCTCATCATGTTTCTTGCAGAGTGGGATAAGTCAGCGTTGCAATAAAGGTGGTACTTTATGTGAGGTATGGGATTATTGACAGTATTATTTGAGAATGGGTGAAGGAAAGATGAATCAGATGGGGAGTTGGCAAAGTGTGGCTTCCCTTCAGAAAAAAACTGTATAACATGAGTGGGGCCTCCATGTCACCTGAAAAACAGTTGTTTGGGTGTTGTATGCTGGCCGGGGACTGTTCTCTTCCAACAAAAAATCCACTCGTTTTGCCATGGTACCTCACTATTTGAAAACTGCTGAGCTGGACAATATAGAGAGAGGAGCACAGAAAGCATGAAGACGAAGGCCAAACCACAAGGAATTTTCTGGGAAGTTTGAGGGGAGGGTTTCATCTTCGTGACTTGTTGCTCTGTCAGCAACTATTTTCACTGTAATCTGACTTTTCTGTGTCTGTAAAAATACAGCAAAATTTTGGAAGGCAAATACCACAAACACCAGAACCAATAATGTCCCCAATGTTAAGTCATCCAGCCTTGTCCATCATCCTTTGTGGTTTCTCTATTTGGCTTTGGGCTTTGAGGTAAATGCTGAGGCAGATGTTGGGGTTTCTAGGGGTTAGATTTGCTCTTTAAAAATGTGCTGAAATCTCACGTTCAGCACCAACAGTACTCTGTAATATGTGGTTATTCTCATTCATGCAGTCGTACAGTAGAGTTCAGTGACATAGGAGGACTCAGGAACCCTCAAACTTCACCAGACAGTCTTACTGTACAACAGAGCTGCACAAAAAATCTCATTCGTGATCTCAATTTCCATGCGATCCAATTCCTAAATGACTACAATTTTTTTCTATAGTGGTACCTCACCTTACAAGCTACATCACGCTTCCAATATCCCAACGTCACTACATCACAGATTAAAAAATAAATTAATTTACTTAAAAGTATATTCTACATATTTTTGGCCTAATTAAGTGTAAAATGACGTTTTTTTTAAATGTATTACAGTGCAGTGTTGGTCTTATTTTCTGTTATTATGTTGTGGCGATCGATAAATCTATTCACCACACGGGACTTCCTTTTCTGGGTTTAGGGTGGCTACAATAACAACACGGTTGTTAATATCGATGCTATCTTTACCACGACATTTAAGTTGATCAACTTTTGGCAGAACAACTTTTTGATGCATGTGACAGAGTACATCAGTCATGTCCGTCTGTTAAGATATAACCAACGGTGCACACTTGGGCGACTATTCCCATTCTTACACTGACATACATAATCACACAGACCTGATCTTTCATGCAGTATATTTTCCAGCCACCTGGCAACAGTCTTTTTCTTCTTCTTTGTTTAATAACGGGTTGCAGAACAATGTTATTTGGTGCATACCACCACCGACTAGCCTTGTACGATATATCAGTACTAATTAAGTACCGCAATGCTAATGAATTTAAATAGGTACTATAATTAGGGTTGCAAAATTCCTGGAATATTCAAAGTTGAAAACTTTCCATGGGAATTAACGGGAATATATGGGAATTAACGGGAATTAATGGGAATAAACATTGAATGCAACATGCTAGATCTTGCAGCATGATTATTAGCTAAAACAACCTGATTTAATGCAAATTCAGTAAAATTTCAACCCTGAACTGTGCATCCCTCTATCACATGTGCAGTGCATTCTTCCATCACATGCACAGATAATTCCCAGCATGCTACACTACATGCCACACTAGTATTTGAGCCCAAGGACTTCGGTAAATATATTTGATCTATGTGTCATGATCCATGGTCCGGATCATGTTTTGTTTAGTTATGTTCTGTTAGTTTTGGACATCTTTAGTTCCCGTTTAGGCTTCCTTGTTTGTTTTTGTCACCATGGCGACTTATTGTGTTCACCTGTCTCTGATTAGTGCTCGCCCGCTCACCTGCTTCCCGAGTACTAATCAGAGGCATTATTTAAGTTGTCTTTGCCAGTCAGTCGGCCTGGCTTCATTGTTTCATCACGTTCTGACCAAGTAAGTGTTCATGTTCTATGCCATAGCTTCTGCTAAATATTAGCTTCATGTGTTTTAGGCACGCTTGCCTTTTTGTTGTGATGTTGGTGTTTTTGGTAGTTGGGTGATTTATGTTAATAAATCCAATCCTACCTTTACGCCTTCGTCCGGAGCTATCTTTTTGCATCTTGGAAGAACAACCGCGCAGCAAGCTGCGACCCAATCGTGACACTATGGTATTTAAGTTTAATAGAGGTGTAATTGCTTGTTACTGTAGACTACTCCAGCAGACTTCCACTCAAGCCAGCTAGCTGTTCCTGTACTTGTTAAATGATTTTGGGGCCAATATCTCTAGCCAGCTAGGTTTATGTACCACCACAGTCTCATAATGAACCGAAGATATTTCTCCGTTAGCCATGATGCTAATTTTCTCTATGTTAAATCCCATTCATTTATGCTAACAACGTTAGCGATACCTTTTTTGTGATCTGTAAAGTTCAACTAGCAAATACTGAATCAAAACGTGTAGCTTCCTCTGCCTTCTGTTCTGCTAGCCATTCTGTCGTCATACAAGAATGTAGGTTATAGTTTGATTTAGCATGCTGATTGAGTGTTCATTTATTCATCTAGCCCAGTTGTTCTCAACCTTTTTTCAGTGATGTACCCCCTATGATTTTTTTTTAATTCAGGTATCCCCTAATCAGAACAAAGCATTTTTGGTTGAAAAAAAGAGATAAGGAAGTAAAGTACAGCACTATGTCATCAGTTTCTGATTTATTAAATTGTATAACAGTGCAAAATATTGCTCATTTGTAGTGGTCTTTCTTGAACTATTTGGGAAAAAAGATAGGTTTTTATTTATATTCATAAAGGATGTTTGAATTGTTGCTATTTTTAGAATATTTAAAAAAAAATCTCACATACCCCTTGGCATACCTTCAAGTACCCCCAGGGGTATGCGTACCCTCATTTGAGAACCACTGATCAAGCCTATTTCTATTCATTTGTCCATCAGTAAAATATTTTTAAAGACTACTCCAATTGTTTAGCTGACTATTTATATTTGTGTGTGGCATTGCATTGTTTTACAAGAATAAATTAAAAACATTTTGTAATTCCCCATTAATTCCCATATATTGCCATTAATTCCCATGGACGGTGTCCAACTTTGAATAATCAAAAAATGGTCAATATTTCCAAACTTCCAGAGCTTAACTTCCCGTGGTGAATTTCCGGAAAGTTTCCGGAAATTTACCGGAAACTTTCCACCCCTTTGCAATCCTAACTATAATGCCTTTAAAAAATACGGGACCTTTTTTTTTTATCAACATAATGGTGGTGACATTGCGGTAATATGAGTTGAGGCGCATATTAGTCAACACACACGCACACACAGCATTTGCAAGCAGAAACATTGTTGAGACAGAAAAGGGCGAATGGACGTATTTTGGGTTTAAAACTAACAACAAAGGTGAAGCTACAAACGCCACCGGTGTTTTAAAACATATCTAGCTAGCAGCTAACGTCTCTCTGCAGTGTTTTAGCGACTTCCAAACCTCCATGGCGACAAATAAAATACGTTTCTTACCTTTTCTTTTACCTGCAGGACAGGTAATAGCTAAACATGCTTCACTACACACCGTAGGAGGATACAATAGCTAACCACGAACAGCAAGCTAACGCTGTGGAGATAAAGGTGGATCTAACAAATGGGTGGATCTATTCAAATATCGACTGTAACGATACCAAGTACAAGAGCTGTATCTAGTTGATACCACAATAATTACATCGATATTTCTTATTATCACAAAATCTTTTGTACTTTTTTTATTGTTTATAAACTTAGGAAATATGTCCCTTGACAGAGGAGAACTTTAATTATGACTAATTGATGACCCTGTAACTATTTGATATTGGATCAATACCCAAATTTGTAGTATAAATATTAGTGTCCTGTAACTACAAAAAGCTATTTCGGCAGAAATTGTGTGTGAATGCTTAAAAGTGGAACTGAAATGCTAACAGTTAGCACGCTTGCCAGATAGCGTAAGATACCAAAACATAAGACTCTTAGCTATATTATTGCAAAATGAGCTACAAAAGATAGCATGCGAAGAGTTAGCATGCATTAAATACTAATACATATATATGGCTCTGAGCCTAGTGTATGCCTGCAAAATTAGCTTTTAGAAGCTAGCATGCCTACATTAGCATGTTAACAGTTAGCACCAAATTATATGACTGAGGTGCATACCAGTGGCGACTCGAACTGCAGGGAAGCTCAGCTGCTAATATATTAAAAAGCGGTCAAATATATGCAGTACTTTTGTCATTTGTGTTTACATTTCATTGCCTAAGTATGTGCTAAAATGCATTCTGCTTTTATTCAGAATCAGCTACTTTTGCGACAGCTGACAGAACTTCTCATATATTCTCGTACCATCACAGTGCATTAAACAGAGTTGAAGCTGAGTGTCCACTGCTTCAATGGTGGAGCATAGAGTGGGTTGTTCTAACTAGACAGTCATTGGAAAGATGCTCGGCTTTGTCCAGTTCACAGACGCCGAGGGTCTCTGACATTGACTAAAAAGTGCGCTTGGCCTCGGCTAGCGTGAACTCAGAGCTAATGTGTGTTGATTGGATGATTTTGGATATTTTTCAGACTAAAAGGCACACTTAAAATCCTTGAATTTTCTCAAAAATCAACAGTGTGCCTTATAACCCGGTGCATATATATTAATTCTGGTTGATTTTATTCTGGTTGTGCTACATGGTGTCTAAGTATGACCAGTAGATGGCAGTCACACATAAAAGATACGTAAGGAATGCAGGTTGACGTCTTTTCAACAAATGACGCCAGCAAGTACCGGTAAGCAAGCAAGACCGAAACGTTGATGTTTCTTTGAGAAAATATAATATTACGCACTGCGCTCAAAAATATGTCAAAATGCTTTTGTACAACTTTGGTAACCTACGAAGCCAAAACACTTCATAGATTGTCGGAGCATTATGGCTATGTAGGGTGCTTCAACGTACGGGTAATATTATGGGGTATGTATAAGGACCCCAAAATGGCACCTAATAGGAGACATATTATCTGCTGTTTTGTAGAGCTACTATGCAAAACCAAATACTTTTTTTTACCTATTAGTACGTGCTGTTGTGTATTTGCCATCTGCGTAAGTCCAGAAAATGTGTACTCTGTGCCGTAGTCAATAAGCTCCTTCTTTTTCTCTATTCTTGTTGTGGGGCCTTCATCCTCCGCTGTTGCCATTTCTAATACAAAGTAGTGTACAGTCGTGCTAGTGCACAGGTGTCAAACTCAAGGCCCGGGGGACAAATCTGGCCCGTCGCATTAGTATATGTGGCCCGCGAAAGCCTTGAAATAATATGCGTTAATAAAATGCTTAATCTTTTCTTACTGAATATATTTGTTCTTTCCCTTTTGACATTAAAAATCATGTACTGCATGCAATTGCATATCTTTTAAAATTCAATATTATCAAAATCAAAATATTATATTATCATGTATTCCAAAAATATTTTTTGTTAAAATAAAAATAAATGCTGTACTTAAATATTTGCTTGACTTATGATTTCAAAACAAATTATCAATCAAATTGTAGACTATAAAATTGACAATAGATCATACGGTTAAATTCCGCCGACTGAGTTTTTTACTGTAAAATCAACTTTGGTACTGTTTTTTCCATATACAGTGAGACACTAAAACATAAAAAACAAAAAAAACAAACATTAAAACAACAATAATTTACGTATATAGAAAAAAGGCAGCTCTGTTGCTTTAATTTACCGCTAAAAACAGTGGTATTGTTTTTCCATTCCATTCCATTTATTAAAATTTTTTATATGCTGTAAAAACCCCACTGCTTTTAATGTAAAATTCTGGTGACTGAGCTGCCAATTTTTAAAGTAAAATTTAATAAATTTTTTTGCAGCTTATTTAAAAAAATATATGGTTAATGTATTATATCTATACATGTGTCACGTGGGGGTTGCATCTTTATGCGGGATCGTTCCTACAGATGCAACACGAACACTCCGGACGAAAGCGTGCAGGTAGGAGATGATTTATTTGTCATAAATCATACACATTACAAAAGACAGGAACGAAACAAAAGGAAAGCGTGCCGTTCGCACGAGAAGCTAAAGAACAAAAACTTACTAGCACAGGAATCATTGAACTCGGAAACCAGAATACCAACGTAGCTTGTTGCAAATGCAAATAAGGAAGCCAGAACGAGTGTGGCGAGCAACGTGAATAAATAACTCTCTGATTAGTGCTCAACAGCAGGTGAACGTGCCGAACACTAATCAGAGGCAGGTGAAACCAATTTGTACCCATGGTGACCAAAACAAACACCCAAAGTGCACAAAACAACTAAGGAAGTCCAAAACTAACAGAATATAACAAAACAAAACATGATCCGGACCACGGATCATGACATGTATATTCATATATTACTCATTGTTAAAAGCGGCCCTCTGAGGGCAACCATAACTGCATTGTGGCCCTCAATGAAAACGAGTTTGACTCCCCTGTGCTAGGGTGACCTCAGAGTCTTTATAAAAACAGCTTTTGAGTCCATTAGTCCTTGTTCTATTGCAGCTGTAGCGCCTCCCTGAGGTCAGCTGTTTTATTTATTGATTGATTTTTTTTGTTGATTTGATAGGGGACAAGTACAGATGTTGTAGCCATGGCGACGTTACATACTGTACATACAATTTGCTAATTGACATTCCCAGTCCCTAAAACGGTCTTTAAAAGACAACAGTTCATGAAACGATTTGTCCTGTGAAGCCTCTTTGGGCACTGTGACACAGTATGTCATTGACAACTAAGAACTCAACTGTTTTCCTATTTTGTGTGCACGAATACACACACACACACATGCCTTTGTGCAAGTCTAATATCTCGCCCTGGTTCAAGAATGACCTCATTGTCTCTCAGAGCTTGGTCTCAGGTTTCAGACCTGCACACCAAGCGAGTTACTCTCATAACAAGCACACTGTTTCGTGTACCATTTCTCACGTTCCTCTTTGTCTTATTGTGGCGCTTTTCTTTTTTCACTCTGACGTGTATGTTCTAAACTCCTTCTGTCAAACCTGACTGAACCCATTCATGCGTTTATGCCTTGCTGCTGTTTACTTACAAAGAAAATGTTGAACATTGCTTTTACACTGCCTCCATTGATTCAAAATTAGTGAATTTGGAATTAATAATGTGATTGAGTAAATAAACCAGTGGTTCACTTATTCAAATGGCTATCGTTGGCTGGTAATAGCAAATTTGGCAACATTGGTTTTACTCGGTCTCATCTTCAAAGACGGCCGAAGTGGAAAAATGACTGCTGGTTGAAGCATAATAAAACCAAACAACATAAACAGATAAAAACTGTGGGTTTTCTAACAATGTATTATTTTTACAATAAAATAATTGTGGCAATGGTCCAGTGGTTAGGAACCTCTTGTGTAGTTCAAAATTGAAACTGTTAAAAATATGTGAAAAAGGAAATAAATAAATACTATAGTGACATAAACATAAAATGAATTGTGTGCACCTGTTTGTGGTTTGAATACACTGAAGTATTTTTCAAAATTCATCTATCCATCCGATCCATCCATTTTCTACCGCTTGTCCCTCTCCGGGTGGCGGGGGGGTGCTGGAGCCTATCCGAGCTGCACTTGGGCGGAAGACCGGGTACACCGTGGACAAGTCGCCACCTAACTGCAGGGCCAACACAGATAGATTCAACATCAAAATTGCATTTTTCCGTTTTAAAGTTGTTTTTTAACAAAACAAATTTAGCTCCATAGTGCAGTGCGTTAAACCAGTATGTTTTGTTGACAAACAATGCCTTTTCATTTGCACTGAATTCTGTGACATGCAAGTTAAACAGAATAGTCATAAATAAAATTAAAATATCATAACACATTAATAAAAGTGACAATAACAAATAAAATGCAGGTGTGCCTCAAGGTCCGCCCCTCACAGAGGAAAAGTGAACTGAAAAAAAAAGCACAACAGGGAAAATGCAGGCACACAATAAAAGGGAAGGCAGGAGAACAATAAAACACAACATGTTTATAAGTTAAACTATCACTCCATGCTAGATGGAAAACCTCAAGTTTAGTCGCACGCCATTTGCGTTCCAGCTTTCTACATGATAGTTTAAGAGCTATGGTTTCTTCTATGAACCAGGGGGTACGCCTTATAGGGGCCTTTTTTAGCTTTAGCGGTGCTATACTATCAATGGCGTTTCGCAGGGCATCGATAAAGTTGTTAGTAAGGTTATCGATAGAGCCCACATAATTTGGGAATGGTGCCATTACCAAGGGCAGTAGGCCAGCAAGAGCATTAATGTTGTGGCTGCTAAAGCATTGGTTATTACTAGCTTGTTGACAATGAGTCGGAACTTATAGTAATCGGACATTATACCCTAACTTTGGAGGTGGTGACACCCTGGACAAGGGCTAGGTCTATTGTATTACAATTGCGATGCGTGGGTTGATTTATTGTTTGTGTAAGACCACAGCTATCAATTATAATCTGGAGCGCCACACTCGGAGGGTCTGACAGGGTATTCAAATGGATATTAAAATCCCCCATTATATTATCTGTGTGCATCACTAGATCAGCGACAAACTCAAATGATTTATATTTATTACTTAGGTTAGGGGTACGGTTAAGATTTTCATTGGATGTTAATGCGACCCTCAACCCCCTTTAAAGGGGACAAGCAATATGTGCACTTGTATAGGTAGGAGATGCCTCGTTAAGCGGGAAAAATTAATCTGGTTTTAGCCGAGTTTCACTGAGACCAATGGCGTTAGGATTGTTGTTTCTAATGACCTCATTAGCTAATAATGTTTTGGGAGACAATGATCTGATGTTTAAAAAGCCCCTATTATAGGTAGTGGGCTGTTTTGAGGTAAAATCTGTCACCCACCTCTTCTAAAGTTTTACATATTGTCCTTTTCAACGTGGTGCAGCACTAATTTCCCAGAGTCAGTTTTGGCCACGCACATCTATTTTCTTCTTCACTTTCTTCCTGATACGAGCATTTCTTTTTTTTAGTTTTAGCCTCTGTTCAGTTCTTGGAGACCCAGCAATGACAGGCTGACAATCCTCTGCGGTTTGCTCTAACACAAAACAGAAACACCTCCTACTGACTTGTGATTGGTCAGACCGTGCAGAGTTCAATCACTTGGCTATTTCTATTATGTTTTGCATATGTATAAGGGGGCGTGGTCTGGGCATGCCAAACTACGCACACGTCTGCGAAGGATTCCAAGTATATTAACAAAGAAATATGCTTGGATTTGTGTGCGCAAACACTTTAATACGGCTGAATTTTTACTTGCGTACGCCATTTTCTGGATTTGATCGTACGTCCATATTTAGTAGGAAAGCCACACAACTGTTGGTGCATGAGGCACCTGCCAGAGAATAAGAAGACAAAGCAGTACCGATCAGTGTTGCCAATTTAGAGACTTTGTGGTTATATTTAGCAAGAAATCAGACCTCTTCCGATGCTTTGTTTTTCAATAAAGCAACAAGGGACAAATCTAGTACGCATACTTCTGTAGGCTATACCTGTATATGAAAGCGCGTATGATATATGTAATAAATATATTTAATCTTCTCAAGCAGCAAGTGCTCATGTGAGCTCCTGACAATAAACAAAGTGACAGATGAAATTGCATTTGTAGTTTTAAACAAATTTGATTTTATGTGTGCATTTCGTTACTTTGTGTTGTAGAATTCAGGTTAATACCGCCATGCTTTTATTTCCCACTGAACAGGAAGTGAGTGTGAATTATGTTGTTGCTTTGTGATAATGATGAAGATAACAATACTAAGTTTAACATGTTAAAACAAACAAACCATCTTTTGATAGAAATAACCTTTCTGACTGTCACGTTGTATCTCAACAAAAGTTGTTGACCATTTATGTTGACGTCAACTTAAGCAGGCACTTTTTCATAATGATAACACAATGATGAGTTGATCCACATAGACAAGTTGTCAACATAAACATATTACACTATATTAGGATTATAATGACACAGCATATGTTTTTCTATATTGTATGCTACAGTTGATGCCTTAGAGGGTTACATACATTTGCATATTTGTCATGGGCATAGATGTCATATTCATTTTGGACATTTTTTTCTTCCTCTCCTTAGTCAAATACATCCGCGAGGTTTCTCCACTGTTTAAAAAGCCATCCCTCGTGGCCGACCTGCCGTGGGATGGCGGTCGGATACAGACGCCCAGCTACAGCAGCAGCGAAGATTCTGGTTCTCCTCAGCACAGCAGCTCCAAAGACAGGAAGGTCATCAGCCTGAAGATGTGCTTCATTAGCAGGAACCTTACCATGCCAGACCTGGAGAACAGGTTTGATATTCATAATTCTATGGCCGGTAGTTGTCAGCATATCGTTACCAGAAGCAGTATATTCATTTGAAGTGATTATAGTGCTTTATGGCCGCACAGTTGTTGGCATGTAGGCCTGACAGACAGAAGATTGAGGGTTGGAATTTTGGAACATTTCTTTGTACAGTTTGCATGTTCTCACCGTACCATAAGTGTTTTTTTCCAAGTACTCTCAAAACATACCGTATTTTTCGGACAATAAGGCGCACTTAAAACTCGACAGTGCGCCTTATAACCCGGTGCGCCTAATGTACGGAATAATTCTGGTTGCGCTTACCGACCTTGAAGCTATTTTATTTGATACATGGTGAAATGATAAGTGTGACCAGTAGATCGCAGTCACACATAAGAGATACGTGTAGAATGCAATATGATGGCAATATGACTCAAGTAAACAACACCAACATTTTATATGTTCCATTGAAAATACAGAACATTACACACGGCGCTCAAAAATCTATCAAAATGTTTTAGTACGACTTTGGTAAGCTATGAAGCCGCACCGCTTGATGGTTTATACTGTGCTTCAACATACGAGTATTATTTTGGTGTGTGTATAAGGTAAGACATATTATCTGGCGTTTTGTTTCGCAATATTAAAATACTAATTTAAAAATTTGTATGCATCCGCCTTTGTAGTCCATGCCGACACCGTAGTCGATAAGCTTCTTCTTTTTCTCTATTTTCTTGTTTTGTGACATTCATTCTCCGCTGTTGCCATTTCTAATATAAAGTAGTATTAAGTTCTTACTTATATCTGTCAGTAAACTCGCCATGAAAGCGCTAAAACATACCGGTGTAGTGAGTTTACATTATTCACCCAGGGAACCTTAGTTATTAGAGAGTTACGGTCGGACGTTTTTTCATGGGACACATTCCGGCGTTGTTGTTGCACTAGTGAGCCACGAATGAGGAGCTGCTGCTCCGTTATTGATTTAAGTAAAGTCTGAATGTCTGAATGGGGCGGTATAGCTCGGTTGGTAGAGCGGCCGTGCCAGCAACTTGAGAGTTGCAGGTTCGATCCCTGCTTCCGCCATCCTGGTCACTGCTGTTGTGTCCTTGGGCAAGACACTTTACCCACCTGCTCCCAGTGCCACCCACACTGGTTTAAATGTAACTTAGATATTGGGTTTCACTATGTAAAGCGCTTTGAGTCCCTAGCGAAAAGCGCTATATAAATATAATTCACTTCACTTCACGTTAAAACAGTTAGCTCTATCTTTTGACACTTCTTTCACCCCCGTCCTTGCACGCTACACCGCTACAACAAAAATGACGGGGAGAAGACGCTGCCGAAGGTGAGCCACGTAAATAAGACCGCCCACAAAATGCCGCATGCTGAAGCGACTGTCAGAAAGTGGCTTGAAGATGATCTGTAAAACATAATCCATGCAACATTTTGACCAAAGAACCACCATTACATGTTATGTAGACCACAAAGAAGTGTTTTCAATTGAGAAAAAAAGAATAATAATATGACCCCTTTTATGCGCCCTTTATTCCGGTGCGCCTTTTGCATGAAAATAAACCTGACTAGACCCGCTCATCGGCAGTGTGCCTTATAATCCGGTGCGCTCTATGGTCCGGAAAATACGGTAAATGTTATTTTATTTGTATAGTATAAATTGTCCATAGGTGGGAATTAGGGCTGTCAAAGTTAACGCGATAATAATGCCTTAACTATAAATTTCCTTAAACGGCGGTACATTTTTTTTTTTTTTAAACACGCACGAGTCTTGTCTGCCCCTCGCTCCATTCCGTATCGTGGTAAAACTTAGCTGCATTCAGTTACTATTTAGCCACAAACGGGGGGAAATAGCGAGCAGAAATGGACAAAGAAAAGGGTACATCAAGGAAAGCCCAGGTTCAAAGCTATGACAAGTCGTTCTCCCGACAAGGCAAAACTTTTTTATAAGGCGCACTTAAACCCTTTAATTTTTTCAAAAATCGACAGTGCGCCTTATAACCCGGTGCACCTAATGCACGGCATACTTCTAGTTGTGCTTACCGACCTCGAAGCAATTTTTATGTGGTACATAGATAGAAAGATAGATAGATGATAGATAGTACTTTATTGATTCCTTCAGGAGAGTTCCCTCAGGAAAATTTAAAATTACCTGGTGTAATGATAAGTGTGACCAGTAGATGGCAGTCACACATAAGAGATACGTGTAAACTGCAAGATGACGCCAGTAAACAACACCAAAACTTAAAATGTTCCATTGAGAATATACAGTAGAACATTACACATGGCGCTCAAAAATGTGTTAAAATGTTTTTAGTACGATTTCGGTAAGCTATGAAGCCGCACCGCTTGATGGATTATTATGGTGTGTGTATAAGGACCGCCAAATGGCCCTTTTAAGCAGACATATTACCTGCCGTTTTGTTTCGCAATGTTATGCAAAACCGACTTTTCTTACCTCCTGGTACCTGCTGATGTGTATTTGGGATCTGCATAAGTCCTGATAATGTGCGCGCATCCGGCATTGTAGTCCGTGCCGACACCGTCGTCATAAGCTTCTTCTTTTTCATCTTCCGCTGTTGCCATTTCTATTATAAAGTAGCGTTAAGTTCTTACAAACCCCGTTTCCATATGAGTTGGGAAATTGTTAGATGTAAATATAAACGGAATACAATGATTTGCAAATCCTTTTCAACCCATATTCAATTGAATGCACTACAAAGACAAGATATTTGATGTTCAAACTCATAAACTTTATTTATTTTTTTTTGCAAAAGTAATTAACTTAGAATTTCATGGCTGCAACATGTGCCAAAGTAGTTGGGAAAGAGCATGTTCACCACTGTGTTACATGGCCTTTCCTTTTAACAACACTCAGTAAACGTTTGGGAACTGAGGAAACACATTTTTTAAGCTTCTCAGGTGGAATTTTTTCCCATTCTTGCTTGATGTACAGCTTAAGTTGTTCAACAGTCCGGGGGTCTCTGTTGTGGTATTTTAGGCTTCATAATGCGTCACACATTTTCAATGGGAGACAGGTCTGGACTACAGGCAGGCCAGTCTAGTACCCGCACTCTTTTACTATGAAGCCACCTTTCAGCATTAATGGTGCCTTCACAGATGTGTAAGTTACCCATGTCTTGGGCACTAATACACCCCCATACCATCACAGATGCTGGCTTTTCAACTTTGCGCCAATAACAATCCGGATGGTTCTTTTCCTCTTTGGTCTGGAGGACACAACGTCCACAGTTTCCACAAACAATTTGAAATGTGGACTCGTCAGACTCCCTTAGAGATAGGGTGAGAAGCTCTGCCATCCGAGGGGAGCTCAAAGTAAAGCCGCTGCTCCTCCACATCGAGAGGAGCCAGATGAGGTGGTTCGGGCATCTGGTCAGGATGCCACCCGAACGCCTCCCTAGGGAGGTGTTTAGGGCACGTCCGACCGGTAGGAGGCCGCGGGGAAGACCCAGGACACGTTGGGAAGACTATGTCTCCCAGCTCGCCTGGGAACGCCTCGGGGTCCCACAGGAAGAGCTGGACGAAGTGGCTGGGGAGAGGGAAGTCTGGGCTTCCCTGCTTAGGCTGCTGCCCCCGAGACCCGACCTCGGATAAGCGGAAGAAGATGGATGGATGGATGGATGGATGGACTCGTCAGACCACAGAACACTTTTCCACTTTGCATCAGTCCATCTTAGATGAGCTCAGGCCCAGCGAAGCCGACGGCGTTTCTGGGTGTTGTTGATAAACGGTTTTCGCCTTGCATAGGAGAGTTTTAATTTGCACTTACAGATGTAGCGACCAACTGTAGTTACTGACAGTGGGTTTCTGAAGTGTTCCTGAGCCCATGTGGTGATATCCTTTACACACTGATGTCGCTTGTTGATGCAGTACAGCCTGAGGGATCGAAGGTCCGTAATTTCATGGCTTACGTGCAGTGATTTCTCCAGATTCTCTGAACCCTTTGATGATATTACGGACCGTAGATGCTGAAATCCCTAAATTCCTTGCATTAGCTGGTTGAGAAAGGTTTTTCTTAAACTGTGCAACAATTTGCTCACGCATTTGTTGACAAAGTGGTGACCTTTGCCCCATCCTTGTTTGTGAATGACTGAGCATTTCATGGAAACTACTTTTATACCCAATCATGGCACCCACCTGTTCCCAATTTGCCTGTTCACCTGTGGGATGTTCCAAATAAGTGTTTGATGAGCATTCCTCAACTTTATCAGTATTTATTGCCACCTTTCCCAACTTCTTTGTCACGTGTTGCTGGCATCAAATTCTAAAGTTAATGATTATTTGCAAAAAAAAAAAAAAATGTTTATCAGTTTGAACATTAAATATGTTGTCTTTGTAGCATATTCAACTGAACATGGGTTGAAAATGATTTGCAAATCATTGTATTCCATTTATATTTACATCTAACACAATTCCCCAACTCATATGGAAACAGGGGTTGTACCTATACAGGTAAAAGCCAGTAAATTAGAATATTTTGAAAAACTTGATTTATTTCAGTAATTGCATTCAAAAGGTGTAACTTGTACATTATATTTATTCATTGCACACAGACTGATGCATTCAAATGTTTATTTCATTTAATTTTGATGATTTGAAGTGGCAACAAATGAAAATCCAAAATTCCGTGTGTCACAAAATTAGAATATTACTTAAGGCTAATACAAAAAAGGGATTTTTAGAAATGTTGGCCAACTGAAAAGTATGAAAATGAAAAATATGAGCATGTACAATACTCAATACTTGGTTGGAGCTCCTTTTGCCTCAATTACTGCGTTAATGCGGCGTGGCATGGAGTCGATGAGTTTCTGGCACTGCTCAGGTGTTATGAGAGCCCAGGTTGCTCTGATAGTGGCCTTCAACTCTTCTGCGTTTTTGGGTCTGGCATTCTGCATCTTCCTTTTCACAATACCCCACAGATTTTCTATGGGGCTAAGGTCAGGGGAGTTGGCGGGCCAATTTAGAACAGAAATACCATGGTCCGTAAACCAGGCACGGGTAGATTTTGCGCTGTGTGCAGGCGCCAAGTCCTGTTGGAACTTGAAATCTCCATCTCCATAGAGCAGGACAGTAGCAGGAAGCATGAAGTGCTCTAAAACTTGCTGGTAGACGGCTGCGTTGACCCTGGATCTCAGGAAACAGAGTGGACCGACACCAGCAGATGACATGGCACCCCAAACCATCAGTGATGGTTTGGGGTGCCATGTCATCTGCTGGTGTCGGTCCACTCTGTTTCCTGAGATCCAGGGTCAATGCAGCCGTCTACCAGCAAGTATGACATGGCACCCCAAACCATCAGTGATGGTTTGGGGTGCCATGTCATCTGCTGGTGTCGGTCCACTCTGTTTCCTGAGATCCAGGGTCAACGCAGCCGTCTACCAGCAAGTTTTAGAGCACTTCATGCTTCCTGCTGCTGACCTGCTCTATGGAGATGGAGATTTCAAGTTCCAACAGGACTTGGCGCCTGCGCAAAATCTACCCGTGCCTGGTTTACGGACCATGGTATTTCTGTTCTAAATTGGCCCGCCAACTCCCCTGACCTTAGCCCCATAGAAAATCTGTGGGGTATTGTGAAAAGGAAGATGCAGAATGCCAGACCCAAAAACGCAGAAGAGTTGAAGGCCACTATCAGAGCAACCTGGGCTCTCATAACACCTGAGCAGTGCCAGAAACTCATCGACTCCATGCCACGCCGCATTAACGCAGTAATTGAGGCAAAAGGAGCTCCAACCAAGTATTGAGTATTGTACATGCTCATATTTTTCATTTTCATACTTTTCAGTTGGCCAACATTTCTAAAAATCCCTTTTTTGTATTAGCCTTAAGTAATATTCTAATTTTGTGACACACGGAATTTTGGATTTTCATTTGTTGCCACTTCAAATCATCAAAATTAAATGAAATAAACATTTGAATGCATCAGTCTGTGTGCAATGAATAAATATAATGTACAAGTTACACCTTTTGAATGCAATTACTGAAATAAATCAAGTTTTTCAAAATATTCTAATTTACTGGCTTTTACCTGTATCTGTCAGTAGACCAGCTATCAAAGCGCTAAAAACTGTAGTGGGTTTACATTATTCACCCACGGAACTTTAGTTATTAGAGGGTTCCGGTCGGACGGTTTTTCATGGGACACATTGATGTTGTTCAACGTTGATGTTGCACTATTGAGCCACGGATGAGAAAATGCTGCTCCGTTATTGATTTAAGTAAAGTCTAAATGTCATTAAAACAGTTCACTCCATCTTTTGACACTTCTTCCACTCCCATCCTTTCACGCTACACCGTTACAACAAAGATGACGGGGAGAAGACGCTGTCGAAGGTGAGTCACATAGGTAAGACCGCCCACAAACGGCGCATCCTGAAGAAAGCTACTTGAAAATGGTCTGTAAAACATATGTATGCAACACTTTCACCAAATAACCACCATCACATGTTCTGTAGACCACAATATAGTGTTTTAAATTTAGAAAACAATTATATGTGACCCCTTTAATGCGCCTTATAATCCGGTGCGCCTTTTGTATGAAAATAGACCTGAATAGACCCGCTCATCAGCAGTGCGCCTTTTAATCCGGTGCTCCCATGGTCCGAAAAATACGGTAATTTGTTTTTGTCAGCGTAAACACACTGCCACCTTACTGACTTTATATACAGTACATTGACTTTCTTTTTATTTTCAGATTATTGGAGCTGTATTCGCCAGATGGTCAGCACACGGTTGTACTTCGTTGTAAAGATTGCCCTTCTGCCAACTCCTGGTTCACTGCCATCCACACCAACATTGCTGCCCTGCTGCCACAGACCCTGAGTCACATCAATGCTTACCTGGGGGTCTCGGCCTCCACCACCATGCAGCCTCACCTCAAGCACATTGGGTGGATGGCTAAGCAGGTACAGTCCAGTCCAGGTTGTAAACAATTATTAATAATATAAAGCAATCAAATTGATGATTGTTTTAAATTTTGGGATATCAGTGCAACTATGTAGCCAACAGAAAAAAATATGATACACATACTGTACAACCATAATTTGTATTCCAGTACTGAGTAATAATAAAGTGTTGGTTCTCCTTAGGTCCAGCTGGAAGGTGGACGGCAGCAGTACAGGCCTGTGGTCATGGCGCTTACAGAAAAGGACATTTTGCTCTTTGAATCTGTGCCGTGGCGTCGAGAGTTATGGTCCATGCCTCTCCTCACACATCCTCTGCTCGCCACAAGGTAAAAACAGCAATAACATGAAGTTTGGACGGAGTGTACACCACACATCATAAAATGATTAAATAAAAAAGAAACACATCCAACTTGCAGGAATAGAAGCTGTTGTGTGAGCATAAACACACTGCAACTCCATGACAACACACATGACAAGCACTGCCTAATAATTTATATACTTGGATTTCATTCTGGTCCTCTAATTTTCCTTTATGTCTTTGTACTTTTTTGTCCGTATGGATATGAAATGGTCTTAATTTATATTCATTATCATCTTAAAAAAGTCTTAAAAAGTCTTAAATTTGACTTGTTGAAACCTGCAGATACACTGTAATAACTTACCAAAAAGCTCAAGGACTTATTTCATACTGTATTCAGCAGAAGTAAGGCAATCAAACCTCCTTCCTTAATTTTTTTTTTCTGCCAAAAATGCTAACTAAAATTAAAACAATGGTGGCTCTTGAAGGCATAGATGCGATGCGATTAAGTTGAGGAGGTCTTTTTCTTCCACAATATTAATGGACCTGCAAGCTATTGCTGTGGAAAGCTTGTTGGTTGTAGACTTGTGCATGTGTCTGTGTTGTGAGCTCTACAGCTTGGTTTACATTTGTTGAGGGGGAGGAGGGCTATCTGCATTCGCCAATGTTTGGTTAGCAAATGGTATTGGAGACTCGACGTACTACAATGATAATTTAATTCACAACAATAGGTGCAAATACATTTTGTCCAGTCTCATTTACCATCTGCAAGGACTTTGAAGCAAAACTTGCTGTTCAAAACACTTTCCCTTGTTCATTTTTGTTTGCTATTTGTTCCGCTTGTGGCTCCACGCAATGCTTCCTTTTCCCATGCGTTAATCGCGCATCAAAAAAATGTGTTCTGTTAAAAGAATTTATAGTTAAAAGTGAATTTCAATTATACAAGCAAGTAGTAACCTGTGAAAAGTAATACACAATTCAAAAGTGTGATTAATGTCATTGAAATAATGTAATTTAACAATGCATTGGTTGACGGTACTAAAAAAAAAAACGTTTAAAACATTTAAGAAATCTGATTGCCGTTTTGGAATGTTTAAAGAAATGTCCAGATAAAGCTAAGGTATTTTAAGTATATATTTGAGGCCTGAAATAACATCCGTTTACAGGGGAACAAGTCTATGCTGCTTAGAAGAAATAAAAAAATAGAGCAAGAGAGAGAGAGACAAAGGAACTTCCAGACCCTTATATCTGCCTTGGGAAGTTGAAATCAGTGCAGGAGGGATTGGGCGAAGTGGTCCATTTTTAGGAGTAAGAATGAGAGAAATACACTCTCTGTCTGATTGTGAACAGAAATGTTTTGGTTAAACATTGGGAAAGGCAGCAATGCAGAATTAATCACAAAATAAACTCATTTGTTGAGTAACCTTTGCCCAAAAGAAAATACAATATAAATTAGTGATCTTTGGCATCACAACAGTCCTTGTTTTCTGCTCTTGGAAGATGGTGGGGAAGATGTGAAAAGAACCAAGCAGAGCTATCTCCGCACGGCTCGAGGACCTTTGAGGATCCATAAAAGAGTTGTATATTTTACAAACAGAACAGGTCAATGTAGTGAAGTGAAGCAATACAACATAAATCACATAAGAAGCACTTAGATTAAAGTTGTTGTTACACAAGCGATAACCAAAATATTAATTTTCAATCAATCAATCAATCAATGTTTATTTATATAGCCCTAAATCACAAGTGTCTCAAAGGGCTGCACAAGCCACAACGACATCCTCGGTACAGAGCCCACATAAGGGCAAGGAAAAACTCACCCCAGTGGGACGTCGATGTGAATGACTATGAGAAACCTTGGAGAGGACCGCATATGTGGGTAACCCCCCCCACCCCTCTAGGGAGACCGAATGCAATGGATGTCGAGTGGGTCTAACATAATATTGTGAGAGTCCAGTCCATAGTGGATCCAGCATAACAGTAAGAGTCCAGTCCACAGTGGGGTCAGCAGGAAACCATCTCGAGCGGAGACTGGTCAGCAGCGCAGAGATGTTCCCAACCGATATACAGGCTAGCGGTCCACCCCGGGTCCCGACCCCGGACAGCCAGCACCCCATCCATGGCCACCGGACCTGAGGGGGGGCTATTCAAAGGCTAGAGTATACAAATGAGTTTTGAGATGGGACTTAAATGCTTCTACTGAGGTAGCATCTCTAACTGTTACCGGGAGGGCATTCCATAGTACTGGAGCCCGAATAGAAAACGCTCTACAGCCCGCATACTTTTTTTGGGCTCTGGGAATCACTAATAAGCCGGAGTTCTTTGAACGCAGATTTCTTGCCGGGACATATGGTACAATACAATCGGCAAGATAGGATGGAGCTAGACCGTGTAGTATTTTATATGTAAGTAGTAAAACCTTAAAGTCGCATGTTAAGTGCACAGGAAGCCAGTGCAGGTGAGCCAGTATAGGCGTAATGTGATCAAACTTTCTTGTTCTTGTCAAAAGTCTAGCCACAACATTGGACTATGAACTTTGAAGTCTTTTGAAACCTCTTTGTTTAAGACAACTAACAGACACAGAACACAATCTTCTTGCTGTCAGACTAGAGTACGAATCCTTGTTACGTTGTTGAATTTCTCTTAAAAAAACACACAAAACACGCTTTTTCATTTTTCTAATACAGTCAAAAATTGTTAAGTTCAATTATTTATATGCTTTATTTCTATCCAGATTGGTCCACTCTGGCAGTGCCCGTGGTTCTCCTTCCCAGGGTTCAGACCTGGTGTTTGCCACCCGGACGGGCACAGGGCGTGGCATCGAGTCTCACGTTTTCCGGGTGGAGACCCACTGGGATCTGTCTTCATGGACCAGAGCTCTGGTACAAGGTGCACATGCTGCTGCAGAACTCATCAAAGAAGTTTCTATCGGTAAGTGTGTGTGTGTGTGTGTGTGTGTGTGTGTGTGTGTGTGTGTGTGTGTGTGTGTGTGTGTGTGTGTGTGTGTGTGTGTGTGTGTGTGTGTGTGTGTGTGTGCGTGTGCGAGCGCTTGTGTACGTGTGTTTGCGTGCATGTGTGTATATGTGCTCAACAATAATACTGTATATGTACTTGTATATCTTACAAATGCTTTCATGTACACTTTTGAAATACACTTTTACCAGAAAGAAAGACTGACTGATGTTTGGCATGCTTGAACAATTAGTTTTTTTTATGTTCACTTTTTATTGGCACTGTTTTGAAAGTGAAAATTTTAAATTTTTTATTGTGCACGCTTCAACAATTCCAAAAGAAAACAATAAGTAATGAAAATATGTATACTGTAATATCATATATTCACTGGCAGAGAAATGTTGACACACACAGAACACACAAAACGCATGGTACAAACAAAACAGACAGTACCCAAAGAAGACGTACACACACAGTACACATTACTCACACAATACACACAATATAGTACTATCTATCTATCTATCTATCTATCTATCTATCTATCTATCTATCTATCTACAGTACACCCAAAAGATACAGTACACATAGTGCACACAGTAAACACTAAAAACATAGTACACACAAAACACACAGTACACTTAGTAATCACAATACATACAATACATACAAAACTTACAGTACACTTTACGCACAAAACACATAGTACACAAGCAACGCATAGTACACACAAGACCCGCAGTACACTTAGACCTGATCTACTAAAGGTTTGCGTGTATCAAAACATGTGCAAGCTGGATAGCACACAAGCAAATTCGCTGCAGTGTTGTGATGGTCCACTGCCTCCCTGCTAATAGCGCTGACAGGGCCCACTGCTAAAAAATAGTTTATGTTGTTTAGATTGCAATTCTATATTGCAGAAAAGGTGTTACAGATTACTGATGTGTTCGGTTTGTTCAACATTGCAAAACAGAACAGTTTGGAGAGCATAGTAACATGAATGTGGTGGAAAATGAATGATATTTTATGGGCACATAATGCTGGAGGTACACACAAAAAACTTATTTAAATAGTGCAGTCTGCACCACATTTGCACCCAACACGCCCACTAATAGTACACCCGATTTTATAGTCTGTTTAGCATGTGGTATTTGCATCTTAGTAGACCAGGCCCATAGTACACATTGTACACACAGTACACGTGGTACACACAAAACACACAGTACACACAAAGTACATTTACACCAGGGCCTATAGAGGGACATACGAATATTCCAATGTTTGGTTCAGAGAAGTTCTTCAGTGTGTTTTTGTATTTTAGAAATATGTGTAATCTTAGGGTCTGATCTACAAAGCCACCGATAAAATTGAGATTATTACCACAGAGACACTCGATCATTCACTGCACATTAACATTAACATTGTTATCATGATCCTGCCTGTGGCGTTTTGCTATGTTTTCAAACAGGCAGGAGACATGTACCACTTTTTCGGGGCATTTTCGAAGCAGTCCTGTGGTGCATCTACAATGGAAACCACTTTTTTTTTGTTAAGCGCTGAAGACGTGCTAATGGAACAAGCTGGTGCTCCAGACGAAATACGTTTTTTTCACGTTTTTAATAATATACCTACTATATGAAAAAAGTAACGTCATTAAAGAAAACACCAGCAGACACCAAAATGCATCAATTGAGTTAATATTAATCAATCCCTTAAGTCATCCAGCCTGTCATCCAGTCATAGAATTATAAAATGATATATCTTAAAAGAGAATGTGTCTCATATTTCCATACTGCATATGTTGACAAGCACACGTAGTAAGGAGCTGCAGCGCAATCGCCTTCCTCCTCACAGCCGTCTAGGTAACAGTGTCAGTTTGCACATATTTTTCAGACGTGCTAAAAAAAGACGCAAAATAGCGCTTGCATTTGAGTTTTAGTCTTGATAGATCACAATGTGTATGCCAAATATTTATATTTTCACCTTCTCCCAGTATTGTGGGTATTCTGATAATCATTTTATAATCTGCATATTCTTGAAGACAAGCGAAATGGATTGCTCTTCTTATTCTGCTTATTAAAGTGATGCAATCCTTGACACACAAGTTTAGTATATCAACTTTGCTTGTTTGCACGTGTTTTAGTACACACAAACCTTGAGTTGATCAGGCCCTAACTTTACTACAGTAACTTCATATAAAATGTACAATTTAATTTAAAATCCTGCTCCTCACAGAGCACTTGTACATGTACAGTATTATAGTATATATGACGACTTATCAACCTAGTAGAATACGACAGTGTACTTCTACACTATTTGTGTCAGTGTACTTGACTTGTCAACCTTGTAGAATGCTACAGTTAGGGTCTCCCCCAGCTTGCCAATATACTTGTGGCGGTGGGGGTGTAGCCACGGGCGTGGCTAATATGACATCATCATACAATTTTCATAATCATATATGATGCATATATTGTCTTTTTTTTTTTTTTTTTTTTTTTTTTTGTCCTGTCCAGCTTCTCAGGCAAATCATATAGTTGATGTAGATGCCCATGTCGGCTGTTCAGATTTACTTTACAAAAGAGAAGTGTAGGATACTTCTCTTGTTGCCTTATTTGTATTTGACTTTATTAAATGTATTTATATTATCATTTAGTGCAGCCGGGCCGGAGCAGGAGGGGATAGAAAGAGAAAAAAAAAGATGACAGAGGGGGAAATTGTGGGGACAAGAGGGGGATTAGACAGAGAGACAAAAACAACAACAGCAAACAACAACAACAACAACAATAGAGCAACATCAGCAAATATGACATGTACAAATATGATGGTAAAAGTAATAGCAAATAAGCAGTTAGCGAAAAATAAAAAATAATACAGAAATGACAATGAGCATTATTACACTACAAATGGATCAATACAAATACCAATAGAAATAGCGCTATTGATAATGAACAATACCAATAATTTACCTTTATTATCAACAATACAGTTGTTTAAATGCAACAATACATATACGTAATGATAACTTGAGATACGAAAGAATGCAGAAAAATGGAGGGGGAGAAAGAGAAGCAACCTACATTAACCTTGTAGATTGTTATAGTCACAATAGGTTAAGCTTTGTCAGTGTGCCATGTGTTACACCCAGTTTACCCTAGGGCAACAACGTTAATATATGTTTGATGAAACGTGATTATGTGCATGAGTGTAAGTATGCATATGTACTTGTATATGTACAGAATGTGTATATGTGTTTGTACAATGAATGTATATGTACAGAATGTGTATATGTGTTTGAACAGTGAATGTATATGTACAGTATGTGTATGTGTATGTTTGTATATTGAATGTGCGTGTGGATGTACGAACATTAGGTAGGTAAATATGTACTGTATTTGTGTATGTATGTGGGAGCGTAGGTACCTATGTACGTATGTGAGCATATGTGAATTTGCATGTACAATACATTCGACTCCCAGAGTGCGTGGGAGCCAGAGCACGGCCCCATCACCCCCGAGAGCCCAACCCACAAACAGGAGGCGTGGTGCCCAGGGAACCAGGGACCACCGCCCCCACACAGCCAAGCCGGCCAGCGACAGGAACCCCAGAGCCCGACCCACCGTACCGCCCACAAGGGCCAGCAGCAGGCCGCAGACAGACGCACCCGGCAGAGGACAGGGCACGAGAAAAGCAGGGGACAGCCAGACCCCAAGCCAGCGAGAGACCACACCCCACACGGGCAGAAAGGCGAGACGCCCCGCCCGAGGGACCCAGAGACTCCCCGCAACCGGACGGGAAGACCGCCCCCGCCCCACCGGCAACCAGGCCCCCACGAGCCCACCCCCCACCCCCGGAGAGCGCGGCGAGGCCATCCCCCGGCCACCCAGGCACAGGGCCACGGGAACCACCCACCCCACCCGCAGGGACCCCAACGATGGAGATGGAACAACCAGCAACCGCCCCGCCGAGCCCCCCCCCCCTGAGGGAGGGGAAATTTAAAAAAATAATATTAATAAAATATATTAAAAAATAAATAAATAAATTAATTAATTAATTAATTAATTTAAAAAAAAAATTAAAAAAAAAAAGAATTAAAAGAAGATCACAGACATGCTGACAAACAAGGTCACTACCCCAGCAACTGGCCGACTCGCAGCACCTCGGAATACCTTGCAGCACCAAGCTACCACAATAGACGCAGGGACTAGGCCCAACAGGCCCCAACCAAGACGGGCACCCGGAAGGGATGGACAGCGGGACCCAGGAGCTCCAGACACGCAGTTCGGATGCAGTAGCCTGAGGCGTCGACCCCCGTCTGACAGGCAGGCCCAGAGCATACCCCCAGAAATATACATACATACATACATATATACATACACATACACACATACACGTATACATACCCACACATACACATATATACATATACATACACATATGTACACATACACATATATAAACATACATACATACACACACATATACATACATATACACAGTTCGTCAGCCCCGACAGCCATCACGCGCGCGCGCTGCCACCAGTCACAACATCAGCCACACCCCTGCACCAGACCCAGCAGCCACGGGCGCCCACACCACAAACAAACGGCAGCAGAAACAGCAGCCGCAATAACCCCAGACAGCCAGCACCAGCCAATCAAATCAAAGCGATCAAAAAAAAACTGCGACCAGCAACCACACGCCACCAGGGCCACGGAGACCAGCCGGCGCCAGCCCGCCGGTCAGCCCGAACGCCAACACGCAAACAAGAGACACCAACAACCCCCCCAACCAAAAGGCCCCCCACCCCAACCCAAACCCACACAAACACACCACCGCCCAAACAACCGAGACACAGCATCCAGACCAGACACGGGGGCTGCGCCGCCACCACACCAAGTCACCAACAGAGACCCCACAGCGCAAGGTCGGGCCACACGGGCACGGACCCCATCCAACAGGAAGTGAGACCCGCGCGACGCCACACACAAATAAATAATAAGCTTAAAAAAATAAAAATAAAATAAAAAAATTAAAATTAAATAAAAAATAAAATTTAAAAAATAAAATAAAATAAAAATAAGTAAATAATAAAAATAAAAATAATAAATACATTAAAAATAATAAAATATATATAACAATAATAAATGAATAAAAGCCTGGCAGGCCACCAGACCGCAGTCCCCGCCGGCCGACGAGGCAATGAGGGGTGCGCCGAACCCCAAACCCCCCATGCATGTGTACAAGGCCCCCAGAGTGTCTACTGTGTAGTTAAAATTAGGAGGTCAGCCGTTGCAGCCGACCTCCAGTCCCTATTGATGTGTGTACTGTAGCGTGAGTGAGATATGTATGCTTGTGGGAACTAATAATGCGATTAAAATTGGGGGACATCAAGGTCATGGTGGGTCCCAACCAAACCAAGCCCCCCAAATCCTAAGTGTCTAATATGCAGCTAAGATTGAGGGATGGACGAGCAGGGGACAAGACAGGAGGACTGGAGCCCCATTGGAGGCATCTTCAACCCCCCGCCATGCCGCCCCGCAGGACAATCCCCAAAGTCCTATATATGTGTGACTGTGTGCGCTATAAGTAGGAGGAGTAGAGGGCCCGGACATCCCCCTAGTCCACGCGGCCGACAACCAGGAACTACGGCCAGGAGGCCGCCACCCCCCGCCACAGCCCGTGACCCACACCAGACCACTTTAACGTGACGCCACGCGAGCCCCTCCCCCCGCCAAACAAAGCCAGCCCCCGCCCGCCCCAACCCAACCCTGCAGAGCCCATACCGGCAACCAAACGCAGAGAAACCGCACAGCCCCCACGCCCAATGCAAACACCGCATCCCGGCCATCCACACAGCAACGTGCCCATACGAGTCCCGGCCAGGGGAAGGAGCCCCCCAACGGGGGAAGAAGCCAATGCATCCCGTCCGCCCGCCAGCCCCCAAACCAGCCGGCAAGCCAACGCCAGCCAGCCCCACAACCCCACAAGCGCACAGACACCAGCCACAGTCCCCCAACCACTCCAACCCAACACAGCGATGCCAACCGCTGGTATCACCGCAGCAACCATCACCACCACCGCCCGTCCGCAGCGTAAACACCCGCGGCCGCCGAAACCAAAACAAAAAAGCGACCGACCCCGTAAACCACAACAACGCACACCCCCGGCTACCACCGAGGCCACCAACCCACCTACCCCAACTCATCCACAGCCAGGCCAATTGAGCCACCGGACATCCACACCCATGCACACACCTACACATTCATATACACATACATACACACATACATATATGCATATACATATACATACACATACACACATATACACACGCATGCATATACATATAAACACACACATCCACACATATATACACATTAATACACCCACACACATATACATAAGCCCACATATACACAAACACATACATACACAACACACACACAAAAAAAAAAAAAAAAAAAAAAAAAAAAAATAATAATAATAATAATAATAATAATAAAAATAAAAATAAATAAATAAATAAATAAATAAATAAATAAAAAATTAAAAAAAATAAAAAGAAAAGAAAAAAAAATAAAATAAAAAAAATAAAAAAAAATAAAATAAAAATAAACCCTTTAAATAAAATAAAATAAATAAAAATAAACAAGAGGCCTGGTCGCCAACAGTGCCCAACGCCACCAAACCCCGCAGCCCCCACCGCACGTCCAGGCCCCCCCCCGCCCACCACCCACCAGGCATCCCATCCGGCAAAAAGCCATAAGGGCCCAGCCCTGCGCCCACAGCCGGCATGCCACGGCACCTCAGCAGACCCGGCGCCGCGATCAGCAATGCACACCGGGGCAGCGACACATACATATGTACCTACATACATACACACAGATTTCACCATACATATATACAAACGTACACACACCCACATACACGCGTACCCATATATAATTTAACAGAATAAGTTAAATATATTAAATAGATTAAAAAAAAAAAAAATAAATAAATAATAATAATAATAATAATAATAATATATATATATATATATATACATACACACATACATATATATATATATACACATACATACACATACATACATACATACATACATTCATACATACATACATATATACATACATACATATACATATATACACATACATACATATATATATATATATATACACATAAAATAAATTAAAATAAATAAATAAAATTAATAAAAAATTAAGGGCAGAGTAAAACACAGGAGGGGGACTCCCGCAGGGCAGTCGGGCAGCACCGCCGGGGCCCCAACAAGGGAGGCAAGCAGTCCCCCCAACCCGGCACCAGGCAGGCCCGCACAGCCGCAGCGCAGGGCGACCCCGGGCAGACCCCGCCCCGCGCCCCAGGGGAAGGAGGAAGCCCACGGACACCCGGAGCCAGAGGGGCACGAGCCGACCCCCGCCCGACAGCGGCAAGACCCCAGCCCCACGGGCGCAACCCCCCGCCCAACCACCCACGGGAGGGACAGCCCCCCCAACCAACCCAAGGCGGCCGCCCACAGCCCCACCCGCACCCCAACACCCGCCCAGGCACCTCCACCCACCCCCAGCCACCAGACCACCCACGGATCGGCCCGCCAGGCCGGAACCAGGAAACACACCCCAGGCCCACCCGACCCCGCGGCACACGGCCCCCCCGGCACCCAGGACCCCCCACCCACAGAGCAAGACCCCCGGGACAGAGCCCCAGCCCCGGCCCCCAAGGGAGTCAGGTCAGAAAATTAATTAGCGGTGCCCAAAGAGATCGGAATTCTGTCAGTTGTTGGTTTGATTCAGCAGACATTCTTTCCATAACTACATAATCTAATAAAATGTTTTTGTAAAGGTTTATACATAAATTATTTTTTGATTTCCAATTTATGAGAATAGTTTTCTTGGCGATGCCTAACGCATTTATAAGGAGGTATGTTTTGTTTGTATCAAGATCAGTTGCGGAGAGATCACCCAACAGGCAGAGTGCGGGGGAGATGGGAATAGGAATCTCTAACGCTAATGATAGGTTCTCGCACACTCCAAGCCAAAAGTTACTCACGGGAGCACAGGACCACATTGAATGCAAGTAATTATCTATCTTATTATCTGAGCAGTGTACACAGATGTTAGAGTCAGCTAAACCCATTTTATACATTCTTAGACCGGTCTAATGTATTCTGTAAAGTATTTTGAGCTGAATCAGTCGTACATTTGGATTCTTAATCAAACGAGTAGTATTGAGGCATATTTGTTTCCAGAATTCTGGGTCACAGCTTGTTGATACGTCTGAGTGCCATTTAGAAGTTGGAATACTTATTGTGTTATCTATTTTTGATAAGAGAGCATATAATTTGGATAAAGCTTTGGGGGCAGATGTTTTGAAGAATTTAACGGTCGTAGGATTACTTTCCCATGTTGTTTTGTTGAATCTTGCGCTGATTACAGATTTGATTTGTATATATTCTAGAAATTTATTAGGATTGATTGCATATTGTATTATTAAACTTTTAAAAGAGATAAAACTGTTTGCATTGATGATATCCCCAAGGCATCCGACTCCCTTATCATACCATGTTGGAAAGTTCAATGGCTTCTTGTTTAAAAGAAAATCAGGATTATTCCAAATAGGCGTAAATTGGCATGGAGTGAGCGGGGACCCAGTTATTTTCAAAAACTCCCACCAAGCTGTTAAGGTAGTGCGTATATTAATACTTTTAAAGCAGTTGTGTTTTCGGAGAATTTGGCTAATAAAGGGCAAGTTAGAAATTGGGATCTCCTGGCTAAGTGATTGTTCAATCTCTAACCATAAACTATCTAATAAAGTGGGATTGATCCATTTTAATATATATTGTAGTTTATTTGCAAGGAAATAATAGGAAAAGTTTGGGAGTTCTAGACCCCCATGTTCTTTGGGTTTTTGTAAAGTT
The DNA here is from genome assembly GCF_033978685.3 of Nerophis lumbriciformis. NCBI lineage: Eukaryota > Metazoa > Chordata > Actinopteri > Syngnathiformes > Syngnathidae > Nerophis > Nerophis lumbriciformis. Next base: position 15,349,742 of record NC_084565.2, read on the forward strand.
TTAAGGCTGATTCGTGCTGGTTTACTCTTCCAAAGAAACTGATTGATGTGTGAGTCTAGTGACTTAAACCAGATTTGAGAAGGTTTGGTTGGAATCATTGAAAATAGATAATTAACCCTAGGCAAGACCATCATTTTCACGGTAGAAACCCTTCCCATAAGTGAGATTGGCAGTGTTTTCCAACGCGCCAGATCATCCTCAATCGATTTTAAGATTGGGGAGTAATTCAAGCGATTCAGATCTGACAATGTGGAGGAAATATTGATTCCCAGGTATTTAATGTTCCCTTTATGCAGTGGAATCGATGAGGTGCTCTGAAAGTCAAAATTAATTGGTAACACAGTAGATTTGGACCAGTTGATGGAGTAATCTGAAATAGAACTGAATTTATTGATAAGTGAGATTGTATCTTGAAGAGAAGAATGTGGATTTTGTAAGAAAAGTAATACATCATCAGCATAAAGGCTTATTTTATGATGAACGGTTGCGGTATGGATGCCTTTAATATTTGCATGCTGTCGAATAGCGGTTGCAAGAGGTTCAATAAATATAGCAAACAGTGACGGAGAAAGTGGACACCCTTGCCTTGTGCCCCTCATAAGATTAAACCTTGGAGATATTTGGCTGTTCGTTCTAACCGAAGCTGTAGGAAAACTATATAGGACCTTAATCCATTCTATAAATGAGTCTCCAAATCCAAATTTCTGTAGAGTAGCTAGAAGAAAATTCCAGTTCACTCTATCAAATGCTTTTTCAGCATCTAATGAAACAACAGCTGTTTTTAGATTATGAATAACAGAATAGTCTATCACATTGAGTAGACGGCGAACATTGTTGGACGATTGTCTCTCTTTGATGAAACCTGTTTGATCAGGATGTACTATATATGGAGTGACTTTTTCTAATCTTTGAGCTAATACTTTGCAGATAATTTTAAGATCAGCATTAATCAGGGAGATTGGCCGGTAACTGGATGGAAGTGTTGGGTCTTTATCAGGTTTTAGCAAGAGACTGATCGTGGCAGAGTTCATATTTGGAGGAAGGAATGAGTTTTCTTTAATCTCTAAAGCCATTTTCGTAAATATCGGAGCTAGCAGTGACCAGAATGTTTTGTAGAACTCCACAGGGAACCCATCAGGCCCTGGTGCTTTATTGTTTGGCATCTGTTGAAGAGCATCGTGTAGTTCGCCTACAGAAATAGCAAGATCTAAATTTGATACCTGCCTTGTATTCAATTTAGGTAAGTCTATACCATTGAGAAATGTCTCAATGTCTGAAAGAGATGGGTCAATCTGGGGTGTATACAAGTTTCTGTAAAAGTCTCTAAAGATGGAGTTAATTTCCTCAGGAACGTGTGTAATGTTCCCAGCTGAATCCTTGATGGATGGTATAGAGTTTTTTTCTTTGTTTAATTTTAGTTGGTTAGCCAAATATTTGCTTGGTTTATTGTCATGTTCAAATTTTTCTAAGCGTAACCTCTGGAGCAGGAATTGACTTTTCTTATCAATTATTTCTCTTAAATCTAATTTGAGTTTTCTCAGTTTGTTCAGAGTGTGATCATGTTGTGAATTCGCATAAGCTAATTCTAATATTTTTATTTCATTTTCAAGTTCCTGCTCTAGTAAACGTTCCTTTTTTTTCTTGTATGATGAATAAGAAATAATTTTTCCTCGCATAACTACTTTTGCCGTCTCCCAGAGAACGCACGCCGTGATTTCTGGTTGATCATTAAAATCTAAAAAATCTGTCCATTCTTCCTCAAAATAGTTTAGGAAGTCTGGGTCCTTTAGTAATGATGTATTAAGTCTCCATTGTTTGATAGGTGCAGTGATAGTTTTGTTGGTGAGGGAAAGTGAGACAGGTGCATGGTCACTGATGATGATAGGATGGATGTGAATGTTTGAGATGTCAGATAAAATTGAGCTACTAGTTAAAAAGTAATCAATGCGAGAGAATGAGTGGTGAACTGGAGAAAAATAAGTGTATTCCCTAAGAGTGCGGTGATAAGAACGCCAGGCATCGCAAAGACCATAATCCTTCATATATTGCTTAAGTATTACCACTGACTGAGACTCACGGTGACTCCCAGTCACTCTGGACCGATCTATATTTGGATTAAATACTAAGTTGAGGTCCCCTCCTAGAATCAAGCAGTGGTTTGAGTGAGGAGAAAGTGAAGAGAAGAAAGTGTGAAAAAAGGAGGGGTCATCAACATTTGGACCATAAATGTTGGCGATACATAAGTTTCTCCCGTCAATAGAAATATTAAGAATGATGTATCTTCCCTCTATGTCAGTAATGGAGTTATGAACTGTAAAGTTGACTTTTCTACTTATGAGAATGGCTACGCCTCTCTGTTTGGAGTTGTAACTAGCAAGGTATGTGTGTGGGTATTGCGATGAATGCAGTTTTGAGGTATCGGACTTGGAGAGGTGAGTCTCTTGTAGTAAAGCAATGTCTGCTTGCATGCTCTTCAAATGATTAAGAATTTTTATATTTTTTTCCTTTGACCCGACACCACGCACATTCCAAGTGACAAACTGTATAGTGGACATACTAAACTAGACTGTAACTAAGTGTGTGGATGTATGTGTGTACTTTATGTGTAAATAATGCATGTCTGTATCTAAATGTAAACCTATCATGCATATATGTAGGTGTGCAGAGTGTGTATAGTTGTGCATGTATTAGCTGTGAGTGTAAATGCTGATGACAACAAGGGGACACACAACAGGTGGAGAAATAGAAAGAGAAAAACAAAACAAAAAGCATAACATAAAAAGAAAAGAAGAAAGTGGTGGATTAAACAGGTAGTGAAATAAGTGACATAAAAAGGAAAACAAGAAAGTAAAATAGTAAACATGTTGGTTTACCGAAAGAAAGAGAGAGAGAGAGCGTATGTGTTTACGTGAGCGCTATGTGACGCACAGGTGTATTGTGAGCAAGGGGGGGGGAAAAAAAGAGAGGGATTGAAGCATAATGGAATAACAAAACAACAACAAAATACAACATTTACCGTGTTTCAGACGCTAATAATACAGCCACGGCGTGGCTTCTGGATCACGGTAAAGTTGGCCGTTGATGAAAAGTTTATCCACCGCGATGACTGCACGGCATCCTTCGGTGATAAACTTCTTGCGAAGCGGGAACAGATGGCGGCGCCTGTCGAGAATTTCCTTATATATTGTCTTTAACAAAGGCTGAGATGTTGCCTCCACTCCAGTCAATTGCTTATGTCATCACAACATCCTGTTGTGGCAGTGCTGTTTGTTTCTGTGTTCAAAGTCTTTCCGTGGTCAAATTTAGGCTATATATATCCATTCATACAATGTATTACTTTAATTTCTTTTCACGTAAAAGACCCTCATTTTTAAGGTGTGGCGGCTTTTATTTTGCCTTGGTGCTGAGCCACAATCAAATACATGTAGGGGAAACCCTGACTGTGTACCACACTATCAGTATCAATGTATATGAAATCTTGTCATCTTGTCATCTTTCCCAGGCTGCACATTGAACAGACAGGATGTTCGTCTGACTCTGCACTACGAAAAAGGCTTCACCGTGACGCGGGAGTCGAGTGACGCAGCTGGTGGAGCGGCGCTCTTCCGATACCCCTATGAAAAACTCAAAATGTCTGCTGACGATGGAATACGCAACCTTTACCTTGACTTTGGGGGTCCTGAGGGAGAAATGGTAAGATGTGATACAAGCACACTTTTTATATAAAAATGTTACACAATTTACAAATATTTACTTTTAAAATGTAGGAATGATGTGCCGAACAATCAAATGTATTCAAATGTAATCATCAAACTCGCTCACGTAATGCAGACTAAGCAGTAAAATCTTAACATTATTCCTAAAAAAAAAAAAAGAAATGAATGTTTTTACTATGGTATCCCCATCCGATATTGATATCAGATATTGGTCTGATATCATGAAAAAAACAATATCGTATTTTATGTGCTTGCATTTAAAATGTGTGACAAGCAGTCCAGCTGCATGTGCAACGCTGAACAGACAGTTAACATCTAAATGTCCTCCAGTAAGCACACAAGGTTGGTCTTTCCTTGTATTTTAGTCACGTCATTTGCAAAAGGTAACCATGGATAGGCTATAGGCTACAAGAGGCTATCAGCAGAGCACACAATGGAACACAAGCTAGACATATGTAATATGTTCCAACACATTAATTGTTTTGGCCTTTCCAAGCTTTCCCAGGCTCTAAACCAAAGGCCACTAGCTAGGACGGGTGGTGCACTTTCAAACGCACTTTCGACTCAAACTTAAGTCTTGTCAAAAAATTGCTTTATTTGCAAAAAGGTCTTCTTTCCAACAGTACATCCAAGGTGAACAAAAACAAGTTTAACTACATACAAATCTATAGACAAAAAACTAAGGCTCAAGTGTTGCATTAGAAATGGGCAACAACTGTTTTCACCGCCAGTCTCTCAACCCGACATTTGTCCAATCAATTTCACACGTGCGCCTCCATATACTCTCGTCACAGGTGCTGTAAATGACACACAATGTAAATGACGCTTTCTAATTCAATAAATTATCTTGCAATATATCAAAACATATTTTCATGGCAATTCACAAAACAAATAATTTAACTTAATAATATATGCAGTACTAGCAACATAAAAATGGCCACCATAATGAGAAAACTAAAGTACAGCAGCACAGCAGGCCCAAGTATTCATCAAACACCACCACAATAACCAACACCAAAGTGCAGTAGCGCAGTAGGCCCAAGTATTCATCAAACACCACCACAATAACCAACACCAAAGTGCAGTAGCGCAGTAGGCCCAAGTATTCATCAAACAACAACACAATAACCAACACCAAAGTACATTAGCACAGTATGCCCAAGTATTCATCAAACACCACAACAATGACCAACACCAAAGTGCAGTAGCGCAGTAGGCCCAAGCATTCATCGAGCAACAAATAATTAATTTAACTTAATAATATATGCAGGACTAAATACATTTAAATAACACAAAAATGGCTACCACATTAATGTTAAGAACATTTCTGAACTGTTGAGAGCGATCTATATGCATTTTTTTTGTAGGGTGGGGGGGTAAATGAGAGATTATCATCACACTTTAACATCTCGAACGTGTAAATGTTAACTCTTTGCAAGGTGAACATTGCAGATAATAATATGTTCTTAATTGTCTTACCATGTATGAATACATGTTAAATAAATCAATACCGTACATGAAAATTTAGGAAGTCAATGTTTACTGTATATACTACATTACCCAGAAAGTTTAGCGCTGTAGACAGGAACAGGAAGTAGTTCTGAGCTACGCAGGACAATAATTTTTCCATTTGATCAATAAAGATTTGATAAATTGTTACATGTGGTTTTTCTTGCTTCGTCTACACAAGAAACAAACATATGTTTTGATTGGACAGTTAATGTGCGTGTTTGAGTGCTGCTCAGAGTCAAGTTGCCTTGGCTAAAATGTGCGATAAGTTGCGGGTTTTGGACAAAGTTGGAAGCTTGCACAGAATTTGCAGGTATTGGTTGAATTTGTGCGAATTGGCTCGATCACGACATCGCAAAATCTTGGAGGGAGTGAATACAGTTAAACCTCGATTTACAACTTAATTGGCTCCTGAACAGTATTCGGGAGTAGAAAAGTTTGTATAGTGAAGCAAATGTATCCATAAGAAATGACGATATAAAGTGCTATACAGTACTGTATATCAAACAAACATAACAAGGGGGTGATGGATCAACTTTCTCTTTATTAACAAGCCAAGCCAACAACAAGCTGCTGTCCTTCCTATGCGCTACTCTGCCAACACGCGCATACACACAGAAGTCCATTTGGAGCCCTCACAAAAGATCAGAAATGACAAAAATCCTTAACTTTAACAACCATATTGCTACAATAACAAACATTTAAAAAAAGTAAATTCCATTTGATTGACTTTGTTTCCATGCACTAAATTAGTCCGATTTCTCACATAGTTCGTTTTTTTGTATATTCACACCTACATGTGAAGTCCCAATGTTCACGCATACTCTCTGATGCGACTATATGTCTTATGCCGAGTGCCTCCTGTACACTGGGGGCGCTTGTTTCCAATACGAAGTGTCCCTTGCACACACCCACTCGAGAAAACTGTTTTTCAATCGCATAATCTATGTGTGTTAATCCGACTTTTCATAAACCAAACACGACCAGATTAAGGTGTTTGCATGGGTTAGTATGCTTATTTAGAGCCAAAATATTTGACAAATCAGACTATCGTATTTTTCGGACTATAAATCGCTCTGGAGTATAAGTCGCATCGGCCGAAAATGCATAATAAAGAAGGAAAAAAACATATAAATCGCACTGGAATATAAATCACATTTTTTGGGGAAATGTATTTGATAAAACCCAACACCAAGAATAGACATTTAAAAGGCAATTTAAAATAATTAAAGAATAGTGAACAACAGGCTGAATAAGTGTACGTTATATGAGGCATAAATAACCAACTGAGAACGTGCCTGGTATGTTAACGTAACATATTATGGTAAGAGTCATTCAAATAACTATAACATATAGAACATGCTATACGTTTACCAAACAATCTGTCACTCCTAATCACTAAATCCGATGAAATCTTATACGTCTAGTCTCTTACGTGAATGAGCTAAATAATATTATTTGATATTTTACGGTAATGTGTTAATAATTTCACACATAAGTTGCTCCTGAGTATAAGTCGCACCCCCAGCCAAACTATGAAAAAACTGCGACTTATAGTCCGAAAAATACGGTAATTTAGTGCATGGAAACAAAGTCAATAACATCGGCTATAGGGTGGTAAGAAAGGAGCAGACAGATAAAGGAAAAGAAGGGGGGATCGGTGGTAAGGTACCGTGGGAAGGCACCATGTTTGTTGTCCCAATACCAGTATTTTTGTACCGGTACTGGTACCAAGATGCATTTCGATACTTTTTCGATGCTATTCAAAATAAAGTGGACCACAAAAAAAATGCAATTATTGGCTTTATTTTAACAGAAAATATTATGATACATTAAACATATGTTTGTTATTGCAATCAAAGCATAATTTTGTCATAAAATAAGATAGTGAACATACAAGACAACTACTCTTTTAGTAGTAAGTAAGCAATTAAAGGCTCCTAATTTTGCTGCAGACATATGCAGTAACATATTGTGTCATTTCTCATTCTATTGTTTTGTCAAAATTACGAGGGACAAGTGGATTTTTAATCTACTTGTTAATTTACTGTTAATATCTGCTTACATTCTATTTTAACATGTTCTATTTACACTTCTGTTAAAATATAATAAGCACTAATTCCTTTGGATACTTTACATTAGTTTTAGGTGATACTACAGAGTTTGGTATCAATCCAATACCAAATAGTTACAGGATCACACATTTTTCATAATTAAAGTTCTTCTGTGTCCAGAGACATATTTCCAGACTTTATAAACAATAAAAAAAAGTAATCATTGTAGTATATACTAGATACGGCTCTTGTACATGGTATCGTAACAGTCAATATATGTATAATTGCACCCATTTGGTTACAATGAGAGCGCCAGCTTGCTGTTAGCAGTGAGCTACTGCTAACTACTCCTACGACAGGGGTCGGCAACCCAAAATGTTGAAAGAGCCAAAAATACCACCAAAAAAAATCTGTCTGGAGCCGCAGAAAATGTAAAGCCTTATATAAGTGTTATAATGAAGGCAACACATGATGTAAGTATCTTTATTAGCTATAATAGCCTACTATCAAAATTACTATGTGTCACAGGCTGATGCAAATTTTCGTTGACAGAAATGTTGAAATGTATTATTTATTCTACACATTTTTACAACATTGGAAAACACTACTAAACTGAAGGCTTTTCAGAGGGTGTGATAACTCCTGGAAATTACTAGCTGAGAATGGCCAAAGGTAAATATGTGTGTGTTTAAATTGAAGGAAACTGAAACTGCAATTAAAATGACCTAAAATATACCAAAAATACGAGGCATAATGATGCATTATGTCCATACAGCTAGCATGTTAGCATCGATTAGCTTGCAGTCATGCAGTGACCAAATATGTCTGATTAGCACGCCACATAAGTCAATAACATCAACAAAGCTCACCTTTGTGCATTCACGCACAGCATAAAAAGTTTGATGGAAAAATAGAGACATAGAATAAGTGGCATAAAACACGTCTTTCTGTGGCAACATCACGGAAAGTTGTACATGTAAACAAACTACGGTGCGTTCAAGGACTTCCGAAATTAGGACAAAATGTTGTGCGCCAAATACTCTCATTAGTGAAGCATGTTTAATGTAAACAGTGGGATTTGTAACAATTAGGAAGGAGTGTGTCATGTTTGTCCTCCTACAGAAACCATATTAAAACAAAAACTTTTTTTTTTCTTAATCTTTTTCCATTTTCATACATTTTTGAAAAAGCTCCAGGGAGCTACTAAAGCGGCGCTAAAGAACCGCTTGTGGCTCAAGAGCAGCACGTTGCCGAGCCCCGTCCTACGGTATGTAGTGAACCATGTTTAGCTATTCCTCGTCCTGCAGGGATGATAGATGTAAAAAACATACTTGATTTGACGCGAAGATTAGTGATTTAGAAGAAGCTAAAACATTGCCGACTGCAGATGGATGTTAGCCACTAGCTAGCTTTGTTTGAAGCACCTCTTATAGAGTGGTGCTTCAGTGGTTATAGATTCACATTTATTGTTTGTTTTTTAAGCCAAAATGCGTCCATTCTGCCTCTTATATTCCCACACCGTGTCTGCTTGGAAGTACTCAGTACGTGTGCGTTGCCGAACATGCGCCTCACCTCCAGCAATGTCATAATGGGACGAGGGCGCATTGTCATGTCCTCAAAAAAATAAAAATAAAATAAAATGTATATATATATATGTATATATATATATATATACCGTGGTACTTTATTAGTATCGGTAGACTGTATACAACCCTAGTGTTGTGTGACTTCTCCTACCGCTGTGCAATAAGTCTGCTTTGGCATCTTCTTCTCAAAGTCTAGTCCAATTGCAATTCAAGCAAAATGGACAACATTTGTTAAAAGGCAAAATAACAGAGAATAGGCACATATGCTGAAGCGCTGAGAAGTGACTAGTAGTATATTACGCAGCATGTAACGTGGAGGGCTCCACCTCCCCACAAACGCTGTGCCCTGCTTTTTGCCTGTAGGCTGGACCCAAAACGACTAAAAAGAATGAAGCATATGTACACATATTTGACTCAATCTAAAGGGTTGTAATTTGAAAAGTTCGCAAATAGTAATTCCACTGTATATTATCATTATTGTTAAATGAATATAGTGCTAGTATCGTAGTAAGTTTTTTTTCGTCAATGTTGTTTTACTGTTGATGGCCTATTTATTTTTGTTCTCCCGTTTGTCAGATTCAATATGCCCTTGCACAATGTGCAGCCGTACAACTCAAAACCCTCTCTCAAAGCTATCTTATTATTTCAAAGCAGCTCTGTCCATCAAAATAAATGAAAATCAATTTAATGAGTGCTTGGCTTTTCCAAAACAGCAGTCTTTCAAAAAGAAAAACAAACTTTTAGACAAGAAAATCAGTTTGAAAAACATTACAGTAAAATGTACTACAAACACCTACAGAAGTTTTATATACTGGATGTAATAATATTGTTCAGTGTTACTTACCTTGAGCCTTCGGCCTGGTTCTCCCTCCTGTTTCGGCTCATTATAAATGATCAATCAATAAAAGTTTACTTATATAGACCTAATCACAAATGTCTCAAAGGGCTGTACAAGCCACAGCGACATCCTCAGATCCACATCAGGGCAAGAAAAAACTCAACCAAATGGGGACAACGAGAAACCTTGGAAGGGACCGCATATGTGGGGTTACAGTTAATAACGTGAGAGTCCGATTCCTAGTGAGAACAGCAGTGGATCCTCTTGTATGTAGACTAGTCAGCAGCGCAAAGTACGACTATTTTCATAGAGTTGTTTGCGTGTTCCTCTTGTCACATCTGACAACAGTGCCCCCATGTAAGAACTAGGACATCTCTGTTTGAGTGACGGACTGGAGAAGTCAGTTTGATTGATTGATTGAGACTTTTATTAGTAGATTGCACAGTACAGTACATATTCCGTACAATTGACCACTAAATGGTAACACCCGAATAAGTTTTTCAACTTGTTTAAGTCGGGGTCCACGTTAATCAATTCATGGTGGACAAGCGATAAGTACGTTTGTGCTCAACCATCCACTTTTAGTCAGGGCGAGACACAACAAATTGATACACAGCGTTTGCAGATTCTCAATGTTTTATGGATGATTGTTTGTCATTTGGAAGTTTGTTGCCACGCAGGCTGGCTGGAACTAACTCGCCAGGTAGGCTGCTAATGGTTTCTTTTTCTGATTTGGTCATCCGCTTCTCCTATTTCACACCAACTTTCTTAGTTCTGATGGTTGGAGGGCAGGATGTCGATCTCTGAACGGAATTCAAACGCACACATCAACTGTCAAATCAAAATCTATGTCGGTTTCTTGTGTAAATGAAGCAGGATCAACAATGTGTATTAATATATTGATTCTTTATTGCTCAAATGGTACAAATATTACGTCAACCAAGATCCAAAATGCTCATAACTCACCAGAAGAATAGTTAAACATGCGACATACCAAGAAATAGAGAGCAGAAAGAGCTTGACTGTGTAGTAGTGACATAGAAAAACGTGCATTTGTACAGTTTAACAACAGTGTAGCTGGACAGTAAACCAGCTGTGAACAGGAAATGAACAAATATGGTCAAGTATTTCCAACCGACAAACATTTGCTAATGAAACCTGATTAGCTACAATGCTGCTCCTTCATGCTCGTCTGCTAGCTGGCTGCAAACTGTAGAAGGATTTCTGGAATGGAGGCGTTGTTTAATTAGTCTGCGTCTCATTAAGACTGACTCCGTTCCAGATAAACCATTTCGCAGTTTACTGCCAGTTAGTTGAGCAGCTGCAGAAATCACTTTGCAAAATGTTTGTTTGAACATTTGATTTGTTTGAGAAACTTTCAGTGATGCAATTGAGTTCTCTACTATATTAATAGTGTTTGAGAGCTGAACTAAATGTAAAAAGGGACAAGAAATTGCATTAGTTTGTGTTATTTTGTGGTTGCTATGTCTTAAAGGCCTACTGAAATGCGATTTTCTTATTTAAACGGGGATAGCAGGTCCATTCTATATGTCATACTTGATCATTTCGCGATATTGCCATATTTTTGCTGAAAGGATTTAGTAGAGAACATCGACGATAAAGTTTGCAACTTTTGGTCGCTAATAAAAAAAGCCTTTCCTGTACCGGAAGTAGCAGACGATATGCGCGTGACGTCACAGGTTGTGGAGCTCCTCACATCTGCACATTGTTTACAATCATGGCCACCAGCAGCGAGAGCGATTCGGACCGAGAAAGCGACCATTTCCCCATTAATTTGAGCGAGGATGAAAGATTCGTGGATGAGGAAAGTGAGAGTGAAGGACTAGAGGGCAGTGGGAGCGATTCAGATAGGGAAGATGCTGTGAGAGGCGGGTGTGACCTGATATTGAGCTGGGAAAGACTAAAACAGTAAATAAACACAAGACATATCTATACCCTATTAGCCACAACACAACCAGGCTTATATTTAATATGCCACAAATTAATCCCGCATAACAAACACCTCCCCCCTCCCGTCCATATAACCCGCCAATACAACTCAAACACCTCCACAACACACTCAATCCCACAGCCCAAAGCACCGTTCACCTCCCCAAAGTTCATGCGGCACATATATTTCCCCAAAGTCCCCAAAGTTACGTACGTGACATGCACATAGCGGAACGCACGTACGGGCAAGCGATCAAATGTTTGGAAGCCGCAGCTGCATGCGTACTCACGGTACCGCGTCTGCGTATCCAACTCAAAGTCCTCCTGGTAAGAGTCTCTGTTGTCCCAGTTCTCCACAGGCCAATGGTAAAGCTTGACTGACATCTTTCGGGAATGTAAACAATGTTATCCGGCACAACAGTCAGGGGGTGCATTCTACGGTGGGGGTGCGTTATCCGGCACAACACCTGCCGCAATACACCGCTTCCCACCTACAGCTTTCTTCTTTGCTGTCTCCATTGTTCATTGAACAAATTGCAAAAGATTCACCAACACAGATGTCCAGAATACTTTGGAATTTTGCGATGAAAACAGATGACTTAATAGCTGGCTACCATGCTGTCCCAAAATGTCCTCTACAATCCGTGACATCACGCGCAGGCGTCATCATACCAAGACGTTTTCAGCAGGATATTTTGCGCGAAATTTAAAATTGCACTTTAGTAAGCTAACTCGGCCGTATTGGCATGTGTTGCAATGTTAAGATTTCATCATTGATATATAAACTATCAGACTGCGTGGTCGGTAGTAGTGGGTTTCAGTAGGCCTTTAATATAACTACGAAGACTAACATCATGTTAAATCCCAGTAATAAATATTTTAATTGTTAGTCCAATCCATCGTATTTTGTTTCTTGATTTTGATAACAGAAACTAAGAGCATAGTTGTTGTTGTTGTTGTGCAGGAAAGCCAAATGTTTTTGTGAGGCTTGCTGCTGACAGTTTGGTAATGTTTGGGTTTTGCTGTGTTTTGGTGTTTTAATTCATGTCCAGTGTTATTTCTAGTTTCTACTCACTATGTTTAGAATCACTTCCTGTTCTGGTGCTCTTGTTTTGTCAGTATTGTGTATCTCATTGTTTTGAAGCACCTTTACTTTCTGTTCCATGTTCTGCCAGCACACCTGAATCTCATTAATTAGTTATGTTTAGTCCCTCCTTCAGTGCTGGATCATTCTACTTTGTAGACTGTTGCTTAGTGTGCTGTTTTTGTTTGTTCCCTGCTTCTTGTGACTATGAAATTAATTTTGCTTGCATTCTGCTTGCTATCTCTGCATGCTTGGGGTCATGCTGCAAGCAACGCTCACCAAAACCTTGACAGCTTTATTCGACATATTATTGCGTCTTTGGTGCTATTCCTATGCATCAAGAAAATATCCTTAATAGTTTTAAGAAACTAATTCTCTCGTAGGCTGAAGAGCATATACTGAATCTTGATATCGCTAGCAAAGATTCATGCTGAACAACAGCTATAGCTAAATAATGAGACAAAATATGGACTTCACACCATAAAAACAACTGCAGACAAGAATTGTAGCTAAAACTAATATTTGTAGCAGGATTTCAACCGCAAACAAACTTAACCATCTTCTCATTAGCGTCACGATCACAGCAGCACGGCACTCATTATGTCAATCAAATACGTTACTTAGCGATGCACGAGTAAGTCCAACTTTGTCTTTCACAAATTAATGCTTGATTTGTGGACCCCTCAGATGTAAAGACATGATGTGCCTCCAATCTTTTCTTCTCTAAATACCGTGAGTGTCAAGTGATGTGAGGTAGCAGTAACCTGTTGGTGATGATAAATGGTTCAAATCTTTTAAATATATTTTTTCTTAAGAGTGTATAAATCCACTCCATTCCATTTGAAATATTTTTTTCATGATCGCTTTGCCATTAAACCATTACCCGGAAAAAATAATTTAAGCCAGTGAAGCTGAACATTAATTTGTGAGGTATTTACATTATTAAAAGTTAAAATGTGAGTTAACTTTTCTGAGAAACAGCATTTTTGAAACTGATATAAAAATGTCCACTGAGAGAACACTGCTTCTCATTAAGTAAAAGTTGAAAGGCACAAAAGTGAACATAATTGTTTTACACCTGTTACACTGAATGTTTACATTGTTACTTTAAAGACACTAAACTGTAAGGTTTTTTAAAACATTTTTTAGCTAGAAACAGTGGATGTTCTCACACAATACTTTGCATTTAAAAAATGTTTGTAGTCATAAATATGATTAGAACATTTGAGTATTATGTTTGTGTTTATCATAAGCATTCCTGCCACATAATTTTACACAGTATGGCATTTTTAAGTCTTTTTTTATTGGGGTTAGGGGGCATATCTACAATAATATCATTTGTGGCCTTAATACCGTGATATTATTGCATACAGCCCAAGGACTTATGATGATTTTCTTCTTTTCTGACTTACAAAAGTTGTTACAATGTTGGATAATCATGTTAAACAATGGCAAAACATCAAATCATAAGGTTCATGCATTTTGAATGCCTCTAAACGCTGTGTTACACACGTATTCTTTTTTTTTTAACAGTGGGCTGTTTGTGACATCACAGATTGACGGACATACTAATGTGGGCATTGTCGTGTATGAGAGCGTGTCCTTCTTTGCTGTTTACATTCAGTGCTAGCACTTTTAGCAAAATGTTTGTTATATGGTGTGAGGAGACGTTAGCTTTGTTTGGCTTTCAGAAAAATGAAGTGGAAAGATAATTGTGTTTATTTGTTGACAATATAGACAATGCAACACTGAATTAGCTACCAAACTGCTGCTGACATACATTACTTGGTCTTGTTGAGGCAGCACAAAAGAAAGGTTAAGTCTAGAGATGTCCGATAATATCGGCCTGCCGATATTATCGGCTGATAAATGCTTTAGAATGTATTATTGGAAATTATCGGAATCGTTTTTTTTATTATCGGTATCGTTTTTTTTGTTTTTGTTTGTTTTTTATTGTTTTTTTTATTAAATCAACATAAAAAACACAAGATACACTTACAATTAGTTAACCAACCCAAAAAACCTCCCTTCCCCATTTACACTCATTCACACTCATTCACACAAAGGGTTGTTTCTTTCTGTTATTAATATTCTGGTTCCTACATTATATATCAATACAGTCTGCAGGGATACAGTCCTTAAGCACACATGATTGTGCGTGCTGCTGGTCCACTAATAGTACTAACCTTTAACAGTTAATTTTACTCATTTTCATTAATTACTAGTTTCTATGTAACTGTTTTTATATTGTTTTACTTTCTTTTTTATTCAAGAAAATGTTTTTAATTTATTTATCTTATTTTATTTTTATTTTTAATTTTTAAAAAGGACCTTATCTTCACCATACCTGGTTGTCCAAATTAGGCATAATAATGTGTTAATTCCACAACTGTATATATTGGTATCGGTTGATATCGGTATCGGTTGATATCGGTATTGATAATTAAGGGTTTGGTCAATATCGGAATATCGGATATCGGCAAAAAGCCAATTTCGGACATCCCTAGTTAAGTCAGTTTATCAGTGCCCGAATTGTTAATTTTGTTAATGCTATCCAGCATCTACTTCTGAAACAGATTCTACTTCTGAAACAGATTCAGGATCATATGTCTCTATTTCAAATATTAAGTTCAAACTCAAATTGGAATAAAATTGACGCAGATACATATTATCTAGACGACAATGAAGTATGTTCAATATAGATTACTATCATTGGTCCACTTTAAAGGTGACCTATTATTTAAAACTAACTTTTCTCACCTATTGTTACCTGTTTTTGTGTATTTAGGGGTCTGCATTAGTCCTGAAAATGTGAAATCAAACAATGGAGGCGTGAAGATATTTATAAAACAATCTTGCCTTCCTTCATACTTCCTCCAAACGAGTCGTTTGGAATTTGCCCAATTTGTGACATTTTTCTCAATTTTCTCCATTGTAGTCCGACGTTGTAGTCAATAAGTTCCTTATTTTTCCCTATCCTCTTGTTGTTGGGCAGACTGGCTCGTCCATGCACATGCATTCGCCGCTGTTGCCATTTCTAATACAAAGTAGCGTACAGTTCGAATTTATATCTGTCAATAGACTCCATACAGAAGCGCTAAAAACTACTACATGGCTGACGAGGAGAAGACACCGTTGAAGTGGAGGCACGTGAATAAAACCACCCATAAAACGGCGCATTCTGAAGAGAAGGTTCATAAAGCGGCTTGAAGATGGTCTGTAAAACATAATTTTTGCAAAATTTGGACAAAAGAACCACCATTACATGTTATGTGGACCGCAAAGAAGTTTTTTAAAGGCCTACTGAAACCGATTTTCTTATTTAAACGGGGATAGCAGGTCCATTCTATGTGTCATACTTGATCATTTCGCGATATTGCCATATTTTTGCTGAAAGGATTTAGTAGAGAACATCGACGATAAAGTTCGCAACTTTTGGTCGCTGATAAAAAAGCCTTGCCTGTACCGGAAGTAGCAGACGAGTAGCGTGATGTCACAGGTTATGGAGCCCCTCACATCTGCACATTGTTTACAATCATGGCCACCAGCAGCGAGAGCGATTCGGACCGGGAAAGCGACGATTTCCCCATTAATTTGAGCGAGGATGAAAGATTCGTGGATGAGGAAAGTGAGAGTGAAGGACTAGAGGGCAGTGGGAGCGATTCAGATAGGGACGATGCTCTAAGAGGCGGGTGGGACCTGATATTCAGCTGGGAATGACTAAAACAGTAAATAAACACAAGACATATATATACTCTATTAGCCACAACACAACCAGGCTTATATTTAATATGCCACAAATTAATCCCGCATAACAAACACCTCCCCCCTCCCGTCCATATAACCCGCCAATACAACTCAAACACCTGCACAACACACTCAATCCCACAGCCCAAAGTACCGTTCACCTCCCCAAAGTTCATACAGCACATATATTTCCCCAAAGTCCCCAAAGTTACGTACGTGACATGCACATAGCGGCACGCACGTACGGGCAAGCAATCAAATGTTTGGAAGCCGCAGCTGCATGCGTACTCACGGTACCGTGTCTGCATATCCAACTCAAAGTCCTCCTGGTAAGAGTCTCTGTTGTCCCAGTTCTCCACAGGCCAATGGTAAAGCTTGACTGTTATCTTTCGGGAATGTAAACAATGAAACACCGGCTGTGTTTGTGTTGCTGCAGTCGGCCGCAATACACCGCTTCCCACCTACAGCTTTCTTCTTTGCTGTCTCCATTGTTCATTGAACAAATTGCAAAAGATTCACCAACACAGATGTCCAGAATACTGTGGAATTTTGCGATGAAAACAGACGACTTAATAGCTGGCCACCATGCTGTCCCAAAATGTCCTCTACAATCCGTGACGTCACGCACTGACGTCATCATACCGAGACGTTTTCAGCAGGATATTTTGCGCAAAATTTTAAATTGCACTTTAGTAAGCTAACCCGGCCGTATTGGCATGTGTTGCAATGTTAAGATTTCATCATTGATATACAGTATAAACTATCAGACTGCGTGGTCGGAAGTAGTGGGTTTCAGTAGGCCTTTAAATGTAGAAAAAAATCATCATAATCTGACCTGTTTAAAGCACAATATCAAAAATATATGCAGGTTAAATGGGACGTTTCCATCTGGGGATTATGCTGGTATCAGAACCCAATACTGATACTGGATTGGATTGATCCCACCCAGCAGGCACAAAACATTAAAACAACGTTGAGAACTTGCTGAATTAGGTCCTGACGTTGAGCAACTCAAACCTAACGTTGCAACAAAATGATTTTTGACAACATTTAATCATTGTTTGGACCAGCGGTAGAAAATGGATGGAAGGATGGTTCTGATGCTGATTTGACCATTTAATTTGAGTCATTTTTCCAATATTCTACGAAACAAATACAACGTTGAAACAACTTTTTTTTTGACAACAATTGTGTAATGTCAGGTTGTAACGTTAATTTGACCATTGAAATTTGGTCATTTCCCAACCAACAACGTTAGACACCAACGTTGTCTCAATTTACAAATACAACTATTTTGCAATGTTGTTTCAAAGTCAGTTTTAAAGGACATGTATGTATAATCAACGTTGCATCAATGTCATGTGCCTGCTCGGCATCCTTATTTTAAACAAATGAGCTTCATTAATTTCCTTTTTTCTATTCTCTCATCTTCTCAGGTGTTTGATCTCCACTCAGGTCCAAAGCCAGTCGTGTTCGTCCTTCACGCCTTCCTCTCAGCAAAACTCACCCGCATGGGCCTGCTCACATGAAGCACTCATGCGCACAGGGAGTACTCATGCTCGCGTGAACTACAGTATTTAAAATGAGCATGAAGTAGTCATGCTCAAATGAAGTACTCGTGCTCGAGTACTGATCAGCAGAAAGACCAGTATGCTGCTCAGAGAGTTTATATGGTCGCTAATATCTTCTCCCTCCTCTCTGTGATAGTTTTAAAAATGTGCCTTATATTTCAAGGTTTGCTTTCTTGCTTTATTGCTGCAAGTTCTCAGGTTTTTAGCAGTTTAGACGCTTTCAACATTCCACGTGAGCCGAATGATACTGACTGGTGTTTGAGTCAAATGAAAAATCAGTATTTTAGACAATCAATAGACATTAAAAGTCTGATTATGTTCATCTAGGCCGGACATTCCAGAACAGTCTTCCAGTGTACAACTTGAAACATCTGAAAATGACCAAAATAAACGTCTTTCAGAGACTTTGGCTGTGTCTCAAATGGAGTACAAGAGGTCTTCATTGTTCCCTTTAGACCAGGGGTCGGGAACCTTTTTGGCTGAGAGAGCCATGAAAGCCAAATATTATAAAATGTATTTCCGTGAGAGCCATATAGTATTTTCTTAACACTGAATACAACTAAATGTGTGCATTTTTAAGTAAGACCAACATTTTTAGAGTATAATAAGTCTCTTATTCTTTTTAATAACATTGTTATTCTGAAGTTAACCAATAATAAATAAAATACTTTTTACCATTAATGAACAGGTGCTGAAGAAAACGGATTGATGGATTAAAATGCATGAGAATGTTTTATATTCTGAACGTTATTTTTAACACTGATTACCAGCGGAATTATTCATTACTTATCGTGTTAAGCAATGTCAGCTAAGATTTATCTGAGAGCCAGATGCAGACATCAAAAGAGCCACATCTGGCTCTAGAGCCATAGGTTCCCTACCCCTGCTTTAGACCGAGTTGCAAATAAACCTACTTTGTTTGAATAATAAACTCCGGATTACACTGTCTGCATGAAGGCATTACCCCAAAGTAAGTCTTGTAATTATTGTATTAGATTCAGCGCCAATAAATCCCTCCTATTTCTCCCTAAGTGCGTATTGTTCACTTGTGACGAAAGAAGCTAACAAGCTAAAAGCATAGAATCCAGCTTTAATCACTGACCAATGGTCATGAAATATGACGAGACAAACTGAACAGATGGAATCAGAGTCATGGTCAAACAACTGCGCTTCCATCCGTCTGAGTAGTCCTGCTAACTGTCAGAGAAGACACTCCTCCAATGTTGAGTCTACATAATCCACACCGCTTGCTTGTTGTAATTCCATTAACAATTTATGATCATATTTCAAAATGTCTTCACCTTGATAAAAATTGAGAGTAGCACCATCACATTGATACATGTATGTTGTATTACTATGATATTTATCACATATTTATTCATTATTACCCTGTCAGGATGAATGAAATGTTATCTGCGGGATTAATTTCCTATTTCTCGGTCAGAATAAATACTTATGTTAAAGCCATCAAATTTAATGGATTAACTCATGTGATTAATCACAAAAAAATATTGCACCATATGTGTGTTGTCATACAGCACACAATGAAGCAAAGATGATGATGTTAATTTTTTTTTTTTTTTTTTTTGTTAATCAGTCCAACAAAATAATACACAATAATACCATAGTAATACAATTACAATTCCAAAACCAAACCCGGCCAAGCAACATTCAGAATAGCAATCAACAGAGCAATTGAGAGGACACACAAACATGACACAAAACAATCCAAAAGTAGTCAAACAAAAATAAATAATATCAACAACATTATCAATATTAATAAGAATTCCAACATAACAGTGATTAGAAATCCCTCATTTACATTATCATCACAGCCATTTATAAAAAATAAAATTAAAACAATTAACAATAGAACACATTGTTGTTAATGATGGTGTGCTAACTGATTAATAATTTCACTTAGAAATAAACCTGACTGCTTTAGATACAACTATTAACACGATTTGGACAAATAAATGACGTAAATGAAGTAAAACATTTTTTTTAAATGTTCATTTATGACACAAAATGGAAGAAGAAGAAACATCGCAACAACTGTAAAAACAGCCAACGTAGGAAGGAGGGAATGGTGGTTGTTATATTTTTGATAGGGATGTCCGATAATGGCTTTTTGCCGATATTCCGATATTGTCCAACTCTTTAATTATCGATACAGATATCAACCGATATATACAGTCGTGGAATTAACACATTATTATGCCTAATTTGGACAACCAGGTATGGTGAAGATAAGGTACTTTTAAAAAAATAAAATAAAATAAGATAAATAAATTAAAAACATTTTCTTGAATAAAAAAGAAAGTAAAACAATATAAAGTTTACCGTATTTTCCGCACCATAAGGCGCCCTGGGTTATAAGCCGCGCCTTCAATGAACGGCATATTTCAAAACTTTGTCCACCTATAAGCCGCCCCGTGTTGTAAGCCGCATCTAACTGCGCTAAAGGAATGTCAAAAAAACAGTCAAATAGGTCAGTCAAACTTTAATAATATATTAAAACCAGCGTGATGTGGGCGCGCACGGAGTCGTATATCAACATGGACGAAGCTGCGTGAAAAAAGCCACCCGGCCTCTTCGCGTAAACTTAAACTTACCTTAACCACTCGCTCATCTTTTCTTCATCCATCCCTTCGAGTTAGCTTTTATGATGACGCCGGCTGGAAAGGTCTCTTTTGGCAAGGTCTTCCTTTTGAATATCACCATGGGTGGAAGTTTCTGGCCATTAGCATGGCAAGCTAGAACCACAGTGAAGGATGACTTCTCATTCCCTGTGGTGCGAATATTCACCGTACGTGCTCCCGTTGTATCCACAGTGCGGTTCACAGGAATATCAGTTGCTGTGAAATAGTAATCCGTGTGCGGATGGAGAGATTGCGTCTTTTCATGAACCGGATCCCTGTCGTTTAGTAGGAGCCATTTTGTGGTCTTTACAGATGTAAACACACAAAGGAAATAAAACGTACGGTAATATCCGCGCGCTTTTTCTTCTTCTACGCGGGCGGGTGGTTGCTTACAGTAGAAGAAGAAGCGCTTCCTGTTCTATGGGGGCGGGTGCTTACCTTGGCGGTTGCTTGCGTAGAAAAAGAAGCGCTTCCTGTTCTACCGGGAAAAAAGATGGCGGCTGTTTACCGTAGTTACGAGACCGAAACTTTATGAAAATGAATCTTAATATTTATCCATATATAAAGCGCACCGGGTTATAAGGCGCGCTGTCAGCTTTTGAGAAAATTTTTGGTTTTTAGGTGCGCCTTATAGTGCGGAAAATACGGTACATAGAAACTAGTAATTAATGAAAATGAGTAAAATTAACTGTTAAAGGTTAGTACTATTAGTGGACCAGCAGCACGCACAATCATGTGTGCTTACGGACTGTATCCCTTGCAGACTGTATTGATCTATATTGATATATAATGTAGGAACCAGAATATTAATAACAGAAAGAAACAACCCTTTTGTGTGAATGAGTGTAAATGAAGGAGGGAGGTTTTTTGGGTTGGTGCACTAATTGTAAGTGTATCTTGTGTTTTTTTATGTTGATTTAATAAAAAAAAAACTATACCGATAATAAAAAAAAACGATTTTGATAATTTCCGATATTACATTTTAACGCATTTATCGGACTTCTCTCATTTTTGAAAGAAAAAATATTATCGATGTCGTAAACATGAACTTAATCATCTAGTGAGCGAGCTCGAAATAATACCAACTTTCTGTTCCACGTTACATTTTCAAAAACTGATGACTCAGCAAATATAGAGTTTTGGTCAGAAATCTTTAACAAAGTCAATATTTACAACCTGTTTTGCAGATAATTATTGTGACTATTAGACTACAAAACATCATTATACAAACTCATGTATAAGACAATAGATAATCAAGTGTTTTTGTCTTGGACTGGAAAGGATTACGAAACCTAAAACTTTAAATGTGTAATATAATACGTCTTGTAAGTAAGTACGCTTTGAGACACAGCTGAAGTGTACGTTTATGATGAATCAGCAATAAGTTGCTTAATGGAGTTCATGTATTCTACAGCGTCAAAATGTTCTCTGACTGTTGCCTGTGTCTTTCATTCTCTTCGTGTGTGACACTTCATTATCCTCCTTTTTGATTGGTCACTTTAAACTCTGCTGTCTTTTGGTCACGGCCAACCAGAGGGAACCTGTAAAATCAGTCTTTCAGCAAAATATTTTGTTATTTAATATATTTAACATACATGTTTTACTCTACAACCTAATAAATAATGACATTAACATTCATTATGATTGTGTGAACATGTAGTTCTCATTAAAGATGGATTATTTCCACTAACAAAATGTTTTTCTCGATGTAATTTTAATATAAACATACTTTATATGATAAAAGGTAGCTCTTTTATCAATGTTATGATGTCATAATGCCAGTGTTGATTTGTGTCAGATTTGTGTTGTTTTTTATATTCATTAGAATGATTTAACGTGTTATTTTGTCTCAACTTTAGATTCTGAAGACAAATCTTCAGAACAGGTTCCATCTGACTGGCTCTGACTAGGAGTCAGTAGAGTTTGAAGTGACCAATCAGAAAGGAGGGCAATGTATTTAATGCCCGCCCCTAAGTGCCAAAGGTAAACCAAAACAAAGAAACACAACATGAGCGCAAACAATTTTGTGTTTTATTTTGTCCCAGTTTTTAAGCATCTTGCTGACCTGTGTAATTTTACTTGTACATAAATGTACTTGTACATACTTGTAGTCTACTTGTACATACTTGTTATTTTACACACATGTACTTGCACATACATGTGCTTGTGCATACATGTACAAACCCCGTTTCCATATGAGTTGGGAAATTGTGTTAGATGTAAATATAAACGGAATACAATGATTTGCAAATAATTTTCAACCCATATTCAGTTGAATATGCTACAAAGACAACATATTTGATGTTCAAACTGATAAACATTTTTTTTTTGTTGCAAATAATCATTAACTTTAGAATTTGATGCCAGCAACACGTGACAAAGAAGTTGGGAAATGTGGCAATAAATACTGATAAAGTTGAGGAATGCTCATCAAACACTTATTTGGAACATCCCACAGGTGTGCAGGCTAATTGGGAACAGGTGGGTGCCATGATTGGGTATAAAAACAGCTTCCCAAAAAATGCTCAGTCTTTCACAAGAAAGGATGGGGCGAGGTGCACCCCTTTGTCCACAACTGCGTGAGCTAATAGTCAAACAGTTTAAGAACAACATTTCTCAAAGTGCAATTGCAAGAAATTTAGGGATTTCTACATCTACGGTCCATAATATCATCAAAAGTTTCAGAGAATCTGGAGAAATCACTCCACGTAAGCGGCATGGCCGGAAACCAACATTGAATGACCGTGACCTTCGATCCCTCAGACGGCACTGTATCAAAAACCGACATCAATCTCTAAAGGATATCACCACATGGGCTCAGGAACACTTCAGAAAACCACTGTTACTAAATACAGTTGGTCGCTACATCTGTAAGTGCAAGTTAAAGCTCTACTATGCAAAGCGAAAGCCATTTATCAACAACATCCAGAAACGCCGCCGGGTTATCTGGGCCCGAGATCATCTAAGATGGACTGATGCAAAGTGGAAAAGTGTTCTGTGGTCTGACAAGTCCACACTTCAAATTGTTTTTGGAAATATTCGACATCGTGTCATCCGGATCAAAGGGGAAGCGAACCATCCAGACTGTTATCGACGCAAAGTTCAAAAGCCAGCATCTGTGATGGTATGGGGGTGCATTAGTGCACAAGGCATGGGTAACTTACACATCTGTGAAGGCACCACTAATGCTGAAAGGTACATGCAGGTTTTGGAACAACATATGCTGCCATGTAAGCGCCGTCTTTTTCATGGACGCCCCTGCTTATTTCAGCAAGACAATGCCAAGCCACATTCAGCACGTGTTACAACAGCGTGGCTTCGTAAAAAAAGAGTGCGGGTACTTTCCCGGTCCGCCTGCAGTCCAGACCTGTCTCCCATCGAAAATGTGTGGCGCATTATGAAGCGTAAAATACGACAGCGGAGACCCCGGACTGTTGAACGACTGAAGCTCTACATAAAACAAGAATGGGAAAGAATTCCACTTTCAAAGATTCAACAATTAGTTTCCTCAGTTCCCAATCGTTTATTGAGTGTTGTTAAAAGAAAAGGTGATGTAACACAGTGGTGAACATGCCCTTTCCCAACTACTTTGGCACGTGTTGCAGCCATGAAATTCTAAATTATTTATTATTTGCAAAAAAAAAAAAAAAAATTTATGAGTTTGAACATCAAATATCTTGTCTTTGTAGTGCATTCAATTGAATATGGTTTGAAAAGGATTTGCAAATCATTGTATTCCGTTTATATTTACATCTAACACAATTTCCCAACTCATATGGAAACCAGGTTTGTACTTATATATACACTTGTAAATATTTGTACTTGTGCATACATGTACTTGTACATAAATGTACTAAGTACTTGTAATAGTAAAGAAATAGCACAAGCAAGTGAGTTTTGTCACATTTAAAAAACATTTTTGAACATTTCTAAAATATATACTGTATATACTTAAGTTTGAAATTATACTTTTTAACATTGAAATAATTCAACAATGAAACTTATAAATACTGTATTACAAATGTTGAACAATTTCAATATTCTTTGTTTTGTTGGCTTTTAGCAAACTACCTTAGCAAATATGAAAATCATATTTGATATTATATATGAGCAGGTGTTACTTCCCTTACTCCTGCTACAATATTTCATGTACTTTACAGTACTGCACAAATTAAATTGGATATCCTTTATGTCCATCAGTGTGCAGCTTCAATAGTGCTGAACTCCACCATAGAAACTGGCAGTTTTTACTTTTTTAATTACACTGCTATACACTGACTCCTCTAAACCATCATATCTGTAGTATTTCAGTATTTGCTCGACATTACTTTTCTGTAATAAAGAGAGAAGTACCACTCTTGTGTTCAATATGAGGTTTCTTGAAAATATTTTGGAGGTATTTTATTGTGTTGGTTTCAGCCCACAGAATGTACTCGAGTATTGTGGTTACTAACCTTGCAACAACGCAGTAAATGTTGACTTTGCAAGTAGAGCATAAGTGAGTACACCCCTCTGTTCTTTTTGGGCGCACAAGAAACAACACTTTGATCTCATATAGAGAAGTCAGTGTACAGCTTGTAGCCTATTCCAAGTGAAAAGTGTGAGTTTTTAGTGTAATATTTCCCAGCACTGCCTTAATCCTCCGTCACTGGACTTTACTTGATCAATGTGACTTTTCTTCAGTGTTAAAAGATAGCAATTATTTGCAGGGTCGTACTCAGTTTGGTGAGATACTGCTGCAGTTACAGTAGTATTGCAGAAAAACACGAGGCACTATTGTAACTGTATGTTTGTTCAATGTGATGGATGAAATGTAGCCGACATATTTCATGTATTGCCCTTTTTTACCCATGAATGTACGTTATTAGCAAATATGATCTGTCTATGCAAAGTTCTGCAACCAAAGGTAATCGTCGACAATCAGTAGACTGAAGAATGATCAATATGCAGTGTATCACGAATGTAAATAAGCAATAAAACGATGACAAATCGTAGTTTGGTCTTTTCTTCTCTGCCATATTGTAACAAAATGTTGCCATAACTTGTAAATGACTGACAACTAATTGCTACAATGTGGTTTATTTACAGCATATTTATTTCACCAAATCCCTTTGTTGTGACTCCCAAAATAAGATTCAATTTCTGGGTCAAACGCAGCGTAGAAGTTAGTCGAAAGTACAGTGAAAATGGTCCTCGCCTGTGGAAATGCTCCTAATCAGTGACGTGCAGTCACTAGAGGCAGGTGAGGCCCCGCCTCACCTGCCATCATGGAAAGAAAAAAAATGTAAAAAGAAAAAAAAATGTAATTGTTATATGTATCCAGTGATTATACTATAAAGTTATTTTCCATTTAACTTAACCAGTTTTAGATTATTTTTATTCAAAATCGCTGAATTTTCACATTTGCCGTTCAAATACTGAGAAGAGACGGTGCGGTGAACAGCAGCCAGTTGAGGCACGTCACTCAGTGCCGCAACATGGATTGCGCAATGACTCAGCTAACTGCTGGCCTGCTGTGCAGTGAGACTGTATTGCTATATGAAATATATTATACATTTCTATAGTTTAGTTAGCTGAGGTATATAATGTACAGTGTATTTTGTCAACAACTGTATGTGTGTAAAGTATTTCTTGTGCTGAGCGATCGTAAAACGCCTGCAAAAGACGCACTGTGTGAGGCTCGCCTCCTGCACCCCCGCCGTAGAATTGTTATATCAACTAAAGCCCACACTTAAACTTTCCACGTGCAATATTGAATCTATTTAATAAAATTATTTCATAAGAAGCCAAAAAGTGCAAAAACAATAATGTTGGTGTTGGAGGAGTTGTGAATGACTGCAGGGACACAACATTAGATACACCTGCAGACTGCAGGTGTACCTAATTCACAACTCCTCCAACACGAACATTATTGTTTTTGCACTTTTTGACTTCTTATTAAATAACTTTTGTAACCTATTTTAATGGGCTTCCCTCTTTGTGATGTTAAGTTCCTGTTATGCGCTGTTATACAGTATATGCCTTGAGCTCTTATTTTGAAGGCGCTAAGAGCGGAAGTGATGTCACGTTGCGGAGGTTTTTGAAAGAAGGTAAATAAAGTGGTCCTCGTGTAAACTGGAGCCTCCGTGTTTGTTATTTTGTAGTTTCATACAGTATAGGCGACATTTATAAACCCTCGGTTACACTTTTTTAAATAGATTCAATCTTGCACGTGGAAAGTTTAAGTGAGGGCTTTAGTTGCGGCGCATGGACTTAATTTCTAAGTAAAGGTAAAACCATAATAAAGTTTTTTTTCTTAAATGTGCTTTTTTGTGTGCTACAGTTTGTATGTGTAAAGTTAAAGTTAAGTTAAAGTACCAATGATTGTCACACACACACTAGGTGTAATGAAATGTGTCCTCTGCATTTGACCCATCCCCTTGTTCACCCCCTGGGAGGTGAGGGGAGCAGTGGGCAGCAGCGGCGCCGCGCCTGGGAATCATTTTTGGTGATTTAACCCCCAATTCCAACCCTTGATGCTGAGTGCCAAACAGGGAAGAATGCTGGTATGAGCTTTTAAACATAACCCGTTAACTGCTGCCAATCAAATGGTAAATAAGATACTCTTTAGGGTTCATATGTTTGTAAATCTGACTGTGATGAAGTCAGTGCCTCACCAGCCATCAACCTCACCGCACGTCACTGCTCCTAATAGATATTCTTTAAAGGGGACGTGCACTTTTTTGGAATGTTGCCTGTCATTCACGATGCTTATGTGGGACAGGAGCACGGATGTCATGTTTTGTGGTGCATTTTAAACATTGAAAAAACGCTCACAAGTTGCATCTAACATTGCAGCTTTATATTACAAATAAAGCATTAAAAAAAAAATTCTAAAACATCCAATGTTTAATATAAATGCTGTAAGTACAAAACCCAAAACCAGTGAAGTTGGCACATTGGGTAAATTGTAAATGAAAACAGAATACAATGATTTGCAAATCCCTTTCAACTTATATTTTAATTGAATAGACTGCAAAGACAAGATATTTAATGTTCGAACTGAGAAACTTAATTGTTTTATGCAAATAATCATTAACTTAGAATTGAATGGCAGCAACACATTGCAAAAAAGTTGGCACAGGCGCATTTTTACCGCTGTCTTTACATAGCCTTTCCTTTTAACTACACCCAGTAAACGTTTGGGAACTGAGGAGACCAATTTTTCTAGCTTCTCCGGTGGAATTATTTCCCATTCTTGCTTGATGTACAGCTTAAGTTGTTCAACAGTCCAGAGTCTCTGGTATTTTACTGTTACTATGCAGCTGAGATAGGCTCCAGCACCCCCCGCGACCCCGAAAGCGAGAAGTGGTAGAAAATGCATGCTATTAACTATCTGTCATTTAGCTGCCTACAACTACCCCGCACTTCACTCCTTGTATTCATTTTAGTTAGCCTTTTCTGTGGCCCACCTCTATAATCCTATAATGTTACTAATTTTCTCTGCCCTGCTCTAAAAAGGAAAGAAAAAAAAACAGCATCTATCTATATCTTGACCAAAAAAAAAACAATGATTTGTGTGTTGTTTTGGAACAGTTGGTAATGGTTATGTCAAGTAAAACTTTTCATTAATGGGTGTTCCTAAATATGTGTTGAACGTCTTAGATGGAGAGAGCATTGAGAGCATGATTTTGGTTACGGAGTAAACAACTAAAAAATAAGATTTTGGTAGTAGTAAAATTGTCAAATTCTTTGTACAAGAAATTGCAGATCCGCTTGTTTATTGTATAAATCTCTCTCTGCTCCTTTGAGTGGTACCTAAAATGACTAAGATTGCAAAAATTATACCAATTCACAAAGCTTGTGATAAAAACAACTTGAAAAATGATCGACCTGTATCGATTCTACCAACATTCTCAAAGGTACTCAAGAGGGTTGTGTACAATGGACTAAGCAGATACTTCGATACATTTAATATACTCATCTCATCCCAGTATGGCTTCAGGAAGAAGAATACCACCTGTATGGCAATCTTTGATCTCATTAGAAAAAATCAATGACGCTGTTGATAATGGTGAGTGTGGAATCTGTGTTTTCCTTGATTTATCAAAACCGTTGATGATTTTGACATTTTATTGAGTAAATTGCAACACTATGGTGTCAGAGGGGTTGCACTTAGCTGGTTCAGAAGTTATTTATTTGAAAGGGAGCAAATAAATAACAGCAAATATCCAAATAAAATTATAGCCTGAGGAGTTCCACAAGGTACCATCATAGGACCACTTTATATTATATTTAAATGACTTTGTGAATGCATCAATTATTCTTCATAAAGTAATTTTTGCTGATGACACAAATGTATTCATGTCACACAAACATCCTGAAAGCCTTCAAGCTATTGTCAATAATGAATGAGTTAAAGTACAAACCCTGTTTCCATATGAGTTGGGAAATTGTTAGATGTAAATATAAACGGAATACAATGATTTGCAAATCATTTTCAGCCCATATTCAGTTGAATATGCTACAAAGACAACATATTTTATGTTCAAACTGATAAACATTTTTTTTTTTTTTGCAAATAATTATTAACTTTAGAATTTGATGCCAGCAACACATGATAAAGAAGTTGGGAAAGGTGGCAATACATACTGATAAAGTTGAGGAATGCTCATCAAACACTTATTTGGAACATCCCACAGGTGTGCAGGCAAATTGGGAACAGGTGGGTGCCATGATTGGGTATAAAAGTAGATTCCATGAAATGCTCAGTCATTCACAAACAAGGATGGAGCGAGGGTCACCACTTTGTCAACAAATGCGTGAGCAAATTGTTGAACAGTTTAGGAAAACCTTTCTCAACCAGCTATTGCAAGGAATTTAGGAATTTCACCATCTACGGTCCGTCATATCATCAAAGGGTTCAGAGAATCTGGAGAAATCACTGCACGTAAGCAGCTAAGCCCGTGACCTTCGATCCCTCAGGCTGTACTGCATCAACAAGCGACATCAGTGTGTAAAGGATATCACCACATGGGCTCAGGAACACTTCAGAAACCCACTGTCAGTAACTGCAGTTGGTCACTACATCTGTAAGTGCAAGTTAAAACTCTCCTATGCAAGGCGAAAACCGTTTATCAACAACACCCAGAAACGCCGCCGGCTTCGCTGGGCCTGAGCTCATCTAAGATGGACTGATACAAAGTGGAAAAGTGTTCTGTGGTCCGACGAGTCCACATTTCAAATTGTGGCTGCGAACCGATCCAGTGAGAGCTGAAGATCTTGGCCGGAGGAAGCCATCAGGACCACATCATCTGCAAATAGCAGTGACCTAATCCTGCAGCCACCAAACCAGATCCCCTCAACGCCCTGACTGCGCCTAGAAATTATGTCCATAAAGGTTATGAACAGAATCGGTGACAAAGGGCAGCCTTGGCGGAGTCCAACCCTCACTGGAAACGTGTCCGACTTACTGCCGGCAATGCGGACCAAGCTCTGACACTGATTATACAGGGAGCGAACTGCCACAATAAGACAGTCCGTTACCCCATACTCTCTGAGCACTCCCCACAGGACTTCCCGGGGTACACGGTCGAATGCCTTCTCCAAGTCCACAAATATATATATATATATATATATATATATATATATATATATATATATATATATATATATATATATATATATATATATATATATATATATATATATATATATATATATAAATAAAATAAATACTTGAATTTCAGTGTTCATTTATTTACACATATACACTGTAGCGGCCCACTTGGATTAATGACACAAGATGCAGAGAGCTTCGACTGGTGCAACTTTAATTCTCTCCTCCTTTTCTCCTCACAATTTTGACACCGTGAAAACTATGAAGATGGACAGAAAATACAAATGCCATATTTCCACAAACAATACATAAATCATGTTTACATTTTCAAACTTATAAACAAATCTTTTTAGTAAACTTAAAGAATGAATTTTCACATGAATTAAGCTTAATTACAAGTTACAGCTCTTATTTAAATAAAAATAATGACATTTTCCCGTTTGTTTTAAATGAAATGAACCACTTGTTTTACAATAAATAAAACCATTAGTCTCCTCCTACCTCCTTCCGCTTCCAAGGGCGCTAAGTTTGCTCCGCTAGTTAGCTTAGCTTCCACACACAGCTCGGAGTGACTCTCCTTAAATGTGACATATAAACAACACAAACACGAGGCACAATAAAATAACCTCTCACAAATGTTCACACAGAATATGAGAAATATATCTTTGTCAGCATGTTTTACCAGTCCTGGAGTAACGTGAGTATGCTGTTGAAGTCAGACAGAACGGCAGCAGGAAGTCAAGTATCAGCAATAAAGGAAGTAACAGAATAAGAGTGGGCTCTTCAAAATAAAGGCACAAAAACGTAACATGCCAGAACTGCAATTATCTCCTGAACAAAATTTGCTGCCATTTACACTCCCACCAAATCCTGATACAAGGAATGAACAAAATACACAAAGAGCAAATTAAATGTACAGGATTTTCTTGACTGTGATAAATGAGTAACTTCACATTTAACTATCAGTGGTATGTGAACTGTACGGTAATCGTACACGATAAACAATTGTCAGTCTGTTTGTTCTGATCAATTCTCAAGGAGAAGCACTAATTTTTGGATTGGTCTCTCAATAACTGAAGGTTTAGAGGGGGGGTCTTGTTTTCTTTGAGGCTTTCGCTCTCCGACTTGTACTTTGACTCGACGGACTAAGCTATCTCTGTCTTGAACAGTCTCCACCACTCGTCCTAGTTGCCAATGATTTCTCGGGAGGTTGTCGTCTTTAATGATGACAATGTCGTTGACTCTGAGGTTGCGCTGAGGTAAGTGCCATTTCTGTCTTGTGGATATGTTGAGCAAATATTCCTTTTTCCAGCGACCCCAGAATTGTTCGATGAGGTATTGAACTCTTCTCCATCTCTTTGTAGCGTACAAATCCTCCTTCACAAATTCTCCCGGGGGAGGAAGAGCAACTTTAGATTTCATCATGATGAGGTGATTCGGTGTTAAAGGTTCCAGGGCCTGTGGATCATTGATTCCATCTACTGTTAATGGGCGGCTGTTCACAATAGCCATAGCCTCATATAGCAGTGTTCTAAGAGAGGCGTCATCAAGGCGACCCGGGCACTGTGCGAAGGTGGCATTCAGTACATTCCTAACGGTTCTGATTTACCGTTCCCAGACACCGCCTGCATGGCTGGCAGAGGGTGCGTTGAATACAAATTCGCACTGCCTTTCAGTCAGGAAGATTTCCAGTAGTTTGGTGTCACATTGTTTAAGTGCTTCCTTAAACTCATTTCTGGCACCAATGAAGTTAGAACCTTGGTCGCAGTGTAGTTGTCTGACAGCTCCTCTCAGACTGATAAAGCATCTCAAAGCGTTAATGAATGAGTCTGTCGACAAATCTTCAAGCATCTCGATATGGACAGCTCTAGAGTACAAACATGTGAAGATGAGTCCATATCTTTTGTATTCTTTGCGGGCTTTCTTTACAATAAACGGTCCAAAACAGTCCATGCCGCTGTACGTGAACGGTGCTGAGGCTTCAAGACGTTCTTTAGGGAGTTCAGCCATCCACTGACTCTCTGTCGGCCGTCGAAGTTTCCTGCAAAGCACACAGGTGCGTATCAACTTGGCAACCAGCTTGCTCCCACTAATGACCCAGAATCCATTGCTCCTAAGCTCCATTTGTGTCTGGCTTCGACCTTGATGGCATATCTTGGCGTGGTAGTGGGACACAATCAGCTTAGATATGTGACTGTTGTTTGGTAAGATGACTGGATGCTTCACTTTGTGACAGAGAGATGATTGTTTTAATCTCCCACCAACACGGAGCAGTCCTTCAGACCAGATGGGATCCAGACTGAAGAGAGAGCTTGAGTTTGGAAGGCATTTTTCACCTTGAAGCATCTTTATCTCTTGGGGGAAGGCTTGCTGCTGTACAATCTTAATCACTTTCTCAGCGACCTTCTCACACTCCTCGACAGTTACATGTTCACTGTGCTGGTTTTGTTTACACCCCAGCCTCTTGATTCTTGCAACCACCTTTACAAGTCTTGTCCATGAGGAAAACTGACTCAGACGCCTAAGGATGTCGTCGCAGTTATTTGCTTTGGTTGCAAGCACCTGAATTGTCTTGACTTCGGGATCACCCACAAGTAAGTCTGTTGGAGTGCTGGGTGTTAGATGTAATTCACTTTCCCAGAGAAACTTCGGTCCTCGCAGCCAGTTTGTTGAGTGAATATCTGAAGCATGGAGACCTCGGGATGCGTGATCGGCTGGGTTTTCTGAGGTGTCCACATAATACCATTGACTGGGATCACTATTATTTCTAATCAATTGAACACGGTTTGCAACGTATATATGGAACCTACGAGCATCATTGTTGATGTACCCAATCACGACTTGTGAATCAGTCCAGAACATTTCTTGATCAATTTTCATGTCAAGCTCACCCTTTAACATGACACTTAATTTTGCAGAAACCACCGCTGCTGCGAGTTCTAGTCTCGGGATACTTGTGACTTTTGAGGGAGCGACCCTTGCTTTCGCTATCACGAGACTGCAATGGACTTCATCTTTGTCATTTTTGTACTTGAGGTAAGAACATGCACCATATCCCACGCAGCTGGCGTCGGAAAAATGGTGTAACTCTACTCTGACAATGTCATGAAAGTCATGTGGGTGGTAACATCTTGGAATTGACACCTCTTTCAACTTCAGAAGATCATTTATCCATTCCTCCCACCGTGGCTTAATATCATCTGGGAGTGGGTCATCCCATCCGATGCCTCTGTGACAAAGGTTTTGAAGGATACGTTTTCCACTTAGGCTGAATGGCGCAATGAATC
Source organism: Nerophis lumbriciformis (assembly GCF_033978685.3). NCBI lineage: Eukaryota > Metazoa > Chordata > Actinopteri > Syngnathiformes > Syngnathidae > Nerophis > Nerophis lumbriciformis. The sequence continues at coordinate 15,383,324 of NC_084565.2, forward strand.
CAAGTGGATCGTAGAGAGAGGCGACGACAGAAAGACAACCACGACGGGTTGAAGGCTGATCCTTCAAGCTGATGTTAAAGCTGAAAGTGTCATTCTTTATCGACCATTGAATGCCGAGAGCAAGTTCTGATGGGGTTGGATCAAAGTCTAGAGGCTCAATGTTTGTTGCTTTTTCAGAGGGGTCTAAGCAAGCGAGCGCTGCTTCTTCATTTGAGTTGAATTTGTGAAGGCGCAGGCCTCCTCTTTTGCACAACTCTTGCGACTCAGTGATCAGTTTCTTGGCCTCATCAATTGATGGGACGCTAACTAACCCATCATCAACATAAAAATGTTTCTCCACAAATATTGATGCTAGGGGATAGCTAGCCTTGTGTTGTCGTGCTAGATGCTTTAAACCAAAATTGGCACATCCTGGAGACGAAGCGGCTCCGAAGAGATGAACCGCCATCCTGTACTCCTGTGGTTCCTTCTCCAAATCTCCGCCTGTCCACCAGAGGAACTTCAGGTAATTCCTGGATTCAGGAGTGACAGAGAATTGATAAAACATTCTTTCAATATCACAGATAATGGCCACGGCTTCTTTCCTGAATCGGCAAAGTACTTCTACCAGAGGATTGATTAGATCAGACCCAGTTAGCAAAGTGTCGTTTAAAGAAACACCATGGAATTTGGCCGAACAGTCGAAAACGACTCTTAGCTTGTCCGGTTTTCTGGGGTGGTAGATGCCATGATGCGGAAGGTACCACTCTGTTTCTCCCTCTGATGTTGCAGAGGCAGGCTCTGCATCACCCTTGTTAATTGTTTCTTCCATGAATGTTTTGTACTGTTCATAGTATTGTTTGTTGGCCTTTAATTTTTTCTTGAGACACTGCAGGCGAACTGTGGCTAGCCTCTTGTTGTTTGGTAGGTTGGGCTGACTGTTACCTTTGAAAGGGAGTGGCATCTCATAATGCCCGCTCTTCTTCTGTGTGATGTGGTCACTGAGGAACTGTACGAAATGCACATCATCTTGGGACACATATTTATCCTCATAAGTTCTCTCAATAAAGTCTGATTCCAGGGTCTTTAGAACATCTGTCGCTGATGGAACTGGCAGTTCTTTTACTGTTAGCCGATGCACAAAGCTTTGATTTCCTTGTCTGTCTAGGTGGGGGTTTGATGAGCCTATTATACTCCATCCTAGTTCTGATCTCTGTGCGAACGGTTGGTTTTTGTCACCTAAGATGACTTCAAGAGGAGCCAGTGCTGCTGGACAGTCATATCCTATTAGGAGCCCTACATCACAGTCTTGAAGGGGTGGTAACTTATTTGCTAAGTTTCTGAGATGAGGCCACAGTGATGCTGTTTCCTTTGTTGGAACGTAAGACTTGTCCACCGGGATAAAGTCACGGCTGTAGGCCTGGTGGAGTTGGATGCAGCTATCAGAGTAGAGACCTCTAACCTGTAGATCATGAACACTCTTGCTTGATATGATTGTGTCGATGGCTGTCATAGTACTAAGTTTCAGCTTTACTGGTTGGACATCTACATTCAATTTATCAAGTACATCTTCTAAGACAAATGTTGAGTCACTTTGTGTGTCCAGTATAGCATATGTGAGTATTTCTCTGTGTGGTTCTTGTACTGTAGACACAAAAACTGGGACAATACCTGAGGTAGCAGATGCATGTTGTGTCGATGTGTGGGACATGACCTTGTGTGTTTCCTGGCTTGCATGTTCTTCTGTGGAAGTGGAGCTATTCGTCATTGCTTCTACAGATCTTAGTTTCCTGTCTTCGTGTAAGCAGGTTGGGTGATGACGATTGCATGTGTTACACGTGTGTCGTCTCCTACAGTCTTTGGTCATATGACCCTTTCTCAAGCATCCAAAACAGAGCCGATTTTCATGGATGAATGCCTTTTTATCCTCAGCACTTTTGGCTGCGAAAGTTGGACACCGTATGATACCATGAGCTTCACTTTTACAGACTGAGCAGGGTGGTTTTGGTTTACTGTTGTTTGTTTCTTGTCTTTCTTGAGCAAAACTCTTTGGTTGTGTATTTGTGTTAAAAGCTTTGGCCTTCTTTGGAGTTCTATCATCTGCAGGTTTGAAATGTATCAACAGTGGAGAAGCAATAGGGTTACAGGCTATTCTTGCCTCTGCTCAGGAACTCTGTGAAGCATGCAAGATCCGGATAGCTGCCTGATTTGTCAAGCTCATCTACAACAATTCTACTCCACTTTCGAACAATCCATTCCGGCAGTTTTTTGAGCAACCTGTGGTTTTCCTCACAATCGTTAAGGATAGCTAGTCCTTTGACATGTGGGATTGCCTCATGGCAGCTTTGGAGGAAGTCAGCGAACTCTCGTAGTGCTAGTGGGTCATTTGCGCTGATCTTTGGCCATTTCATGAGCTTATCACGGAAAGCCTTTTGTATAATGAATGGGTTTCCATATCTGTCCTGTAAAACTTTCCATGCTCCGTTGTATGCGCTTTCTGAATCTCGATAAAAGAAACCTTCAACGGCTTTGCGCGCCTCTCCTGCAAGATAAATTTTGAGATAAAACATCTTCTCATTTGGTAAGAGGGGTTTTCTGTCTATAAGAGTCATGAATGACATCTTCCAATCTGTAAACCTTAAAGGGTCACCACTGAAAGTGGTGGGTTCAGGGACTGGCAAGCGATTCATACTTAATGAGCTAGCAATTGCTTGTGCTAAGCTGACAGACTCCTGGGTCATTGTCATTTCAGGAGCTCTTTGGTGAGGATGGAATGAAGCAGCATCTGGATTTAATTGAGGTTCAGTTTGCATTCTGTAAGAAGTAGTTTTGTTGTCAATTTCTTCATTGTGGTTCTCAAAACATTCAAAACTGTCATATGCTCTCACACGAGCTGCTGCTATAGCGACCTCTTTTCCTGCTTGTAACTGCTGCAGTTTTGCTCTCTCTTGTTCCAACTGTTGTTGCATTTCCACCTCTCTTTGTTTCATTTCTGACAACATTTTTGCCTCTTTAAGTTTCCATTCACTTTCCAACTTGTGAAGATGTGCTTTCTGTGCCTGAATTTCTTCCATGGCTTTTGATTGCTCCAGCTTAGCAGCAAGCTCTGCTACTGCATCTACTCTACTGCTATGGGTACTGGCTGAGCTGGAATGTTTGCTTGATTCATCTGAGGAATCTGATGAACTTACAGTTTCAGTTTTAGTTTGGCCAAAGACAGACCCATATTCATTTTTGTTTAACGTTTCTCTTACCTTTTCCTTTTCTAGTTGATCGTTATAATCTTTATTAATAGTCGCTAGACGGTTGCTTATGAGACTACAGATTTCCTTTGTTAGCGTAACACAAGCGTCCATTTTGTTGACGATCTCTGCCGTGGTTTTACTGTTATGTAGGATAGGTTCATATTGCTGTCTTATGGCGTCGTGCTTTGTTTCAATATCCTGCTGTAATTTATTGAGATCTTCTAATGAACAGAGGGTTTTTAGTTTTGTCCTTGTTTCCCTTGCTGTTAGCTTCCAAGAATTATAGGCCTTGTTAAATGTTTTTTCACGTTTTTTGGTGTCCTCGTCATGCATTTCTTGGCCTTTCTCTGTTAATTTTCTCTCACGTGAGCTAAACCTGACTGGTGTGTATGTAGGATTCTCTGTTTCTTCTGTTGGGAGTGACATTATATTTGCTTGTGCAACTGCTTTAAGTCTTGCGTGGCTTTTGATTGTCCTATGCCTAAATTCACTTATAAGCTGTAGTTATCTTTTACCACAGAGTGATACTGATATCAAGCATTTGCATATTATGGACATTCAAAGGATTTTTAACATAAAACAGTAACAACAAAGTATGTCATAAATGAGCGCTCTAACCATTAATAGCTAAAGTGCTTCACCCTTTAAACCTTTATCGCAACAGACATGTCACAAATTACCTTTTAAAGACATATACCAATTGTCTTAAAACATTCACCCATTTCAGAATTGTTACGTGTTGCTCACAAATTATTTTGACCTCAAAATATGATGTTAGTATTTAAGACACTTCAAATACGCTGTAAGCTTGTAACGTGTGTGTAAATAGTCTCCTTTGCTCCTTGGCACCCAATGTTATACCTTTAGCGTGCTGTCCTTTTAATCTTGCCTGTGCAGGATGTGGGTGCAAATGGAGTCAGTTGGCTGGTAACAGGTTGGTAGCTGGATCTCGGATGAGATGGCGTCAGCTTCTCTGCAGGGATGGCAGGTCTGTTGCAGCCAGAAGTTGTCACTGGTTGCAGTCGGGGAGTTTTCACTGTAGCGGCCCACTTGGATTAATGACACAAGATGCAGAGAGCTTCGACTGGTGCAACTTTAATTCTCTCCTCCTTTACTCCTCACAATTTTGACACCGTGAAAACTATGAAGATGGACAGAAAATACAAATGCCATATTTCCACAAACAATACATAAATCATGTTTACATTTTCAAACTTATAAACAAATCTTTTTAGTAAACTTAAAGAATGAATTTTCACATGAATTAAGCTTAATTACAAGTTACAGCTCTTATTTAAATAAAAATAATGACATTTTCCCGTTTGTTTTAAATGAAATGAACCACTTGTTTTACAATAAATAAAACCATTAGTCTCCTCCTACCTCCTTCCGCTTCCAAGGGCGCTAAGTTTGCTCCGCTAGTTAGCTTAGCTTCCACACACAGCTCGGAGTGACTCTCCTTAAATGTGACATATAAACAACACAAACACGAGGCACAATAAAATAACCTCTCACAAATGTTCACACAGAATATGAGAAATATATCTTTGTCAGCATGTTTTACCAGTCCTGGAGTAACGTGAGTATGCTGTTGAAGTCAGACAGAACGGCAGCAGGAAGTCAAGTATCAGCAATAAAGGAAGTAACAGAATAAGAGTGGGCTCTTCAAAATAAAGGCACAAAAACGTAACATGCCAGAACTGCAATTATCTCCTGAACAAAATTTGCTGCCATTTACATACACACATCTACTCATTGTTGAGTTAAGGGTTGAATTGTCCATCCTTGTTCTATTCTCTGTCACTATTTTTCTAACCATGCTGAACACCCTCTCTGATGATGCATTGCTGTGTGGCACGCACAAAAGTGCTTTCATCAAATGCACTAGAGTCTGAAATCTTCCATCTCTCCCTAGCATGGCCCAAAACCGGTCAATCTTTGCTTCCTGAGGAAGATCTTCACTGCCAAGCACTTGCTAGTCCACTACTTCTTCCCGGAGGCTATCCAGGTCCAATCGCAGCTGCGGCTTGGAACTTACAAGCGTATTTCTTCATCTTACTCGTCGTCGGCGTCGCCACGGCTGTATCTTCCTCGTTCTTCTGCTTGTCTCCTTGTTGTGTGCGCAGTCTCTAAAAGCCGTAGATGTTATTGTCACATATGCATGTACAGCAGATGGCAGTATTGTCCTGTTTAAGAGTGTCACAACATTGCTGTTTACGGCAGACGAACTGCTTTACGGTAGACGAAAACGTGACTGCTGTTGTTGTGTGTTGTTACCGCGCTGGGAGGACGTTAATGAAACTGCCTAACAATAAACCCGCATAAGAAACCAAGAACTCGCCCTCGATCATTCTACAGTTATAACGTGATTGGGCAGGCACGCTGTTTATATTGTGGGAAAGCAGACGTGAAAACAGGCTGTCGACACGTCACTCAGGTCCGCATGAGTTTCGGGAGATTTTCGGGAGAAAATTTGTCCCGGGAGGTTTTCGGGAGAGGCGCTGAATTTCGGGAGTCTCCCGGAAAATCAAGTATGAACATGCATACATTTACAATACATGTGATTCATCATATCACCTGAAGATTCTCATTTCTCTTCTCAAGATGTCCAAAAAGGAGTGGGAAGAAGCCAGGCTTTATTAACCCTACCCCTTTTCTACTTCATATAAATGTCTAACACATATCGTCACTACCTGTTCTCATCTTGTTACACAGTTTACATTGTATATTGAATTCCAAATACAGCAGTTCTCTTTATAAGTCTATAAATCAATTCTGGTTCTCACAATGCGTTATATGGAGTTTTCAATAAAGTTCAAGATATTAATCAACATTTTTATTCTTTGTACCGAGTTAACACTTCTAGTTTGAACAACGTCTTGAACTGAGTCATATTAGTTTATTGTTTGATTTCCATTCCATTCCATAATTTAATTAAGCCTTCCTGATATATTAAAGGTTTTAAGTGTTGTACGCGCATACAAATGTTTTCAATTAGATTTTTCTCTAAGGTTATATTCCTCCTCTTTTGTTGAGAAGAATTGTTGTATATTCTTGGGTAGCAGGTTATAGTTTGCTTTGTACATCATTTTAGCTTAGGATTTGTATGTTCTTTATATCCAACATTATCCAACATTATGTATTAACCTAACCGTCCTCTCTTGTAACACAGTTAGTGAATGAAGCGCACATTTGTAGTTGTTTCCCCATATTTCTACGCAAAAACTCAGACATGGTAACACTAGTGAGCAGCAAAGAATATGAAGTAATTTTTGGTTGAGAACATATTTTGCTTTCTTCATTATTCAAACCTGTTTTTCCTGTTTGTGTTGTATATTTTTGTATGAGATTTTCAGTTAATTTTATCATCAATTATTACACACAAAAATTTAGTTCATTTTACTCCCTCACTGTTTTCTCTGTCTATTTGTATTTGTGTTTGACTTTTTCTTCTACTGTTACCAAATAGCCTTATTTTAGTTTCACTGAGATTCAATCAATCAATCAATTCCTTTTATTGTCATTGTCATAATAACACTTAAGTCATACATGTCAACGAGATTTTGTTTGAGCTTTGTCCAGCGGCATAGAAACTGCATTGACCATAGTTTACATTTTAGCATTGTCAGGAAGATCGCGATAAGAGGGACGTAGGGGTGGGAACAGTCAGATGTCTGATGGGTGTTACATTAATGTTGCAGCAATGCAATGTCCAGAGCACAATTATTGAGGTGGTGAAGAGTGAGGTAATAAGATGGTCCGGGGCAGCAAAGGGGCAGGCTGTTCATTTAGCAGTCTCACAGCCTGGGGATACAGACTATGAGACATTCTGGTGGTCCTGGCGCGAATCGATCTATACATCCTACAAGAGGGTAGCAGGTTGAAGAGGCAATGTGCTGGGTGGTATCTGTCCTTCAGGATGTTGTGTACTCGCTTTAGGCAGCGAGTTGTGTACATGGCACTCATCTCTGGGAGTATCATCCTTGTAATTTTCCCCGCCGCTTTAACCACTCGCTGGAGGGCCTGTTGGTTCGCTTTAGTGCAGCTAGCAAACCACACTAAAAAGCCGTAAGTGAGGACACTGCTGATGGCACAGTTGTAAAAGTTTACCATTGATTTCTGCGGAATGTTTGAGATAGTCTGTTTTTGTCAAACCATCTTTTTAATTTATTAAATTCTTCTGCTATTATTTGTATTAGCTTGTGTGTGTTCTCTCCTGAACAAAATGCAGTTGTATCTTCTGCAAATAAAACTTTACAGATGTCATTTATATAAAGATTGAACAATTTTGGTCCGAGTATTGACCTCTGGGGTACGCCGCACAATATATTTAGCATTGAAGATGTGTATTCGCCGAGCTTCACGTATTGCTTCCTTTTGGTTAAGTAGCTTCTTATCCAATTCAAGACCAACCCTCTAATGCCATACTGTTCTAACTTGTTGATTAAAATGTTATGATTGATAATGTCAAATGCTTTTGTTAGATCCATAAACACTGCAGCTGCACACTGTTTGCCATCTACTGCATTATTTCCTGTTATGTTGATTAATGTAATGGATGTGGGACGGCGTGGCGAAGTTGGTAGAGTGGCCGTGCCAGCAATCGGAGGGTTGCTGGTTACTGGGGTTCAATCCCCACCTTCTACCATCCTAGTCACGTCCGTTGTGTCCTTGGGCAAGACACTTCACCCCTTGCTCCCGCCATCAGTGTGTGTGAATGGGTGAATGTGGAAATACTGTCAAAGCGCTTTTAGTACCTTGAAGGTAGAAAAGCGCTATACAAGTATAACCCATTTATCATTTATCATTTATGTTAAAATGTTAGCTCTAAATCTGTATTGGTTTTCTGCTAGAGTCCCACTTGTGTTCATGAATTTCTCTAATCTGTTATTGAATAGTTTTTCAATGATTTGTGAAAATTGTGGAAGTAAAGAAATCTGTCTGTAGTTAGTAAATTGGTGTTTGTCTCTACTAGTATATATGGGTAACACTTTTGCTGTTTTCATTTTGTTAGGTCATTTTCCTGTTTGAAAGGATAGATTGCTTATATATGTGAGAGGTTCTGAGATTTCGTCGATAACTTTTTTTTATCGTGACCATATCTATTCCGTGATATTCAGTTGAGGTCTTGGATTTGTACTTCCGTACAATTTTGATTATTTCCTTCTTTGGTAGGTTATTGAGGAACATCGAGTTGGGATTTCTTTCTATTGTGTCATTCAAGTCCTCGACTGACCCATCATTCAAACTTGGAATCCTTTGTGGTCCGTGTACCTTCCGTTCATTCTATTTTCAATTCTGAAATGCAAATCAAAAAATAAAATCAAGGCTATTTTTCGATTTTTATTATATATTGCAGATTTTAAAACAAACAAAAAAGGGGTTGATTTTTATTAAAATATTGCCATAAAATTGGATATTGTGCTGTTTTCCTTTTAGGGATTTTATTTGTTTCAGATAAACACAAATATCGAAAAAAATGTTCATCCAAAATGCAAAAATGTGTGGTTATCTGTTTGATTACAAATTGAACCGAAAGTGGTATTTTTAGCTTTTCCTTTGCATTTAGCATGTTTTTAGCAAAACGGTAACATCTTTGTTCAGTAGGAGTCCTTTTGTCATTTTTAAAAAGTCTCATTAAATAGTTGTCCAACTTTTGTTCCAGAAATTAAAATAGAAAAAATGGTCCAAAATGTGTTTTTTGATTTGCATTTGAAATAGAATGAACACGGACCGGAAAACAGCACAAATTCCAATTTTATGGCAATATTTTAATGAAAATCCACCCTTTTTTGTTTCAAAATCTGCCATATATAATAATAAAAAAAAAAAAATAAAAAAATAAAAATATATATATATATATATTGTTTTTTTTGTGTTTCAGAATTGGAAATAGAATGAACTTAAGGTACACAGACCCTTTGTTCCAACTTTATTCCAATTTTTACAAAGTAGTCATTAAAGTGTTCAGCTATTTTGTCCATATTGTCATTTTTTTAATATTACCATGTAAAAAATATCGAGGGTAATCTTTTTTGCACCATCTTTAATAATACTATTTAGAATGCCCCATGTTGCTCTTGTGTTGCATATTTGTTCTTGTGCAATATTTTACTATTATATTATTTTCTACATGTTCATAGTATGCTAGTTAGCTTATTCTTATAGTTTTTGTACTTATTTTCTGCCTCTATAGATCTTTGTGTTATAAATATTCAATATAATGTATTTTTTTTAAATACAAGCAATTTTACAGATTCCTACCGTACATTGTATCTAAAGTCATCAATGATTTATTGATTTATTTTTGGCTTATTTGGCTTCAAAAGGTCGATGTTAAAGTCTCCACATAAGAAAATCACCTTTTGACTGATTTCAGTGAAGGTTGTCTTATCCCAGTCTATTTTAGAGACAGTTTTTGCTGTGAAACAATGCGTTTTGCGAGGTCACTTTGTCTTTGAATAACCATATCCAAGTTATCATGAGCAGCATTAATAACCACACTATCTTGTGCAGAGTGATTTATTATTTGAATCTGATTTACACTCTGGGTCTTTCAGTTGCGTTTTTGTTTTGAGGTTTATTTAGATCTTCTGATGTATTGGTGTTCCTTTTAAGTAGAGGTCTGTGGAAGTTAAAGGCCTACTGAAATGCGATTTTCTTATTTAAACGGGGATAGCAGGTCCATTCTATGTGTCATACTTGATCATTTCGCGATATTGCCATATTTTTGCTGAAAGAATTTAGTAGAGAACATCGACGATAAAGTTCGCAACTTTTGGTCGCTGATAAAAAAGCCTTGCCTGTACCGGAAGTAGCAGACGATATGCGCATGACATCACAGGTTGTGGAGCTCCTCACATCTGCACATTGTTTACAATCATGGCCACCATCAGCGAGAGCGATTCGGACCGAGAAAGCGACGATTTCCCCATTAATTTGAGCGAGGATGAAAGATTCGTGGATGAGGAAAGTGAGAGTGAAGGACTAGAGGGCAGTGGGAGCGATTCAGATAGGGAAGATGCTGTGAGAGGCGGGTGGGACCTGATATTCAGCTGGGAATGACTAAAACAGTAAATAAACACAAGACATATATATACTCTATTAGCCACAACACAACCAGGCTTATATTTAATATGCCACAAATTAATCCCGCATAACAAACACCTCCCCCTCCCGTCCATACAACCCGCCAATACAACTCAAACACCTGCACAACACACTCAATCCCACAGCCCAAAGTACCGTTCACCTCCCCAAAGTTCATACAGCACATATATTTCCCCAAAGTCCCCAAAGTTACGTACGTGACATGCACATAGCGGCACGCACGTACGGGCAAGCGATCAAATGTTTGGAAGCCGCAGCTGCATGCGTACTCACGGTACCGTGTCTGCGTATCCAACTCAAAGTCCTCCTGGTAAGAGTCTCTGTTGTCCCAGTTCTCCACAGGCCAATGGTAAAGCTTGACTGTCATCTTTCGGGAATGTAAACAATGAAACACCGGCTGTGTTATCCGGCACAACAGTCAGGGGGTGCATTCTACGGCGGGGGTGCGTTATCCGGCACAACATCTGCCGCAATACACCGCTTCCCACCTACAGCTTTCTTCTTTGCTGTCTCCATTGTTCATTGAACAAATTGCAAAAGATTCACCAACACAGATGTCCAGAATACTGTGGAATTTTGCGATGAAAACAGACGACTTAATAGCTGGCCACCATGCTGTCCCAAAATGTCCTTCACAATCCGTGACGTCACGCGCAGACGTCATCATACCGAGACGTTTTCAGCAGGATATTTCGCGCAAAATTTAAAATTGCACTTTAGTAAGCTAACCCGGCCGTATTGGCATGTGTTGCAATGTTAAGATTTCATCAATGATATATAAACTATCAGACTGCGTGGTTGGTAATAGTGGGTTTCAGTAGGCCTTTAAGATGGTTTGGTGAAGTGGGGTTTTGGGTATTGCACCTAACTCTGTAAAGTCCACATTGCTCTCCATAGTTTCTGTTTCATGAATTAAATCACTTTGAAGGATTTCTATTTTGTCCCTCTCGGTAGAGCCTATCCCAGCTGCATTTGGGCGGAAAGGCCAGGTTTGTGAGTTTATATTTTCTTTACTCTTACTTTGAAGGGTTAAACCGGATGTACTAATTGTGCGTTGAGTATTCTGTGGTTGTCAAGCCTGCTAGCAAACATCACAGGATTAGCTTTGTATTGTCATGTTGATACCAGGATTTATGTTGTATTCGCTTGTATTCTGCGTGGAAGGAAAGTAAATCTGTGTGGGCAGCGAAAGTGTGAGATGAAATGTCAACGTCAACATTGCAGGTAGGCTGATTGTGTCAAGCTAGCTTAGCTTTAGAAGCCTGAGTGCTAACAGCTGAGGCCACAGTGAGCTAACCATCACCATCTACTGTAAAATGGACGAACAATATTTGTTTGGACGCGTGTTAACTGCACGAAGATTGTTTTGATGCTGCAGTCTCGTTGTTAAAAGGACTGAAGTGTTTTCGCACATCAACGTTTATACTAGGCGTGTAACGGTAAAGTAACGGTACGTTGTCCTCACAGTTTCAGTTCAGTTTCAGTTTCAGTTTATTTCGAACATGCATAAGATACAATACTACTGCATCACATATTTCCTGTTGTTTCATTACAGCACGTCCGAAAAGGAATAGGAAGAAGCTGAGCTTATTTACCCTACCCCTTTTCATACCATAGCAATTGTATCCCATTTCCTTGTTCTCTGTAACAGAACAGTCAATAAATACATAATAAATAAATAATATACCCATAATAAGTTAAATGCAGCTGAGATAGGCTCCAGCACCTCCCGCGACCCCAAAAGGGACAAGCGGTAGGAAATGGATGGATGGAAGTTAACAAATATTAAATACATAAATAATATTTATCTAAAAAAACAACAAAAATAAATTTAATAAGGGTTCAAGATGGTCATCATAATTATTGTTCTGTGTACTTTTTGAACACTTGCAGTTTGAACAGTGTCTTAAACTCGATCATATTGGTGCTTTGTTTGAATTCTTTGCTTAATCCATTACATAATTTAATTCCATTTAGACTTAGACTTAGACTTAGACTTCCTTTTTATTGTCATTCAAATTTGGACTTTACAGCACAGATAAGAAATTTCGTTACATAAGCTCATGGTAGTGCAGGATAAAAAAGCAATACGGTGCATATATAAATAAATAAATATAAATAATATATATATATATAAAATAAATAAATACATATAAATAAATAAATAGATTACTGTACAGATAAATATATTGCACTTTTTCCACATGCGTCCACGTTTATGGATGTATGTTATATTGTCTTTTTTATTCCAGCGAGTTAATCCATTTTGGGGGGAGTTGAGGGGATAATTTAATTATGATGCGTTTAAGAGTCTTACGGCCTGAGGGAAGAAGCTGTTACAGAACCTGGAGGTTCTGCTTCGGAGGCTGCGGAACCTCTGTCTAGAGTCCAGCAGTGAAAACAGTCCTTGGTGGAGGTGGGAGGAGTCATTGCAGATTTTCTGAGCCCTGGTCAGACAGCGGCTTTTTGCGATCTCCTGGATAGGAGGAAGAGGAGTCCTGATGTTCTTTTCCGCCGTCCTCACCACTCTCTGGAGAGACTTCCAGTCTGAGGCATTGCAGGCTCCAGTCCAGACAGAGATGCTGTTGGTCAGCAGACTCTCTATAGTGCCTCTGTAGAATGTGGTGAGAATGGGGGGAGGGAGCTGTCCTCTTTTCATCCGACGCAAAAAGTGCATGCGCTGCTGAGCTCTTTTTACAAGAGCTCCGGTGTGTAGGGACCAGGTTATATTGTCAGTTATCTGCACCCCCAGGAACTTGGTGCTGCTTACTATCTCCACCGCTGTGCCGTTGATGTAGAGTGGAGCGGGGCTGGACTGGTGCTTCCTGAAGTCAACGATGATCTCCTTGGTCTTGTTGACATTCAGGACCAGGTTGTTGGTTCTGCACCAGTCAACCAGATGTTTCACCTCCTCCCTGTAGTCCATGTCGTTGTTGTCACGGATGAGGCCCACTACTGTCGTGTCGTCCGCATACTTCACAATGTGGTTAGTAGTGGATGTAGCGCAGCAGTCATGAGTAATTTACGGATATGCTAAAGGTTTTAAGTGTTGTACCATCGTACAAATGTTTTAAATTTGATTTTGCTCTAAGGTTATATTTCTCCTCTGTTGTTGTGAAGAATTGTTGTACATTCTTGGGTAGCAAGTTATAGTTTGCTTAGTTCATCATTTTAGCTGTTTGCAAATCGTTGAATTTGAATATTTTTGATTCAATAAAGGGTTTGTATATTTTATACATCCAACATTATGTATTATTCTAATTGATCTTTTTTGTAACACAGTTAGTGAATGAAGCGCACATTTGTACTTATTTTCTCCACATTTCTACACAATAACTCAGATATGGTAACACGAGCGAGTAGTAAAGAATATGAAGTGATTTTTGATCCAGAACATGTTTTGCTTTATTCATTATTGATGTGTTTCTTGCTACTTTATGTTGAATATAGTTTGGTTCATCTCGTAAAAGTACGCAAACAAAATACAAAACATTAAACTGTTAAGCTTTTGTTTAAACACCTGTTATGATTTGTCAAATAAAACACAACCAATGCAAACTGCTGGTGGGCAATTCTCCAATAAATGGCCAACAAATAACACAGACAAGGTTGTGTCTGTGGATGCTCTCATTCATCCAGGTCACTGTACTCTAAAGCCATTCAATCGATCGAAACGAACATTTGTTGTGTCTTAGAAGCATTTTGGCTCTCATCCAAGTATCCTATATCACTTCATGCTCATAGACTAAGGCCATGTCCACACAAACACAGAGAGTTTCAAAAACACATATTTGGGGTTAAAGCAATCTCCATCCACACAAGTGTAGTTTCAAAAGTGTCTATGTCTACACACAAACACATACACTTGCTGTCATGCACATTTTGTCCAATCAGAAGCCTGAAAAAAGCAGCAGTAGCTGACTTGGTGGAATTACACCTCCTATTATGTTTATTTTGATATACTATAGATGTACAATGACATGTACATTATCTTTAAAACCAGCTTGCACAGAGCCCTGGGAACATTATTAAAGAACGAATGCACGCCTGTGCTGCTGAAACCCAACACTCATAGAATTATAACATGTTCAGCAACATGGGGGTGTGCAGTGAAGTGTACATTATTTCTAAAGTCAGCACGCACGAATGAGCCAAGGAAACTATTTTGCATGTTTAAGTGCCTATTTAAAGCGCGCAGACGTGCGTGTGCCGCTGCAAAACCCTCGTGGAATTATAAAGCATCCGACGCTTTGCATTGGACTTGGTGATGTATAATTTAGATGCAGCTGCTCGGCCATGGAAACCCATTCCATGAAGTTCTCTGCGTACTGTACGTGGGCTTATTGGAAGGTCACATGAAGTTTGGATCTCCGTAGAAACTGACTGCAGAAAGTCGGCATCCTCTTGCGCTTTAGCATCCGCTGACCCCTCTCTGTCAGTTTTCGTAGCCTACCACTTCATTGCTGAGTTGCTGTTGTTCCAAAACTCTTCCATTTTCTTATAATAAAGCCGACAGTTGACTTTGGAATATTTAGGAGCAAGGAAATTTCACGACTAGATTTGTTGCACAGGTGGCATCCTATGACAGTTCCGCGCTCTTTCACAAATGTTTGTAGAAACCAGTGACGTCCGGTGAGGTTCATGACTGGTGAGGCACTGACTTCATCACAGTCAGATTTACAAACATATTAACCCTAAAGAGTATCTTATTCACCATTTGATTGGCAGCAGTTAACGGGTTATGTTTAAAAGCTCATACCAGCATTCTTCGCTGCTTGGCACTCAGCATCAAGGGTTGGAATTGGGGGTTAAATCCCCAAAAATGATTCCCGGGCGCGGCGCCGTTGCTGCCCACTGCTCCCCTCACCTCCCAGGGGGTGATCAAGGGGATGGGTCAAATACAGAGGACACATTTCACCACACCTAGTGTGTGTGACAATCATTGGTACTTTAACTTTACACATACAAACTGTAGCACACAAAAAAGCACATTTAATAAAAAAAAACTTTATTATGGTCTTACCTTTACTTATAAATGAAGTCCATGCGCAGCTCCTTTTGAATAAAAGCATCGATAACTTGTTTATAGAAGTCTTCCTTATCTTTCTTCAGTTTTAAAAGACTCTCTGTCTCGATGGAGATCTTCCTTTAAGTATTACCTCCTGCTTCAATTGAAAGTCCAGTTTAGAAAACTGTTTTATTTTAGATATGTAATCCTCCACGTTAATAGTCCAGGCAAGAGGAAAAAATAAACGATCGCTGCTAACTGTTGCTGCTTGTTGTCACTTCTTCTGCAGCCGTGTAGTCGCAAGAATGATCTCTGGGATCACTAGCGCCCTCTACCACTAGGAGGGGGGATTACTGCGAGCCTCAGCCAGTGCGTCTTCGCAGCTGTTTTATGATTGCTCAGCACAAGAAATACGTTACACACATACAGTTGTTGAGAAAATACACTGTACATTATATACCTCAGCTAACTAAACTATGGAAATGTATAATATAAATCATATAGCAATGCGGTCTCACTGCACAGCAGGCCAGCAGTTAGCCGAGTCATTGCGCAATACATGGTGAGGCTCAACTCAGTGACGTGCCTCAACTGGCTGCTGACTCAATGGAAAATAACTTTATAGTATAATCACTGGATATATATAACAATTTCTTTCTTTTTTTTTCTTTTTAATTTTTTTTTCTTTCCACGATGGCACGTGAGGCCCCGCCTCACCTGCCTCCCCTGACTGCATGTCACTGGTAGAAACAGTCTCCATGCCTAAGTGCTTGATTTTATACACCTGTGGCCGGGCCAAGTGATTAGGACACCTGATTCAAATTATTTGGATGGGTGGCCAAATACTTTTGGCAATATAGTGTATATAGTAGTAGTGTGTAGTAGTGTACCAGTTTGTGCCACTGGTACACATCATACTACTACTGGTATGATGTGTACCAGTAGTAGTAGTATATATATATATAGTGGATATACATATATGTATATACAGTCATGGCCAAAAATATTGGCACCCCTGCATTTTGGTCTATAATATAATATATTTATATCATACGGGACAAGCGGTAGAAAATGGATAGAATATATCCATCCATCCATCCATCTTCTTCCGCTTATCCGAGGTCGGGTCGCGGGGGCAGCAGCCTAAGCAGGGAAGCCCAGACTTCCCTCTCCCCAGCCACTTCGTCCAGCTCCTCCCGGGGGATCCCGAGGCGTTCCCAGGTCAGCCGGGATATATAGTCTTCCCAACGTGTCCTGGGTCTTCCCCGTGGCCTCCTACCGTTCGGACATGCCCTAAACACCTCCCTAGGGAGGCGTTCGGGTGGCATCCTGACCAGATGCCCGAACCACCTCATCTGGCTCCTCTCGATGTGGAGGAGCAGCGGCTTTACTTTGAGCTCCCCCCGGATGACAGAGCTTCTCACCCTATCTCTAAGGGAGAGCCCCGCCACTCGGCGGAGGAAACTCATTTCGGCCGCTTGTACCCGTGATCTTGTCCTTTCGGTCATGACCCAAAGCTCATGATCATAGGTGAGGATGGGAACGTAGATCGACCGGTAAATCGAGAGCTTTGCCTTCCGGCTCAGCTCCTTCTTCACCACAACGGATCGATACAGCGTCCGCATTACTGAAGACGTCGCACC
This sequence comes from Nerophis lumbriciformis, assembly GCF_033978685.3. Taxonomy (NCBI): domain Eukaryota; kingdom Metazoa; phylum Chordata; class Actinopteri; order Syngnathiformes; family Syngnathidae; genus Nerophis; species Nerophis lumbriciformis. The sequence goes on from NC_084565.2 coordinate 15,400,309, forward strand.
GATCCGCCTGTCGATCTCACGATCCACTCTTCCCTCACTCGTGAACAAGACTCCGAGATACTTGAACTCCTCCACTTGGGGCAAGATCTCCTCCCCAACCCGGAGATGGCACTCCACCCTTTTCCGGGCGAGAACCATGGACTCGGACTTGGAGGTGCTGATTCTCATCCCAGTCGCTTCACACTCGGCTGCGAACCGATCCAGTGAGAGCTGAAGATCCTGGCCAGATGAAGCCATCAGGACCACATCATCTGCAAAAAGCAGAGACCTAATCCTGAGCCACCAAACCAGATACCCTCAACGCCCTGACTGCGCCTAGAAATTCTGTCCATTTTTTTTGCTAATTCTTGCATGTTCAATTGCTGAAAAACCAGGAGTTTTGGGGGGGACCTGCGGCCCCCAGATCCCCGGCTGGTTTTCAGTCTTTTTCATTAAGTTCAAATCACATGCCTGCAGAGGTGCTCAATAAAACCCTAATAGTGCTTGTAAATCGGTGATGGGTATTGGTAATTTGCATAGCCTGTGGTCTATAATATATTTGCATCTTCTCTGACGAGTATTGGGGGTGTTTTGATGATCAGCATATATTCTGCATATTATTGAAGACAAAGACGCAAAATTGAAGGCACGCCTTATTCTGCTCACCTAAAAGATGCAATCCACTTTAGACACATTTAATAGATCAGCTATCAAGCTTACACTGGTTTTAGTACATGCAAACCTTTAGTAAGTTAGGCCCTAAGTTTCTCAAACCACGGAAGAGGGTTGTCAAGCTCTGGATCCTCCTTGGCGGTATTGCTAGCCATGACTCCTGCTAGCCAAAGGCAGGTCTACACTGTTTTTAATGCCATAAATACTTCCTGGCCCTCACTTGAGATGTGTACCGTGTGGTGAAACGGGTTTGCGAGTAAGAATACAAGTTCTGTTACAACTTTAGTTGATCTCATTTGTAAGTAGCATTCACAGTGAAAAGCTCTCAAGTTGCTCATGTTTACCGTGTTCCATGTCAGAAAGCGATCGACCTTGTGACCAAAGCCACAGAAGAAGATAAGGCTAAGAACTACGAAGAGGCGTTGCGACTTTACCAACATGCCGTGGAATATTTTCTACACGCCATTAAATGTGAGTACCACGTTCTGACCATCCGCCCGCCACAAACGTGGCCTGAAGTTTTTCACCCGGAATGTTTTGGTTGCTGGAGCAGATGAAGCCCACAGCGACAAGGCGAAGGAAAGCATTCGAGCAAAGTGCATGCAGTATTTGGACCGAGCGGAGAAACTGAAGGACTACCTGAAGAACAAGGACAAGCAAAGCAAGAAACCTGTGAAGGAGTCACAGAGCAATGACAAGTAAGTGTTTGTTTTTCACAGCCAGAATCAGATCCTAAAGTGCTTTTAATGGACTTTGTGTTCCGCGTAGGAGTGACAGTGACAGTGAGGGTGAAAATCCAGAGAAGAAGAAGCTACAAGAGCAACTTATGGGTAAGTGACCTACAAGTTACATTTACATATGATACACCTCATTATACCAATACCAATATTTTAATCCATCTTTCATTATTATATTATTATTATATTGTAGGGCTGGGCGGTTCATCAAAACATAATCAAAACCAACATTTAGAGCTTTTAACTGATCGAAAACTGCTACTTATTTAGCTTATTCCTCCATCCATTCCTACAAATAACCTCAACCATCCATCTATTTTCTGTACCGCTTATCCTCATTAGGGTTGCAACTTTGGGTGAGGTGGTGTACACCCTAGACTGGTCGCCAACCAACCGCAGGGTAGTCACCTGAAATGGTTTTCACTTCACAGGTGTGCTTGAAGCTCATCGAGAGAATGCCAAGAGTGTGCAAAGCAGTAATCAGAGCAAAGGGTGGCTATTTTGAAGAAACCAGAATATAAAACATGTTTTCAGTTATTTCACCTTTTTGTGTTAATTGCATAACTTCACAGGTGTTCATTCATAGTTTTGATGCCTTCAGTGACAATCTACAATGTAAATAGAAAACGTATTGAAGGAGGAAAGGGTATGTCCAAACTTTTGGCCTGTACTGTACATATATGTACATATATACATATATGTATGTATATATAAGTACACATTTGGGGTAATCTTCCCACCACCGCAAATATATGTAAAGTATGTATATATATATATATATATATATACTGTATATGCAGTATATATATATTAGGGTTGTCCTGATACCAATAATTTGGTACCGGTACCAAAATGTATATATTGATACTTTTTGATACATTTCTAAATAAAGGGAACTATGAAAAATATTTTATTTTAATAGAAAATATTACAATACAGACAACATATGTTTTCTATTGCACTCAAAGAACAATTTTAGAAGGTTAAAATCTAAGTTAAAAGGCATTAAACACATTGGGGTTTTTGTTGTTGCACTCAAAGAACTATATACAATTTTCCATATTACATATAGTCTGCCATAATTAATTATTATGTTAGAATAGAACAGAAAGTTATATTAAATTATTCATGATTTATGGTTGCCACTTCTGGTATTTGCTTTAAGACAAACTATTCACAATCATTATGAAAGACATGACGACGGATGTATTTTTTTTTTATGTATTATAACTCGTAAATAAACGTAAATGAAAGTCTGCTTACAACGGAGCCAATGGGAGGTCCTCTATTTCGCCCATAAAACCCAACGCTGTGATCGTTCCGTGTGTGCCTATGTTTACATCATCGAGTGGTCTGCTGCTTTCTCGCTTCTTTGCTCCCTGTAAGTCAATTCTAGGTCATTAATCATGCATCTCAACTGGACATGAGACGTCTGAGTAGGTAGTCCGACAAGTTGGGACACTTTGACAGCCATTACGGACCTGGAGATGGCGAGGACTACACAAAAAGCGCTTGTTCCCCACCCCGTTTCTTCGCAAGGATTATGAGACCTTTTTCAACTTAAAGGGAATATATGAACATCCTAGCAGTCGGCATCCTGATGATAGCAGACCTTGTACAGTAAGTGATATTTTATTATGTTTGTTGGGTCTCAGTGCAGTGAGCAAAAATCCGGAAAAAAAAAATGCATGATGCGTTTTTGAAATTGTTGCGCTGCGTATGCTTAAAATGATCAAAACTCGTAAATGTTATTATAAATGTGCCTGTTACTACATTTAAATATATACTTTAATCATGTATATAAAACCTCATTGGAAGTGTTTGGATATTTTTTGGGGCTCTATAGCCAAAATTGAACTACTCCCATAGGCTCCATTGTAAGCGGACTTTTACCGTATTTTTCTGAGTATAAGTCGCTCCGGAGTATAAGTCGCACCAGCCGAAATTGCATAATAGAGAAGGAAAAAAACATATATAAGTCACACTGGAGTATAAGTCGCATTTTTGGGGGAAATTTATTTGATAAAACCCAACACCAAGAATAGACATTTGAAAGGCAATTTAAAATAAATAAAGAATAGTGAACAACAGGCTGAATAAGTGTACGTTATATGACACATAAATAACCAACTGAGAACGTGCCTGGTATGTTAACGTAACATATTATGGTAAGAGTCATTCAAATAACCATAACATATAGAACATGCTATACGTTTACCAAACAATTTGTCACTCCTAATCGCTAAATCTGATGAAATCTTATACGTCTAGTCTCTTACGTGAATGAGCTAAATAATATTATTTGATATTTTACTGTAATGTGTTATTAATTTCACACATAAGTCGCTCCTGAAAAAAACTGCGACTTATAGTCCGAAAAATACGGTAATTGTTTTTATTTGATATTTAGAATGAAAAAAATATATATATCCATCGTAATGTACGTCATAATGATTGTGAACAATGAAAAGTGCAGTTCCCCTTTAACAAAACACCCAGACACCTCCATTTAGGTTTTATGTACATGATGTAATTTATATGTAATGTAAAAGGCACATTTATAATAAGATTTAATATTTACGTAATTTTAAAAACGCATCACGACGTTCGCTTTTTTTTCTAACAACATCACTGTTGTTGTCACTGCAGACTTTGAGCGTCAACAAACATAATAAAACATCACTTACAAACTTCATAAGCTCCATTGTAAGCAGATTTTTGATCGCATTTATTTACTATTTAGAATGCATTAAAAAAAAAGAAAAACATATGTGTTCTTGCCTTACATGTGAATGATAGGCAAAACTCCAAAAAAAGTGTGGTTCCCCTTTAAAGACAGCAGGGGTCCATTCCAGACAGTAATAATTATGTCTTGTTCTCTGTTTGTTTGTTCTGTGTTTCCAGGTGCAATTGTGATGGAGAAGCCCAATGTGAGATGGAATGATGTGGCTGGACTAGAAGGAGCCAAAGAAGCTCTGAAGGAAGCCGTCATCCTTCCCATCAAGTTTCCTCACCTCTTCACAGGTGTAAACACACAAAAATGAAAACAATATATTACCATTAAATTTTGAATCTAGAGCAGGGATGTCCAAACTACGGTGCACGGGCCAAGTGCGGCGCGATGGCGTCTTTAGTATGGCCCGAGAGACGTTAAGTTAAATAAGAAGTCTGGCCCGCTGACTGTCTCCAGTTTAATTTTAATTACTTTACGGTCTAATTCCTGCAAACATGTCACTATATTGTGGACATGTAGTACTTTTAGTTACTTTGACTATGAGTTTTATTTTGAAGTGTAGCGAGCACAGCATCAATTAATATGACCCAATCCAAACAACCTTTTCTGCTCATGGTGCAAATATATTATTACTAACACAAAAAGTAAACACATATGGTTGCACATGACACACAACCTGCTCACTGAACTATGTGGACATTATAAAAATGCTGAAATATCATACACAATTGAAAATTAAACCCATAAAACATCCCCTACAAAGCAGAATGAACTCTCTCCACACTTTGCCATGTTCGGCTCATTTTAGCTGCTTGATATTACTAATTGATTACAAAACTTTCAGGAGGTTGTCATAAAGGAGTCAAACTTTCACATGCTCTAACTATTCAATGGTTTATCAATTATACTTCATATTGCACTGTCGTCAGGTTCTGATGTGGGCGGGGGAGGTTAATAACAGTTATGTGTTGCTCTTCGGTATGTCAGCTCTTGCTTGTTTATATCAATGTAACGGAAGTGTCTGATCATTTCCTAATAATATTGTAAATCCTACAATCTTCTTTTTTGTACAAATGATTGCACCTGGGGATAGGTTGATTGGCAACACTAAATTGGCCCTAGTGTGTGAATGTGAGTGTGAATGTTGTCTGTCTATCTGTGTTGGCCCTGTGATGAGGTGGTGACTTGTCCAGGGTGTACCCCGCCTACCGTCCGAATGCAGCCTTTATAGGCTCCAGCGCGTCCCGCGACCCCGAAAGGGACAAGCGGTAGAAAATGGATGGATGGATGGATGGATGGATGGATTGTTGTTACATCACATTCAACGTTCTGCTGTGTGGCGAAAAAGAAACAGCGTTATGTGTCTTATTTGTCTGCGTGTCTGTGTGTGCATTCGCACGCATCTATATTTCAATATTTTTAAAATTTTTACTTTTTTTAACCAGGTAAAAAGTCATTGAGTTTAAAATCTCTTTTACAAGATTGACCTGGCCAAGAGGGCAGCAAAACAGGTTTCATAAAAACAACAAAAAGCAGTGGTTAAAAGCACGGATTACTTACAACATAAACATAAAAACACGCAATTGGTAAAAAAATAAAATGTTTCAATAAAAACAATTTAAAAACAAGTACATCGCCTACTAGAAACAGCTTCTCGATCTTTTAAAATGGCTTGAAATTATATAACAGCATATTGGTGATTACCCTCAAAAATATGGCTTTACAGCAGGTTGTACTGTATTTTTACATGCTTGGCAAATTTTCCTCTTCAATTTGGTATGAAACTAATATAAAGAATTAAATCATTGCGATTGCCGATTATGTGTAAAAACAGCTTTCTAAACGTCATCAGTATCAATCAATCAATCAATGTTTATTTATATAGCCCTAAATCACAAGTGTCTCAAAGGGCTGCACAAGCCACAACGACATCCTCGGAACAGAGCCCACAAAAGGGCAAGGAAAAACTCACCCCAGTATGAACGCACAGGCACTCGATCTGAATAACACAGCACGCAAAGTTGTAATAAATAATAAGGGAGTCCTGGCCAAGAGGCAGTACGTTGTGTGTACATTGTGTGTGTGTGTGTGTGTGTGTGTGTGTGTGTGTGTGTGTGTGTGTGTGTGTGTGTGTGTGTGTGTGTGTGTGTGTGTGTGTATATATATATATGTGTATATATATATATATGTGTGTATATATATATTTATATATATATATATATATATATATATATATATATATATATATATATACATACACAATATTTAAAAAATATATATATATATTTTAAGGATGTAACGGTATCAAATCTCACAGTACAATATTTTCACGGTATTAAAGAAAACGTCTGTGCACTTTCAGGTAAGCGGACGCCATGGAGGGGCATTTTGCTGTTTGGACCACCAGGGACGGGGAAGTCGTACCTGGCAAAGGCTGTGGCTACTGAGGCCAACAACTCCACTTTCTTCTCCGTCTCGTCCTCAGATCTCATGTCCAAATGGCTGGGCGAGAGTGAAAAGTAGGTTCACTGCTTTATTTCTTTTATCATTACAAGTTCAGAAAACAGTTTGGTTGGCGTGATGATATAATTGTTAAATTTGCATATTTGGCCATGATGCATCTGCAAAAAGTGAGTAAAAAACATTAAAAGAAAAACAAACTTGTTTAGAGCTACAAATAAACTTAGTTGGGTCATTTATGTTTATTTAATTGTTTTATTTCCGTATAAGATTAGCTGCATGTGAGTCTTTAGATGCCGGAAGAGTGGTCTACAGGAGCACCAGTCTGGAAGGCTCGCAAAATATTAGAAGTGTGCCGACTAATCGATTCTTCTTTTGAACACAAAGTCAAGGCTGATTGGCGCGGTAGTACCACAGATCTCCCTGAAGGGGGCAAAGTCCTCCACCCTCTACTCGATATCAACTGCAGTGCTTCCGCGTAGCTCCTTGGTGGTTGGTGACGCTCAACGCCAGCTTCTAAACTCCGTCCCCTCCTCCGCATCTACTTTCTCTCCACGCGGACTCCTTTGAGGAGAGTGGCCAACAACCGAGCTACGGCCAAAAGGCTCTGCGGTATCACATCCAAGATTTCACAAAAAGCGAGAAAAAAAAGAGGCAAAACACTAATGGAAACATTAACCGAGACAAAATGGGGAATACAAGAGCACAGAGCTCCTGCAACTAGCTGCCACTATAATGGCATCATTTTGGAGTATGTTACAGCTGTCACATAATCATGTTCGGTGTTTACTTATAAAGTACAATTCAGTCTGGTGTGTCCTAATCAAACACATAATATGATTCCTTCCTCGGTTGTGTTCCCCCTGTAATATCTACATCAAGTTAAATGTAGAACAGTAAGAAATCAACTTGTTATAGACATCAACGAACTAAACAAATACTGAAGATGACATTAACTTAACTTCAAGGACATAAAAGACAACTCAAAGACTTATTGCAGCTGATGCCAACAACTACAAAAATAACAAGATTGACAGATTCTACAATATCAAGTAATACACAACATTGATTAAATATCACCATTAAGTTATTACGTATTTATATATACCTTACCTTCTTTCAAACAGGAAGTGAACATAATGTAAAAATGAAAAGGGTGTAAATGAACTGTCAGTAAAAAAAGACATAGGAGAAGCTTAAATATACAAACCCCGTTTCCATATGAGTTGGGAAATTGTGTTAGATGGGTTATGGGTTATACTTGTATAGCGCTTTTCTACCTTTTTAAGGAACTCAAAGCGCTTTGACACTTATTTCTACATTCACCCATTCACACACACATTCACACACTGATGGCGGGAGCTGCCATGAAGGCGCTAACCAGGACCCATCAGAAGCAAGGGTGAAGTGTCTTGCTCAAGGACACAATGGACGTGACTAGGATGGTAGAAGGTGGGGATTGAACCAGGAACCCTAAGGTTGCTGGCACAGCCACTCTCCCAACTGCGCCACGCCGTAAATATATTATATATATATATATATATATATAGATGTAAATATAAACGGAATACAATGATTTTTAAATCATTTTCAACCCATATTCAGTTGAATATGCTACAAAGACAACATATTTGATGTTCAAACTGATAAACTTTTTTTTTTTGCAAATAATCATTAACTTTAGAATTTGATGCCAGCAACACGTGAGAAAGAAGTTGGGAAAGGTGGCAATAAATACTGATAAAGTTGAGGAATGCTCATCAAACACTTATTTGGAACATTCCACAGGTGTGCAGACTAATTGGGATCAGGTGTGTGCCATGATTGGGTATAAAAACAGCTTCCAAAAAAATGCTGTCTTTCACAAGAAAGGATGGGGCGAGTTACACCCCTTTGTCCACAACTGCGTGAGCAAATAGTCAAACAGTGTAAGAACAACGTTTCTCAAAGTGCAATTGCAAGAAATTTAGGGATTTCAACATCTACGGTCCATAATATCATCAAAAGGTTCAGAGAATCTGGAGAAATCACTCCACGTAAGCGGCATGGTCGGAAGCCAGCATTGAATGACTGTGACCTTCGATCCCTCAGACGGCACTGTATCAAAAACTGACATCAATCTCTAAAGGATATCACCCCATGGGCTCAGGAACACCTTAGAAAACCACTGTCACTAAATACAGTTCGTCGCTACATCTGTAAGTGTAAGTTAAAGCTCTACTATGCAAAGCAAAAGCCATTTATCAACAACATCCAGAAACGCAGCCGGCTTCTCTGAGCCCGAGATCATCTAAGATGGACTCATGCAAAGTGGAAAAGTGTTCTGTGGTCTGACTAGTCCACATTTCAAATTGTTTTTGGAAATATTCGACATCATGTCATCCGGACCAAAGGGGAAGCGAACCATCCAGACTGTTATTGACGCAAAGTTCAAAAGCCAGCATCTGTGATGGTATGGGGGTGCATTAGTGCCCAAGGCATGGGTAACTTACACATCTGTGAAGGCACCATTAATGCTGAAAGGTACATACAGGTTTTGGAACAACATATGCTGCCATCTAAGCGCCGTCTTTTTCGTGGACGCCCCTGCTTATTTCAGAAAGACAATGCCAAGCCACATTCAGCATGTGTTACAACAGCGTGGCTTTCATAAAAAAAGAGTGTGGGTACTTTCCTGGCTCGCCTGCAGTCCAGACCTGTCTCCCATCAAAAATGTGTGGCGCATTATGAAGCGTAAAATACGACAGCGGAGACCCCGGACTGTTGAACGACTGAAGCTCTACATAAAACAAGAATGGGAAAGAATTCCACTTTCAAAGCTTCAACAATTAGTTTCCTCAGTTCCCAGTCGTTTATTGAGTGTTGTTAAAAGAAAAGGTGATGTAACACAGTGGTGAACATGCCCTTTCCCAACTACTTTTGCACGTGTTGCAGCCATAAAATTCTAAGTTAATTATTATTTGCAAAAAAAAAATAAAGTTTATGAGTTTGAACATCAAATATCTTGTCTTTGTAGTGCATTCAATTGAATATGGGTTGAAAAGGATTTGCAAATCATTGTATTCTGTTTATATTTACATCTAACACAATTTCCCAACTCATATGGAAACGGGGTTTGTATATTTAGTTTATCTCATAAAATCACAAGGTATAAATATATTCTTTATGAAAGGTATCATTAATTTACTTGGGATGTGGTGCTTGTCTTGAAAAATAGAAAATAAAATAATTTCACTCTCTAATATTGTGACAACCGTTCACTGCATGCTCTTTTTTTTGTCAGACTTGTAAAGAATCTGTTTGACCTGGCCCGCCAGCAAAAACCTTCCATCATTTTCATCGATGAGGTGGACTCACTATGCGGTTCCAGGAACGAGAATGAGAGCGAAGCAGCTCGCAGAATCAAGACAGAATTTCTGGTCCAAATGCAAGGTGAGCAGAATCCACTTGTAATCCTTCTGAAGAGTCGAATCAGCAGTAGAGCAGACAGACGTTTGTATCAGTCCATCTAGGATTTCACTAAGACCCCATCATGCCAATTCATCACAAATTCAATCATCCATCCAGTTACTACTGTTTGTCCGTCTCGGGGTCGCCAGGGGGCTGTAGCCTATCCCAGCTGCACTTGGGCTGAAGGCAGAGTACACTCTGGACAAGTCGCCATCTCATCGCAGGGCAACCGATCCACACAAATTATGCGCTGCCTCACAATTTTGTACAACTTCCCCACACATTTTAGCCAATCAGTCATTTTCACCAATGGAATTTCTCTCTCAAACGTTCACTTCAACTGTCTAATCAAAACGCATGTTTGTTTCTTGTGTAGATGAAGCAGGTACAACGTGTAACAAAATATCAACTTATTGTTCAATCGACACAATTGTTGTCCTCCCGTGTAGCTCAGACCTACTTCCTGTACCTGTCTACAGCGTTAAGCCTTCTGGGTAATATAGTATATAAACATTTATTTTCTAGTTCTGTCTTAGTGGGGCGGTGTGGCGCAGATGGTAGAGCGGCCGTGCCAGCAAGTTGACAGTTCCAGGTTTGAGTCTAGCTTCCACCATCCTAGTCACAGCTGTTGTGTGCTTGGGCAAGACACGTCACTCTTACTCCTGATGAATCGGGGTTAGCGCCCTGCATGTCAGCTTCCGCCATGAATGAATGTGTGTGTGAATGGGTGAATGTGATGTAAAATGTAAAGCGCTTTGGGTATCATTCCAGGTATAGTAAAGCGCTATATAAATACAGACCATTCACCATTTAGTTTACATGTAGTTATATACCGTATTTTCCGCACTATATGGCGCACCGGATTATAAGGCGCACCTTTAATGAATGGCATATTTCAAAACTTTGTTCATATATAAGGCGCACCGGATTATAAGGCGCACCTATGCATCCATTAGATGGAGCTGCGCTAAAGGGAATTTCAACAAAACAGTCAGATAGGTCAGTCAAACTTTATTAATAGATTACAAACCAGCGTTCTGACAACTCTGTTCACTCCCAAAATGAATAAACAGCTGTTTTATTATTTTCCTCGAGGTAAAGTCAGTGACGTGGTGTTTTGTTTATCTTTTAACAACAGCAAGGTGTAACAGTAGTGCAACATTTATATCACATAGTGGAGGGGAACTTTTCCCTGATTCAATAAACACGTAAAAAACAGTGATACTGTTACGATAAATCAAACGTTAGTGCAATCACAATATAGTAACACTCGAAATAGTGCAGAGCAATAACAATATATCAATAACTCAACGTTGCTCAAACGTTAATGTGCAAGTTTCAGTAGGCCTTTAAATCTTTAAAGTTAATTTTTTCCTCATATTAATGAGCTGTGTCTACATTAGACACAGCTCTTAATTTTGTAGCAAAACACATCATTGTTGAAATTTTGGCAGCGATGTCAAAAAAGAAAATGTTTGATATCATAAGGTCAGAAGTATTTAGACCCTTTGCTCAGTGTTGCATAGAAGCACCTTTTGAGCTAAGACACCCATGAGCAACGTACCCTCTAAGGTGCGCGCCTGCGCAATTGCGCACGGCTCACGCGTCCTCTGCGCACAGCAAATTAATGCCGCGCAGAAAATCAAAAATCCCATCGGAACTTTAAACAAAATAAACACATTACAATTTATTCTGTATGATTTTGCAATGCAACTCTATGAGTGACAGGTGACAACAAGTGTGGCCCCAATGAATAAAACAATCTTTGTCAACACAGTTCAATTATCGTCTGTCGAGACACTTTATGGACAGGAATTCCATCAATCACTTCATTGAGAAAAACTGTTTGTAACCACACCAAAAACATGAGTAATACAAACTTTTATCTATAAAAACTGGTCATTTTCTGCAATACAAACCATGCTTTAACCAACTTTGTCATCCGTCGTTTTAACAGAAGCCGTTCGCTCTGTCTCACCTGCACCAACACACGCACTCATGGCACTTAGCCAGTGCTGCGTTTATGGCCACACAAAAAGTCGGACAACCCCAACGCCAAACAATGTGTAAATGCCAGGTTGTAACACTCTGACTCCTCAATCAGATGTGTGCTTATTTTACTGCCATTTATTAAGAATGTTAATCTAAGGATATTATTCATGAAATATTGTCACTAGATTTCATAAATGCTAATAAAAAGATGTATTTTACAGACAGAAAGTTACAGGAACTAAATGTAATCTCTGAAAGGGGTAACATTTCTTTTAAAGGCAGGACCCGCAGCCAGACATACAATACTAGCACATAGGTCAAGAAAAACATGTATTTTTGTTATTTTCATTGTAAGAGGGCAAAATCACTTATATCAGAAAATTATTTTAATAGAACATTTAAATTGTTATGATGTCAGGTTTGGGACAGGTGTGACGCTGGTGTGGCCACAGTGTGCACGTCTGATGTTGCTCACATGTGCGCCACTGAATGCTCAGGGAGTTTGTGCGTTTGCTCACACACATGAAAAATTTGAGGGAACATTGCCCATGAGTCTTCTTTGGAATTAAGTATTTCACACCTGGTTTGAGATCCTCCGCCATTCTCCTTGCATATCCTCTCAAACTGTCAGGTTGGGCGCTTAATGTTGGTGGACAGTGATTTTCAGGTCTCTCCAGAGATGCCCAACTGGGTTTCGGTCAGGGCTCTGGATGGGTCATCCAAAAACATTCATGAATTGTTCCTAAGTTACTCCTGTTATTTTAGCTAGATATATTTACCAGACTATTTCTATGCTTACTGTAGCTGCATTCACATTTCTTTCAACTGTAGTCAGTGGTCTTGTCCCCACAGCTACAAAGCACAATTCTGCCACCACCGCGGTGCACTGTTAGATTGTATAGCAGGTGATGAGCAGTGCCTGCTTTTCTCCAAACATATCGTTTAGAATTCATACCAAAAAGTTTATTCTTGGTCTCATCAGACCAGATAACTTTTTTCTCGAAGACTCTGAGTACTCCAAGTGCTTTTTGAAAAACTCCTTGCAGTCTTGCACTGAGGAGAGTATTCTTTCGGGCCATTCTTGTTAGGATATGGTGGAGTGGATCCCAAGGATGCAGAGACGTGTTGTGTACAATTGTTCTTCCTTTTATTTAGGAGGAGCACAAAGTAACAAAACAAAGGTGATGGTAGATAACACACAAAACTAAAAGCGCTAGACAAGGCTAGGAAAAATACTTCATGAAAGAAGTTAATATAAGGACAAAGTACAAACTAAAAACGCTAGACAAGGCTAGGAAGACATACTTCATGAAAGAAGTTAATATAAGGACAAAGTACAAACTAAAAACGCTAGACAAGGCTAGGAAAAATACAGGCAAACCTTAGATGAATGGTACACGATGAACTAGTGAGTTCTCTGGCAATATCAACAGGTTTGCAAGCAGTGACAAAGTTCCGGCGCTCACAGGCCGTCAGCAGCCAGGTTAAATAGGCTGCTTCTAATCTACGTCAGGTGTGTGCTGCTGCCTTGCGCCAGCTGCACTCCATACTGTGGACGAGAGAGAGAGTGAACATGGTGTGCAGACAACAACAGAACTGAGCAAGGAAATTTCAGATTACCACAGTACCCCCCCTTCAACGGACGCCTCCTGGCGGCCTACCTGGCTTGTCTGGGAATCGAATGTAAAAATCCTTGATCAAGTCTTTGTCAATAATAAGCGATCTTGAAATCCATGACCGCTCCTCCGGGCCGTACCCCTCCCAGTCTACCAGGTATTGGAATCCCCTGCCCCTTCTTCTCACATCCAAGATGGTGTTTACTGTAAACGCTGGGTGACCCTCAACCAGCCTGGGTGGAGGAGGTGGTACCTCAGGAGGTTCTGAGCGGGCTGGATGCGACAGGCTTGATGCGAGACACGTGAAAGACAGGATGGCATTTGAGAGATCTTGGGAGACGGAGCTTGACTGCAACACGGTTGATGATCTTGATAATGGGGAATGGTCCAATGAACCTGGGAGCCAGTTTCCTAGAGTCGGTGGCCAATGGTAGGTCCCGGGACGACAACCAGACCTTCTGTCCCAACTGGTAGTGTGGGGCTGGTGTGCGATGGCGGTTGGCTAAGAGTTGGTTCCTGGCCGATGTTCTTTTTAACGCCGCCCTGGTGTTGCGCCAAGCCTGGTGAGCCCGACGCAGGTGTGCCGTTACGGATGGTACGTCGGCATTGGGTTGGGTAGAAGGAAAAACTGGGGGTTGGAAACCATAGGCGACGTGAAATGGAGACAGGTTGGTGGCGGAGCTAATGAGGGAATTGTGAGCGTATTCTATCCATGGGAGATTCTCAGACCAGGTTGAGGGTTGCCGATGACAAGTGCACCGGATGGCCGCCTCCAGGTCTTGGTTGGTCCGCTCGGTCTGTCCATTGCTCTGTGGGTGGTAGCCGGAGGATAGGCTAGGGGAGGCCCCCAGGGACTTGCAGAATGCCCTCCAGACAGCCGAGGAAAACTGTGGCCCTCTGTCGGATACCACATCAGCGGGGATGCCGTGCAGCCGGAAAGCGTGGAGCACTAACAGTTGGGCTGTTTCAAGAGCCGAAGGCAGCTTGGGGAGGGCCACGAAGTGGGCCATTTTCGAGAACCGGTCCACAATGGTCAAGACAGTGTCATTTCCTTCAGAGGGGGGAAGTCCTGTGACAAAGTCCACCGCTATGTGTGACCACGGGCGGGAGGGGATGGGTAATGGGTGTAACAGTCCTGCTGGGGCCTGGTGGGATGCCTTGTTCCGGGAGCAGGACCGACATGCTGCCACAAACGCCTTCGTATCTGCCAGAATGGATGGCCACCAAAAACGCTGGGAGAGGACAAAACTGGTGCGACGAGTACCTGGATGGCAAGCGATCTTTGACCCATGTGCCCAATCCAGAACGCTGGAACGGAGCCGAGGAACCACAAACAACCGACCTGGTGGGCAGCCCCGAGGAGATGTGTCCGACTTTAGGGCCTCCAAGACTTGCCGCTCGATGTCCCACTGGAGTCCCCCAATGATGTGGGTATGGGGAACAATTGGTTCAGGTGAGGAATCCTCAAGAGACGAAGAGTAGAGACGGGAAAGGGCATCGGGCTTCCCATTCTGAGAACCAGGTCGGAAAGTGATGATAAAGTTAAAACGGGTCAGAAAAAGTGCCCACCTGGCTTGGCGGGGGTTCAGTCTCTGTGCGGTCCTTAAGTAGGACAGGTTCTTGTGGTCCGTGAAGATGATGAATGGTAGCTCCGCCCCTTCCAGCCAATGTCTCCACTCCTGAAGAGCCAAGATGACCGCCAGAAGCTCCCTGTTGCCAATGTCATAATTTTTTTCAGCAGGGGATAGGCGACGAGAGAAGAAAGCACAGGGGTGCAACTTCTGGTCGGTGGTAGATTGCTGGGAGAGTACGGCCCCTACACCTGAATCAGAAGCGTCCACCTCAACAAAAAATTGGAGAGAACGGTCAGGGTAACAAAGCACAGGAGCCGAAGTAAACAATCTTTTCAGCCTCAAGAACGCGGAATTGGCTTCGGGTGTCCATTCAAACGGAACTTTAGTAGAGGTTAGCCTTGTAAGTGGCTCAGCGACGCGACTAAAATTGCGAATAAATCGCCGATAAAAATTAGAGAAGCCCAAGAATCTCTGAAGGTGCTTCTTGGACACCGGAGTGGGCCAGTCTACTACTGCTTTGACCTTAGCGAGGTCTGGTCTGAGTCTACCCTCCTCAATGATAAATCCTAAGAAGGGAATGGAGGATGAGTGAAACTCGCATTTCTCCGCCTTCACGAACAGTTTATTTTCGAGCAATCGTTGAAGGACCAACCGAACCTGCTGTACATGTTCGTCAAATGTCGATGAATAAATTAATATATCGTCCAGGTAAACGAAGAGAAACCGACCTGTCATGTCCCGAAAAATATCGTTAATGAAGCCCTGAAAAACGCCAGGTGCATTAGTAAGTCCAAAAGGCATGACAAGATACTCAAAATGTCCGAGAGGAGTGTTGAATGCGGTCTTCCATTCATCCCCCTCTCGGATGCGAACTAGATGGTACGCGTTACGTAGATCGAGTTTAGTAAAAAACTTTGCGGACTGTAAGGGAGTAAAAGCAGAATCAAGGAGTGGAAGAGGATACTTATTCTTGACAGTAATCTGATTAAGAGCACGGTAGTCTATACAAGGCCGTAGGGACTTGTCCTTCTTTTCGACGAAAAAAAATCCGGCGGCTACCGGTGCGGTCGAAGGGCGAATGAGGCCCGCAGCTATTGATGTGTTTATGTATTCTTCTAGTGCTTTGAGTTCGGTGTTAGACACCTTGTACAAACGGGTCGATGGTAAAGCCGCTCCGGCTAGCAAATCGATACCACAATCGTAGGGTCGGTGGGGGGGAAGTGAGAGTGCTCTATCCTTGCTAAACACCGCTCTTAAGTCATGGTAGTTTGTGGGCACGTTTGTCAAGTCTATGTTCTCTATAACGGCGGTAGGTGGCGGTGTGTGAGATCCTGCTGCGGAACGAAGACAATGTGTGTGGCAGGTCACACTCCAATTAATAATGGCCGAACGAGGCCAGTCTATGTGCGGGTTATGCTTATGTAACCAGGTGATCCCCAGAATGACGGGCGCGGACCGTGATGGCACAATAAAAAAAATTATTTTCTCACAATGATTACCAGACAAGCGCAGGTTGATTGGCAGGGTCTGGTGGGTTATGCTGGCTAATAGGCGCCCATCAAGAGAATACACCCTCTTGGGCACATACAGTTTTACAACAGGAATCTTATGGAGTCTCATGAACTCAAAATCCAAAAAGTTATCATCTGCTCCTGAGTCAATGAGAGCGCAAATGTCTATTTGTTGGTTAGGCCAAGAAAGAGTACCTTTTAGTTGCATTCTGCCTGCGGCCAACGAAGGAGAACGGCGACCTCTGGTGGACGTGTCCTCTGGCGAGTGAGGGCGCACTCGTGGCCGTGCGGCGGGGCGCGGTAGTTCCTTACAGTGGGAGATGAGATGATCAGCGGCCCCACAGTATAGGCAGAGTTTGAGGCGAAAGCGGCGTTCCCTCTCGGCGGTGGTGAGTCGGCGACCTCCCAGTTGCATCGGCTCATCTATCTGCCACGAAGGAGAGGTGTCTTCGGGAACGAGATGCTCCGTCATGCAGATGGCAGGTCTAGCAGGCGCTGATTGGCTGCTAGGTGGGGCTTGTCTCCCTCGTCGATCCCTCCTCTCCTCCAATAGGCGGAAATCGATCTGCACCGCCAGCTCGATGAGATCATCCAGATTCGTCGGAAGTGACAGCGGGATCATCATGTGACGAATCTCGTCCGCGAGACCCAGGTAGAAGGCGTCCAACAGCGCCGAGGGACCCCAGTCACAGTCGGCGGCCATGGTGCGGAACTCGATCGCGTAATCTGCGACCCGTCGTGAACCCTGTTGCAGCCGGAAAAGGGATCTAGCTGCCTCTCTACCTGGGAGTCGTCGTTGGAAGATCTGCCTCAAGGATTTGGAAAAGTTTGCATACGTGGAGCTGGAGGCGGTCTGACGGTTCCATTCTGCAGTCGCCCAGGTGCCAGCACGGCCTGACAGGTGGGAGATGACAAACGCTACCTTAGCCCGCTCAGAGGTGAAAGCGGAAGCGTTTAGTTCAAAATGTAGTTCACACTGCGTCAGGAATTGTCTTACATCTTCCTTTTCTCCGGAAAAACGTTCGGGTCGGGATAGCCGCATGTTGCTGGTACTGGCGGGTTGTGTAGGTTGGGTGGATGCCTGGTCGGGCACGGTGGTCGAGGTGGGTACGACGGTGGCTAGCAGCATATTGACTCGCTCCAACATGGTGTCTTGACGCTCCGACAGTCCCTGTAGACCTCGGCTCAGGTGGTCTAGCTGGTCCCCCTGCTGGTTGATTCGTTGAGCCTGGCCTTGCAATGCTCTTTTCCAGGCATCTGTCTCTGCGGGTTCCATAGTATGGCCGGAACTTTTCTGTTAGGATATGGTGGAGTGGATCCCAAGGATGCAGAGACGTGTTGTGTACAATTGTTCTTCCTTTTATTTAGGAGGAGCACAAAGTAACAAAACAAAGGTGATGGTAGATAACACACAAAACTAAAAGCGCTAGACAAGGCTAGGAAAAATACTTCATGAAAGAAGTTAATATAAGGACAAAGTACAAACTAAAAACGCTAGACAAGGCTAGGAAGACATACTTCATGAAAGAAGTTAATATAAGGACAAAGTACAAACTAAAAACGCTAGACAAGGCTAGGAAAAATACAGGCAAACCTTAGATGAATGGTACACGATGAACTAGTGAGTTCTCTGGCAATATCAACAGGTTTGCAAGCAGTGACAAAGTTCCGGCGCTCACAGGCCGTCAGCAGCCAGGTTAAATAGGCTGCTTCTAATCTACGTCAGGTGTGTGCTGCTGCCTTGCGCCAGCTGCACTCCATACTGTGGACGAGAGAGAGAGTGAACATGGTGTGCAGACAACAACAGAACTGAGCAAGGAAATTTCAGATTACAACAATTCTACCATATAACCCTGATTGGTGGAGGGCCACAGTGTTCGTAGACAATCTGAAACTTTCTCCCATCGCCACACTGACTCTTTGGAGCTCAGCCACAGTGACTTTAGGTTCTTCTCTGCCTCTCTAACCACTCTTCTCCCCCGATTGCTCAGTTTGGCCGCACGACCAGCTTGAGAAAGAGTTCTATTTAAGAATTATGGACCCCCAGCACGGTGGAACAGGGGTTAGTGCAGGGGTCGGGAACCTTTTTGGCTGAGAGAACCATGAAAGCCAAATATTTTAAAATGTATTTCCGTGAGAGCCATATAATGTTTTAACACTGAATTCAACTAAATGTGTGCATTTTTAAGTAAGACCAACATTTTTAGAGTATTATCCTTTTTAATAACATTGTTATTCTGAAGCTAGCCAATAATAAATAACATACTTCCATCCATCTTCTTCCGCTTATCCGAGGTCGGGTCGCGGGGGCAGCAGCCTAAGCAGGGAAGCCCAGACTTCCCTCTCCCCAGCCACTTCGTCCAGCTCTTCCTGTGGGATCCCGAGGCGTTCCCAGGCCAGCCGGGAGACATAGTCTTCCCAACGTGTCCTGGGTCTTTCCCGCGGCCTCCTACCGGTCGGACGTGCCCTAAACACCTCCCTAGGGAGGCGTTCGGGTGGCATCCTGACCAGATGCCCGAACCACCTCATCTGGCTCCTCTCGATGTGGAGGAGCAGCGGCTTTACTTTGAGCTCCCCCCGGATGGCAGAGCTTCTCACCCTATCTCTAAGGGAGAGCCCCGCCACCCGGCGGAGGAAACTCATTTCGGCCGCTTGTACCCGTGATCTTGTCCTTTCGGTCATAACCCAAAGCTCATGACCATAGGTGAGGATGGGAACGTAGATTGACCGGTAAATTGAGAGCTTTGCCTTCCGGCTCAGCTCCTTCTTCACCACAACGGATCGATACAGCGTCCGCATTACTGAAGACGCCGCACCGATCCGCCTGTCGATCTCACGATCCACTCTTCCCTCACTCGTGAACAAGACTCCGAGGTACTTGAACTCCTCCACTTGGGGCAAGATCTCCTCCCCAACCCGGAGATGGCACTCCACCCTTTTCCGGGCGAGAACCATGGACTCGGACTTGGAGGTGCTGATTCTCATCCCAGTTGCTTCACACTCGGCTGCGAACCGATCCAGTGAGAGCTGAAGATCCTGGCCAGATGAAGCCATCAGGACCACATCATCTGCAAAAAGCAGAGACCTAATCCTGCAGCCACCAAACCAGATCCCCTCAACGCCTTGACTGCGCCTAGAAATTCTGTCCATAAAAGTTATGAACAGAATCGATGACAAAGGGCAGCCTTGGCGGAGTCCAACCCTCACTGGAAACGTGTCCGACTTACTGCCGGCAATTACGGACCAAGCTCTGGCACTGAGCATACAGGGAGCGGACTGCCACAATCAGACAGTCCGATACCCCATACTCTCTGAGCACTCCCCACAGGACTTCCCGAGGGACACGGTCGAATGCCTTCTCCAAGTCCACAAAACACATGTAGACTGGTTGGGCAAACTCCCATGCACCCTCAAGGACCCTGCCGAGAGTATAGAGCTGGTCCACAGTTCCACGACCAGGACGAAAACCACACTGTTCCTCCTGAATCCGAGGTTCGACTATCCGGTAGCCTCCTCTCCAGTACACCTGAATAGACCTTACCGGGAAGGCTGAGGAGTGTGATCCCACGATAGTTAGAGCACACCCTCCGGTTCCCCTTCTTAAAGAGAGGAACCACCACCCCGGTCTGCCAATCCAGAGGTACCGCCCCCGATGTCCACGCGATGCTGCAGAGTCTTGTCAACCAAGACAGCCCCACAGCATCCAGAGCCTTAAGGAACTCTGGGCGGATCTCATCTACCCCTGGGGCCTTGCCACCGAGGAGCTTTTTAACTACCTCAGCAACCTCAGCCCCAGAAATAGGAGAGCCCACCACAGACTCCCCAGGCACTGCTTTCTCATAAGAAGACGTGTTGGTGGGATTGAGGAGGTCTTCGAAGTATTCCCTCCACCGATCCACAACATCCGCAGTCGAGGTCAGCAGAACACCATCCCCGCCATACACGGTGTTGATAGTGCACTGCTTCCCCTTCCTGAGGCGGCGGATGGTGGTCCAGAATTGCTTCGAAGCCGTCCGGAAGTCGTTTTCCATGGCTTCCCCGAACTCCTCCCATGTCCGAGTTTTTGCCTCTGCGACCGCTGAAGCCGCACACCGCTTGGCCTGTCGGTACCTGTCCGCTGCCTCAGGAGTCCTATGAGCCAAAAGAACCCGATAGGACTCCTTCTTCAGCTTGACGGCATCCCTCACCGCCGGTGTCCACCAACGGGTTCTAGGATTACCGCCACGACAAGCACCAACTACCTTGCGGCCACAGCTCCAATCAGCCGCCTCGACAATAGAGGCGCGGAACATGGTCCATTCAGACTCAATGTCCAGCACCTCCCTCGTGACATGTTCAAAGTTCTTCCGGAGGTGGGAATTGAAACTCTCTCTGACAGGAGACTCTGCCAGACGTTCCCAGCAAACCCTCACAATGCGTTTGGGCCTGCCAGGTCTGTCCGGCATCCTCCCCCACCATCGCAGCCAACTCACCACCAGGTGGTGATCGGTAGAAAGCTCCGCCCCTCTCTTCACCCGAGTGTCCAAAACATGAGGCCGCAAATCCGATGACACAACTACAAAGTCGATCATGGAACTGCGGCCTAGGGTGTCCTGGTGCCAAGTGCACATATGGACACCCTTATGTTTGAACATGGTGTTCGTTATGGACAATCTGTGACGGGCACAAAAGTCCAATAACAAAACACCGCTCGGGTTCAGATCCGGGCAGCCATTCTTCCCAATCACGCCTCTCCAGGTTTCACTGTCGTTGCCAACATGAGCATTGAAGTCCCCCAGTAGCACGAGGGAATCACCCGGGGGAGCACTCTCAAGTACTCCCTTGAGTGAATCCAAAAAGGGTGGGTACTCTGAGCTGCGGTTTGGCGCGTAAGCGCAAACCACAGTCAGGACCCGTTCCCCCACCCGAAGGCGGAGGGAAGCTACCCTCTCGTCCACCGGGTTGAACTCCAACGTACAGGCTCTGAGCCGGGGGGAAACAAGAATTGCCACCCCAGCCCGTCGCCTCTCACTGTCGGCAACGCCAGAGTGGAAGAGAGTCCAGCCCCTCTCGAGAGAACTGGTTCCAGAGCCCTTGCTGTGCGTCGAAGTGAGTCCGACTATATCTAGCCGGAACTTCTCCACTTCGCGCACTAGCTCAGGCTCCTTCCCCCCAGCGAGGTGACGTTCCACGTCCCAAGAGCTAGCTTCTGTAGCCGAGGATCGGACCGCCAAGTGCCCTGCCTTCGGCTGCCGCCCAGCTCACATCGCACCCGACCTCTATGACCCCTGCTATGGGTGGTGAGCCCATTGGAGGGGGGACCCACGTTGCCTCTTCGGGCTGTGCCCGGCCGGGCCCATGGGGACAGGCCCGGCCACCAGGCGCTCGCCATCGTGCCCCACCTCCGGGCCTGGCTCCAGAGGGGGGCCCCGGTGACCCGCGTCCGGGCGAGGGAAATCTGGGTCCTTGTTTTTTATTATTCATGGAGGTCTTCGAGCCGCTCTTTGTCTGATCCCTCACCTAGGACCAGTTTGTCTTGGGAGACCCTACCAGGGGGCATAAAGCCCCCGGACAACATAGCTCCTAGGATCATTGGGACACGCAAACTCCTCTACCACGTTAAGGTGGCAGCTCAGAGAGGAGCTGCATTTTAATGCATTCTCATGCATTAAAATGCATGAGAATGTTTTATATTTTGAACATTATTTTTAACACTGTGATTACCAGCGGAATTATTCATTACTTATCGTGTTAAGCAATGTCAGCTAAGATTTATCTGAGAGCCAGATGCAGTCATCAAAACCTAAGGCTCCAGAGCCATAGGTTCCCTACCCTTGGGTTAGTGCATGTGCCTCACAATACGAAGGTTCTGGGTAGTCCTGGGTTCAATCCCAGGCTCGGGATCTTTCCGTGTGGAGTTTGCATGTTCTCCTCGTGACTGCGTGGGTTCCCTCCGGATACTCCGGCTTCCTCCCACCACCAAAAACATGCACCTGGGGATAGGTTGATTGGCAACACTAAATTGGCCCTAGTGTGTGAATGTTGTTTGTCTATCTGTGTTGGCCATGTGATGAGGTGGCGACTTGTCCAGGGTGTAACCCCGCCTTCCGCCCGAATGCAGCTGATATAGGCTCCAGCACCCCCCGCGACCTCGAACGGGACAAGCGGTAGAAAATGGATGGATAATTGGATTATGGACACCATTGTGCTCTTTAGAACCTAAGTGCAGCAGAAATATTTGTAATCTTTGTCAGATCCATGCCTTGCAACAATTCTGTCTCTGAGATTTTCAGGCAGTTCTTCAGACCTCATGATTCTGATTTACTCTGACATGCAGGTTTGTGCTAAGGTCTTATATAGACCGGTGTGGGCTAAGGTCTTATATAGACAGGTGTGTGCCTTTCCTTCCTAACACAGCTGGACTTAAATTAAGCTGTAGAAAATGCATACTTGCCAACCTTGAGACCTCCGATTTCGGAAGGTGGGGGGGGCGTGGTCGGGGGCGGGGGGCGTGGTTAAGATATATATATATATATATATATATATATATATATATATATATATATATATATATATATATATATATAAGAAATACTTGACTTTCAGTGAATTCTAGCTATATATATATATATATATATATATATATTTTTTTTTTTTATTTATTTTATTTTATTACATATATATATATATATATATATATATATATATATATATATATATATATATATATATAAATAAATAAAAGAAATACTTGAATTTCAGTGTTCATTTATTTACACATATACACACACATAACACTCATCTACTCATTGTTGAGTTAAGGGTTGAATTGTCCATCCTTGTTCTATTCTCTGTCACTATTTCAGAACACACACATTCTACAAATATACATTATAAAATCAATAAGAAAACGGGAGCTCTAATTTGGGAGTCTGAATTAGGATCAGAAGTTCCTATATAAACATTGCGTACTCACGTCACCTTTTTGTATTGATTACTGCAGCTGTGCACTGGATTCATTCACAAATACAAACTACAACTCACAAACACTTTAGAGTTAGGCTCCACCATCAGAATGTGTACTTAAACTTATAAAAGATCACATGGATATTATTCAGTGAGTTGATTCACCAAAACTAACCTGTTATACAGGAGGAAAAAGCACACAGGACGTTTCAATTGTTCACAGACTGGTCGCGCTCATCAGAATGACAAGACACTTCCGGTCTGCAGGTGATAGCATTCAATTGGGAAGAAACGCCCTACTGCCCCCTACTGACCAATGTGAATACTGAAAAATCTGTAATGACAGCTCCAAAAACGAATTCAAACCACAAAATAAAATAAATAAATCAACACAAAAATGTGACACATCATGGGTGGGTCACATATGCATGTATAGTAGATGGCAGTATTGTCCTGTTTAAAAGTGTCACAACATTGCTGTTTACGGCAGACGAACTGCTTTACAGGGGACGAAAACTTGACTGCTGTTGCTGTGTGTTGTTACCGCGCTGGGAGGACCTTAATGAAACTGCCTAACAATAAACACACATAAGAAACCAAGAACTCGCCCTCGATCATTAGCTGTTTATATGGTGGGAAAGCGGACGTGAGAACAGGCTGTCAACACGTCACTCAGGTCCGCATGCATGAATTTCGGGAGATTTTCGGGAAAAAATTTGTCCCGGGAGGTTTTCGGGAGAGGCGCTGAATTTCGGGAGTCTCCCGGAAAATCCGGGAGGGTTGGCAAGTATGTGAAAATGTCAAGGATGATCAGAAGAAATGGACAGCACATGAGTTCAATATGCAAATGTCACAAAGTGAATACTTATGACCTTGTGATATTTCACTTCATTGTTTAATACATTTGTAAAACATTGGGAGAAAAATAACTTGATTTTAACAGACTTTTGCAATGTTACAGAGTGTGAAAAACGTAATAGAGTTTGAACACTTTCCATACCCTCTGTATATTTAAATGTGTATCAAAAACAAATTGAAACTGTTTTACAAAATTATTGAAGGTGTACTATACACTGTCATTTAACCCTAGAGAAACGGTTCAAATCAATAAGGGCTCAAAATCAATATGACATTTATGCCCATGACGAGATCAAGCAATAATCCAGTAGTTTATATGAGACAGTAAGCCATGTATTTATCAATTTTGTGCATAAATCTATGAATATTAAAGAGCCCATATATTAGAAGTCTTGTAAGAGTGTGCATGTTATAACAATAAGATATTGCATGGTATTTGAAGTGTATCTAAGGTCTGATTCTTTTATAGGTGTGGGAAACAACAACGATGGTATTTTGGTACTGGGGGCCACCAACATTCCCTGGGTGCTTGATGCTGCTATTCGGAGAAGGTCAGGGCTCATTGCAATACTCTTCACTTAAGAACATTGTTTTCCTTTCATATTTGATAAGATGCTGCGATAAAAAAGAGAGACTCTTGCTAACCATTATTTGATTGATTTGCTTTGTCGAAAATAAGCAAAACTTGTTGATTACTGAAGTGTACTTATACTGCTGGGCTGCACAATTATGGCCAAAAAAATAATCCAGATTATTTTTATCAATATCGATATCAGGATTATTAATCACAATTATCCATTATTGTTAGGTAAAACATAGTTTTTTACACAAGTCAGCAATCTACTTGTGGTAATGGGGACCTTGGGGGGGAAGGCCGTCATTATGTAATGTGTAATAAAATAGTCTAATAAAAATGGGAAAAAAAGTTAACCGCTTGTCCCTTTCGGGGTCGCGCCTATCTCAGCTGCATTCGGGCGGAAGGCGGTGTACACCCTGGACAAGTCGCCACCTCATCACAGGGCCAATACAGATAGACAGACAACTTTCACACTCACAGTGACACACAAGGGCCAGTTTAGTGTTGCCAATCAATCTATCCCCAGGTGCATGTTTTTAGGAGGTTAGAGGAAGCTGGAGTACCCAGAGGGAACCCACGCAGTCACGGGGAGAACATGCAAACTCCACACAGAAAGATCCCGAGCCAGTTAACCATATATTTAAAAACAAATCTTTGCTTTTTTATTATTAGTATTAACATTTCATCTTGTTCTCATTACCTGATGCCTTTAGTTCAGTTTAAGTATTTTTGATGTTGTTTTGGGGTGCAAAAACCCCAATCATGTTCCATGGGTAGGGATGGGAATTGATAAAATGTATCCGGTTCCGATTACACTTTTGATACTGTTTAACGATGTGGTTCTTTTAATGATTTTCTTATCGATTCTTATTTGGAAAAAAAGACAACAAAAGGTAGATTACCATCAATTGTGTTTAGATTAGAGCTAACATGACTTTACAAAGCCAACAGTGAGCTCTTAATTGATTGATTGATTGAAACTTGTATTAGTAGATGGCACAGTACAGTACATATTCCGTACAATTGACCACTAAATGGTAACACCCGAATAAGTTTTTCAACTTGTTTAAGTCGGGGTTCACGTAAATCAATTCATGGTAAGAAGCACATAGCATATATATTTTTTTTTTATAAATATAAGAAATAAATATTCTTCTGTAGAATTTAACAAAATAAAACATGTAGAAATTCCTCAAGAATGTAACATTTATATTACCATTTTTAAAATGTTCAAGAATCTTTTGTCATCTCCCTAGAAAATATTTTGGTGACACTCAAAATATTAGAATGGTATGTTTAGATTTACAAGATGAAACTATCATATACATAGCATGCAACACAAGATATTTCAAGCCTTCTTTTGATTAGATTTTGATGATTATGGCTTACAGTTTACCTTGAATTGAAAATCTCAGAAAATGTGGGGTCTTCAAAAACTGTAAGCCATATTTGAAGGTAATTGCTGACGTGATTGGACTTTTACACAATTTTTGAATGCTATGAGTTTCACCTGAATAATGGAAATGACTGAGTGAATGTGTTTGCAGAAAAACATTCAACTTTTTTCTGACTACAATTGAACATTCACTTCTTAAAAATAAGGAGCACTCTGGCAAATTGGTGCAAGTTTAATAGCACAAACTTAGTCACTGCATGTATACTTCCCTGCCGCGGTGAAAGGAGACCCTATAGCGCCGGGCGACAGACATAATATTAAGCTCGTAGTTACTGCCGCCTCGGAGCCAGTCAGAATCTGTCTCTCATCTGGCTCATTTAAATGAGAAGGTATTCATTTCAATTTAACAAATAATAGGGCTGACATGATAAACGGTGAGTTAGTACCTGTTGTATTTACGGCAGATGACGTGCTAGCGTTACTGCTGCTGGGATGAGATCGATGTGGTTAAAAAGCACAACATTCATTTATAGTTGTTGCATGCTTTGTGTTCAAATGTTTCAGCATATTGCTCATATGTTCTCCTCTTAATGAAGTAGCAATATTGCAGTTAGTACATGTAGCGCTGTTGCTCGAGAACGTTTGTTTTGCTGGGGGGCCGCCATTTTGCTTTCTGACGTAACTCACACGTCATTCCGAACCACTGGCATTAATAAGGATGATTGATAATTGGTACACTGGGAACTGGTACACTTTGGATTCCCATCCCTATCCATGGGTAAACCTTGCATCATCTATTGGAAACATTTGCTTGATCTCTTTCTACATTATATGGTTTGCAGCGTGAAGCATGTGTATTATATTACAAAATAGAAAAATATAGCATTATTTTGAGCAACGATTGTACTCATGTGAAAGAGACCTTCAATACATTTCTGCATTCCCTGGAGTCAAGCGCAAACGCAGGGGAGAGCGCATAGATTCAATGGGGAGCCCTTCTCACCAAAAGACTGCAAAGAATTGTTGGCATTCGACGTAGAAGTATCTCCAGACGCTATTCAGCAGGACTGCTAGCTGTTAGTCCCGCAAGTGCCACTCCAAGGAGACAAGCAGATCAACAGGCAGTTATGCAGGCGTCCAAACCTGTCGCCATCTAATTACAGCAGTGCGGCTGGCTGCAGCACCCCGGGAAAAGTATGTTAATGCCGGCCAACATCAATCAATCAATCAATCAATGTTTATTTATATAGTCCTAAATCACAAGTGTCTCAAAGGGCTGCACAAGCCACAACGACATCCTCGGTATAGCCCACATAAGGGCAAGGAAAAACTCACCCCAGTGGGACGTCGATGTGAATGACTATGAGAAAGGAGAGGACCGCATATGTGGGTAACCCCCCTCCTCTAGGGAGACCGAATGCAATGGATGTCGAGTGGGTCTAACATAATATTGTGAGAGTCCAGTCCATAGTGGATCCAGCATAACAGTAAGAGTCCAGTCCACAGTGGGGTCAGCAGGAAACCATCCCGAGCGGAGACGGGTCAGCAGCGCAGAGATGTTCCCAACCGATATACAGGCGAGCGGTCCACCCCGGGTCCCGACCCCGCACAGCCAGCACCCCATCCATGGCCACCGGATCTGTGTGTCTCCCCTTCCACAAGAGATAGGGGGGAGCAGAGGAGAAAAGAAAAGAAACGGCAGATCAACTGGTCTAAAAAAAAAAAGGGGGGCTATTCAAAGGCTAGAGTATACAAATGAGTTTTGAGATGGGACTTAAATGTTTCTACTGAGGTAGCATCTCTAACTGTTACCGGGAGGGCATTCCATAGTGCTGGAGCCCGAATAGAAAACGCTCTACAGCCCGCAGACTTTTTTTGGGCTCTGGGAATCACTAATAAGCCGGAGTTCTTTGAACGCAGATTTCTTGCCGGGACATATGGTACAATGCAATCGGCAAGATTGGACGGAGCTAGACCGTGTAGTATTTTATACGTAAGTAGTAAAACCTTAAAGTCGCATCTTAAGTGCACAGGAAGCCAGTGCAGGTGAGCCAGTATAGGTGTAATATGATCAAACTTTCTTGTTCTTGTCAAAAGTCTAGCAGCCGCATTTTGTACCAACTGTAATCTTTTAATGCTAGACATAGGGAGACCCGAAAATAATACGTTACAGTAATCGAGACGAGACGTAACGAACGCATGAATAATGATCTCAGCGTCGCTAGTGGACAAAATGGAACGAATTTTAGCGATATTACGGAGATGAAAGAAGGCCGTTTTAGTAACACTCTTAATGTGTGACTCAAAGGAGAGAGTTGGGTCGAAGATAATACCCAGATTCTTTACTGAGTCGCTTTGTGTAATTGTTTGGTTGTCAAATGTTAAGGTGGTATTATCAAATAAATGTCGGTGTTTAGCAGGACCGATAATCAGCATTTCCGTTTTCTTAGTGTTGAGTTGCAAGAAGTTAGCGGACATCCATTGTTTAATTTCATTAAGACACGCCTCCAACATGATCATGGAGCTCTGTGCGAATACACAATGGTCTCTGGCATGGGTGGAAACCTCTTTACGGAGCATCAAGATGAGTCGCTGCTACTTTCCTGCGTGCGGCGAGTATGCTTTTTAAGTGTTAATATCGCTGACGGTCACCCTCATTTAATCATGGAAGCCAAAATCGTAATCGTGATTATAATTTGAATAATTGTGCAGCCGTAACATAATGTTACTCTTACACTAAATTTACTTCTGGATTATACAAAGATTTATGCTCAGTGGGTTTTAGAGGTAGAGGAATGATACTTGTAATGTTGAAAATGTTAAGTGTTAGCTTTCAAACGCTGCTATTATTGTTACATTTTTATTTTGTTTAATTAAATTATTAATCGTTGTTTTATACATTTAAGTATTAAATGATGTTCTGTTTTCATGAAGTTGGTTTTGTTGAGCTTTTAGCTGCCATTCTTCCTATTACCTGGACGTATAGCATGTGTATGTTACTAAACAAGCATCATGAATTAGTTACTATAGTAACACAAATACTGGAGGCTGTAGGTTTGAAGAAAAAAAACTGTTGAATTTAAGTTGTATTTTCTTTATCATTGACTGACTTGTAGTCTGTGTCGATCAGATTTGAGAAGCGTATTTACATCCCGCTACCAGAAGAGCCGGCCCGTGCACAGATGTTCCGCTTGCATCTGGGCAACACACCTCATAGCCTGAGTGAGGCGGACCTGCGACAGCTTGCCCACAAGACAGACGGCTACTCTGGTGCTGACATCAGTATCATCGTACGGGACGCCCTAATGCAGCCTGTTAGGAAGGTCCAGTCTGCGACACACTTTAAAAAGGTGAATTCAGCAAACACTTAGCAGCATCAGTGTAGATTTACACTTAGCTGATAATACGTACATACATCTAACATGGGGGAGCTACAACAGAGCTAAATTGTTGTGACCTTAGCCAAAGATGCTTAGTGTGACATCTTAGGTCAACCAGAAAAGCAACATTTTTATCCACGCTCAAAGGAAATAAGCGCCCCCACCCCAGTGACCAATAGGCGCATTAGAGAGAGTGCATGGACACTAGGACTTCACACGTAGGTGTGAAAATACAAAAAAACTAACTATTTGAGAAATCAGACTAATTTAGTGCATCGTAATGTAGTGAGTGGAGCACGGTCAGATATCACTATTGTTGAATATTTTATGTTATCGACAACAGGAAATAAGTAATTATTAATATAAAAGTAATCAATTCTTGAGAATGTTTTATGAACCAGAGAGTAAAAAAAAAAAAAAAAAAAAAGATCTTGATGGAGGAAGCGTGTGGCTCCACTCTTCATATTTGATCCACATATATTGAAATTGCATTGATCATCTTAAAGGTAAAAAATTGCCTTGGACAGGATTTGTCTAACAAAGGGTCTGTTACGCAGTTTAGGTCACCCCCTAAGATTAAGTGATGAGAATTTAAATCTGGTAGGAGTGTAAATACTTCCCCAACAAATGCCTCATCATCTCAGTTGGTTGCATACAGATGGACAAGAACCACTGGTTAATTTTTAAGGGAGCATGAGATTCTGACAATCTGGCCCTGATGGTCAGCTAAAATATTTGTTAGACTAAACGATATTTACTTATGTATTAAATTTGCTGTAAACCCTTGTTTTGCTACTTTGGCCAACCCATGAGGCTTTTAACCTATGATGATCTTTAGGAATCAAATGTGTCTCTTGTAAAAAACAACTTCCGTTTTAAGATATTTCAAGAGGCAAATCTTAAGCACGATATTGCTTTTTGTGTATTATTAGCCATAGTCACATGTACATGTTAATGGTGAGAGGAAACACTGCTTTGTGAAAAGTAGTATATTGATAAATACACAGACAATAATTAAAAAAAAATCTGTAGGACCTATAACCCAAATTTCCCCCAAACAAAAACTCTTAAAAAAGGAAACAAAAAACAAACCCACAACTAATCCTTCAAAGGATAGTCCTAAAAACAAAGGGTTTAATCAACTTTGTAACTTGGTGTAACTGGAATCTTTTAACTAAGCCCTCAACAAGCAGACATGGCTCCTATATCTGTGTAAGTGTCTACAATGTAAGATATGTGCAAAATGAAAGTAAATAGCTATGGGCAACAGTATCCGTATCCAAAGGAATATTAGGTTAAATAAATAATTGAAGGAATTAAAAAATAAATAGCCCCTGCTAACATATTTTGTTGAACATCCAGGTCACACCAGGTTATATGAATTTGTGCAAACATGGATATTCATAATGACTATGTCTATCCGGCATAATCTTTCTCATAATACCCAGTTTGTAAACATTCTTAAACTTAAACTTTACTGCGCACTAAATTCAGATAAAGCTGGTGTCCTCAAGACAGAAAAAAAGAAGAGAGGGGAAAAAAGGGTGTCTACTTAGCAGTGAAAGCAGTGTGCTCGTCAAAAAAGTTCTGAGCTTTTTGTGGAGAGTCAAAGTAACAGTTATCTTCTCCGAGCGGGACTTGGGGACGGCAGGATGCAGCAGGCGGAATATGATTATTTCAGGTAAACAGCGTGTTTAATATTGTTGAATGCAGCCTATTTTTACCCAGAGCAGCACTGATGTCTTGATACACTTTCAACTCAGATTCTCAGTACTCCATCTTGTGTTGTCTGGCCCAACTGAGGACTGTTTCTTTATCTTGAAAACGGAAACCTTTAAGGATGAAGGTCCTCTGTTTCGAAGCACCAGCCTCACCCGGTCCTTCTCGCTCACCTCGGGAATGTTAATAATACTCAAGTTAGAGCGCCTCGACCGATTCTTGAGATCTTCCACTCTATCCAAAAGCGCGGTAGCACGGGACTGCAAAGTTTTAACAGTTGTCACACTTTTTCATCTATTGTGAATTGTCCATCAAACCTTATTACAATATTATGTAGTGCATCCAAAGAGTATTTACAGCCATTCACTTTTTCCACATGTTATGTTAAAGCCTTTTTCCAAAATGGAATGGATTAATTTTTGTCCTTACAATTCTACATGCAATACGCCACAATGACAATGTGAAGAAGTTTTTTTTTTTAGAAATGTCTGCAAATTTATTAGAAATAAACTAAGAATTCACAGTCAAAAGTGAGCTCAGGGGCATCCTGTTTCATCACATCGTCCTTGAGATGTTCCTACAGCTTAGTTGGAGTCCACCTGTGGTAAATTCAGTTGGTTGGACATGATTTGGAAAGGCACCGAATGGACCTAAATACACAGCCGAGATATCAAATACCGTATTTTTCGGAGTATAAGTCGCACCTGCCGAAAATGCATAATAAAAAAGGAAAAAAACATATATGAGTCGCACTGGAGCCCGGCCAAACTATGAAAAAAACTGCGACCTATAGTTCGAAAAATACGGTAAATGGCTTCAGGAACTCCGTAAATGTCCTTGAGTGGCCCAGCCAGAGCCAAGACTTGAATCAAATTGAACATCTCTGAAGAGACCTGAAAATGGCTGTGCACCAACGCTTCCAATCCAACCTGATGGAGTTTGAGAGGTGCTGCAAAGAGGAATGGGTGAAACTGCCCAAAAATGCGTGTGCTAAGCTTGTGGCATCGTATACAAAAAGACTTGAGGCTGGCTGTAATTGCTGCCAAAGGTGCATCAACATAGTATTAAGCAAAGTCTATGAATACATGTGATTTCTTAGTTTTTTATTTTTAATATAAAAAAGTGTTGAAAAAAAACGTTTTCAGATTGTCAATTTGGGGTATTGTGTGTCGAATTTTGAAGACAACAATTAATGTATTCCATTTTGGAATCAAACTGTAACAACAAAATGTAGAGAAAGTGAAGCACTGTGAATACTTTCCGGATGCACTGTATGAAATTGAAGCTTAAGGTGTTGCCTTGAAATGTGTATTGTGTATCTTATTGTCCAACTCATGTAACCCCGATTACATGCAGGGATGCTTGTCACAATGTTACTTTAATGGAAAAAATCTTTAATATGTAAGTCTAATTGCATATAACAATGCATCTTAACACAAAATTGTCATGTCTGTGTAATCATGTTTTTGTCTTAGTCATGTTTTGTTTAGTTTCTGGCTTTTCACTCCCTTGTCTTGTTTGCATGATTACCCATTAGTTTCACCTGTTCCACGTTTGGACTCATTGTGCACTCTTGTTTGTCACCATAGCAACCATTAGTTTTCACCTGTCACGTCACGCACCTGTTTCACGTTTTGAGTCACGCACCTGTTTTCGTTAATCATGTCTGTGTTATTTAAGCTTTTCATTTTCTGTTGTTCGTCCTGACGACATCCCCGCATTTATGCCCCCTGTCACACTCTGTCCACCTCTGTGCACTTCATGTCCATGCCAAGTAAGTTTGTTTATTATTGCCACAGTTAGTGTTTTTTGTTGTTCATAGTTTTTTGCCCCCGTGCAAGTCTTTTGTTTTCATTAGTCAAGTTTGTACATCCGCCTTGAGCGCGCCTTTTGTTCTTTTGAGTGTTATTATTAAAAATGTATTTACCTTCACGCCATGACCAGTCCAATTCACTTGCACCTCGGGAGAACAAACCAAGCCACAGTCCTAGTCATGACAGATGTCGTCAGCTAAGAAGTTCTCCCGCAAGATTGGACGAAGGAACGTGGGAGGTCCTGCGCGCCATGGAAGCTGAGACGCTCCGCTATTCCCCCACGGAGCGCAAGGATCTCATGTGGGGTCCGACCGGGAAACTGGTGCCGATCACGGGGACGTTGGCGCGTCATCCCAGCCACGGAAGCGCCGCCAAAGGCGAGGGACGCCAGGAAGGACATCCGCGAGCCAGCGGGACACGCCGCTCCCACAAGCCCCGCCCCCTCCGGGCGGAAGCAAGCAACAGTCTGCCCGGCTTCCCCAGGATGACATCACAGCCCAGGATTTTTTTTTCAACTCTTTTTCTTTTGAACACCCGCCTCCAACAAAAGACTCTAATGGCATGACTTTGATAAATCATTATCAAAACATGTTTTTAGAAATCAGGTCTAATCAGTCCAAGCCACATCCCAAATTGCATGCCCCGCCCCCCAAGACTCATGCCCCGCACCCCAAGACTCAAGTCCCGCCCCCGTCACAATTTTTTTCTTTTTTTCCGCCCACACAACCCCAGGTGGGGGATAAAAAAACAAACATTGTGGACAACTTAAAGGGGAAATTTCAGCCCCCCTCCAGACCTCCCTCCGCCCACCCCTAGAGAGAGTTCCAGACCGCAGGGAGCGCGTCTGGTATCCGCCCCTTGAGGGGGAGGCTGGGGTCGGGAGCTGTGTTGGTGGGGTGGCTCGGCATCACCATGCCAAGCCACAGCCTCCAGCACGGCCGCCACCACCAGTCTTCCGACCTGTCAAGCCACAGCCTCCAGCACGACCGCCCCCACCAGTCTTCCGACCTGTCAAGCCACAGCCTCCAGCACGACCGCCCTCACCAGTCTTCCGACCTGCCAAGCCGCAACCCCCAGCTAGGCCACCTCCACCTGCTCCAAGGCTAGCACCTGTCGCTGCTCCAAGGCTAGCACCTGTCGCTGCTCCAAGGCTAGCACCTGTCGCTGCTCCAAGGCTAGCACCTGTCGCTGCTCCAAGGCTAGCATCAGCTCCAAGACGCCAAGTGCCGCCAGTCGCAGCTCCAAGACGCCAAGTGCCGCCAGTCGCAGCTCCAAAACGCCAAGTGCCGCCAGTTGCAGCTCCAAGACGCCAAGTGCCGCCAGTCGCAGCTCCACGACGCCAAGTGCCGCCAGTCGCAGCTCCACGACGCCAAGTGCCGCCAGTCGCAGCTCCACGACGCCAAGACCCGCCATGCCAAGACCAAGACCCGCCATGCCAAGACCAAGACCCGCCATGCCAAGACCAAGACCCGCCATGCCAAGGCCAAGACCCGCCATGCCAAAACCAAGACCCGCCATGCCACGACCAAGACCAAGACCCACACCAAGACCAAGACCAAGACCCACACCAAGACCAAGACCCGCCATGCCAAGACCCACACCAAGACCAAGACCAAGACCCACGCCGAGCTTCGCCGCTGGACGCGTCACGCCGAGCTTCGCCGCTGGACGCGTCACGCCGAGTTTCGCCGCTGGACGCGTCACGCCGAGCTGCCACGCCTGACTTGCCACGCCGAGCTGCCACGCCTGCCAAGTTGACGACGCGCCTGCCTCCTTGTCGGCTACGGATATGGCCGCTACCTGGTCGCCTGCCACGCCAAGTGCGCCCACCTCCCAGTCGGCCACGAATGTGGCCAATCCCTGGGCGCCCGCCTCGCCTGCTGTTCCACTCGCCGCCGCCACCTAACTCTGCCTCGATGGATTCAGGGCCACTTGGGCTGGCGACCCACCGCCATGTCCCCCTCCCGCCCTCCCATGACTCTTGTTAAGTTTTTTCTTGGACATCTGGGATCTGTCCGTAAGGGGGGGGTTCTGTCATGTCTGTGTAATCATGTTTTTGTCTTAGTCATGTTTTGTTTAGTTTCTGGCTTTTCACTCCCTTGTCTTGTTTGCATGATTACCCATTAGTTTCACCTGTTCCATGTTTGGACTCATTGTGCACTCTTGTTTGTCACCATAGCAACCATTAGTTTTCACCTGTCACGTCACGTTTTGAGTCACGCACCTGTTTTCGTTAATCATGTCTGTGTTATTTAAGCTTTTCATTTTCTGTTGTACGTCCTGACGACATCCCCGCATTTATGCCCCCTGTCACACTCTGTCCACCTCTGTGCACTTCATGTCCATGCCAAGTAAGTTTGTTTATTATTGCCACAGTTAGTGTTTTTTGTTGTTCATAGTTTTTTGCCCCCGTGCAAGTCTTTTGTTTTCATTAGTCAAGTTTGTACATCCGCCTTGAGCGCGCCTTTTGTTCTTTTGAGTGTTATTATTAAAAATGTATTTACCTTCACGCCATGACCAGTCCAATTCACTTGCACCTCGGGAGAACAAACCAAGCCACAGTCCTAGTCATGACAAAAATAAGCAAGGAACACGATCAGAAAACTATGGATGCTTTGATCAGTATCAGCTTATTTTCAGGAAAAAGTATGCGATGAGCCAATGCCGATTATTGTCTTTTAATGTCGACCACAAAAGCCGATGACACGTATTTATTTTTAGTTTATTTGTGGTTCCCCGGCTGACAGGTTCATACGCAGTGTGGAGCCGCTCCCCTAAAAAGATAAACATCACCTCCGTTAAGACAAATAAAGTGCTTTTCTTACAAGTATTATTGTTATTGGAGGACCAGGCTAAACATGTTACACACCAACCAAGAACAAGCAGGAGCAAACAAGAAAGCATGTTGATCGCTAAGCTATCCTGCTAAGCCAGCTTGAAACAACAGAAGAAATAAGTGCTTAGTAAAGTATGGAAGCGTGTTACAGCAGAAAGTAAACAGTTATTAACAGGACACTAACAAGAACACGAGTAAGAGTTAGAGAGTGGGTAATATACAGTAACAACAAACACTGCTGTGTGGCGGCCAAGGTGTCCATGTAAGGAAAGGGCAGATACATCCATGTATATCAGTAGTGTCAATACCAAGGGTAATATGATCAATACTAGTTTAATTAGATTGATATTTATTAATATTATTATTTATTTTACATAAAATATATATTTTTTGTTTTTGCTACTTACAAATTCAGGGAATAATTCCATGATTAGGGAAAGTATTTAAAAGAGTAGTAGATAGTTTTTAATTTTGTTTAGTTATTATGTACTATAGATTTTGTTTTGATCAAAAAATTGTATGTAATACAAAACCATAATGAACTAGTTTAAATATTGTTAAATGTCTACAGCATTCATTATAAATACATTACAGCATTGACCGTTAAAACATGGTTGGCATCGGTCTATTTCACCCTGATAGGAACATCCCTGCAGAAAATATTACTGTATATGTGATCTGTACGGTGATATTAGTATGCGGGATGACCAATCCCCAACTCAATATTTTTTCCAGCTTCAAGGCTGATTACCATTTAACAACTAGTTAGCTAATATTTAACAATCTAAACTAAAGCACTTTGTTGGTGCGCAATGAATCATATCTTCACTTGTACTGTGTTTGTTGTCTTAAGGTACGTGGACCATCACGCAGCAACAACCAGTTAATGGTGGACGACCTATTGACCCCGTGTTCCCCTGGTGACCCCACTGCCATAGAAATGACTTGGATGGACGTGCCTACTGATAAGCTGCTGGAGCCAATAGTCTGCATGGTAAATATGCACACCTCTCTTGCAGGACTACAATCTACCTGGGCTGCGAGGTTTCTCCATAGAACATTACGCATAATGCTTCAATTTAATATAGTCATAGCTGCTAACTCTTCCGTATTCTGCAGAAAACTTCCGGTAATAGCCTTTGTCTTTTGACAAACTGACTTAGACTTAGACAAAATGTATTGATCCACAAGGGAAATTGTTCCACACAGTAGCTCAGTTACTAAGGCTGGAAAGGATAATGCACACAAGGGCACAAAAAGAAGGTGAAAACAAAAGGTAGACTAAAAATGTACCATAGTAGCAATATAACATATGTAATATTTACATATTGTATATACAGTATATAATATATACTGTTTTATATTATATTATATTGTATTGTTATATTGTTGCGCTTGTAACGTGAAAGCAAGACAACTTTAAGTATCGTTTGACACACAAAAACGTGTGCGTCGTTTATTCCTCCAAAAAACAATGAATGAACGCTTACGTCACACACCCTCCAAAATGGCGGGTACAACAAACCCCCACGTTTGGGAAAATCTCCTGATGGCCACTTAAAGGGGCCGCACTGAATTACTCACTCTTAACTGCATATATGGATGTAAACAAGAACAACATTGTTATGTGCACAATACAACAATGGTAGTGGATAATGAGGACAAAGTCAAGTAAACAGGTGTGGTGAATTATGTCCTTAAATCAACCGCTACACACGTCCCCCCAGATTTCGCCATCACAAAGCAAAACAAACGGTCAATGGACAGGGGCACGGACAGGCCGACCAGACCGGGTGCACCGGACTGGGACTAACGCCGGGGAGTCAGCAGGTGGGACCGGTAGGGTATCTGTACTGTCTAAGGTCCCGGGGGCCTGCGTAGAAGGATGAAAAACATTATCATGGGGTCTAGATAGAGCGGGCGGACGACCCCGGGGCGGGGGTACGGCCGTGGTAGCCGGCTGACTAAGATCCAAGTGGGCCGCTTTCAGCCGGTCCACTGTGATTTTTTCAGACTGACCCCCGATATCCAACAGAAAATGCTTATCTCCACTCTCGAGGACGCGAAACGGCCCATCGTAAGGAGGCTGAATGGGGCCGCGGTGGGCGTCGTGGCGGACAAAAACAAATGCTGCTCTCCTTAAAGAAGCGGGAACATGAGACGGCGTAAGGCCGTGTTGAGAAGTGGGGATGGGGGCAAAACCCTTGGCGGCATCGAGGAGAGCAGCTCGCTGCTCACTGACGGACCAAGGTGCAGTCGTGCTAGGAATAAAGTCACCTGGCACTCGCAGGGGCTGGCCATACACCAACTCTCCCGAGGAAAATTGCAGGTCTTCCTTGGGGGCAGTCCGAAGCCCAAGCATCACCCAAGGGAGCTTGTCTACCCAAGCACTGTCTTTTAGGGACGTTCTGAGCGCTGCCTTCATGGATCTGTGAAATCGTTCACACATACTATTGGCCTGTGGGTGATACGCTGTCGTGTGGTGGAGTTTCACTCCCAAGCTCTCGGCCACAGCGGTGGCCGAGAGCCCAGAGCCAGAGCCAGAGCCCAGAGCTCAGAAGTGAACTGAGAGCCCCGGTCGGATGATATGTCCGACGGGGTACAGAAACGGGCAACCCACGGACCAATGAACGCGAACGCCACCTCTGCGGAGGTGGCGGACGTCAGAGGTACTGCCTCCGGCCAGCGGGTGGTCCTGTCGACCATTGTGAGGAGGTATGTGCAGCTGCGTGAGGATGGGAGAGGCCCGACCAGGTCCACATTGACATGGTCAAAACGGCGCTCCGGAACCGTAAACGGTGCCAGTGGAGCCCGCGTGTGGCAGTGCACTTTTGAGCGCTGGCATGCCACACATGTGCCACGAAGGAGAGGGGGGCAGAGCAGAAAAGAAATGGCAGATCAACTGGTCTAAAAGGGGGGTCTATTTAAAGGCTAGAGTATACAAATGAGCTTTAAGATGGGACTTAAATGCTTCTACTGAGGTAGCATCTCTAACTGTTACCGGGAGGGCATTCCAGAGTACTGGAACCCCAATAGAAAACGCTCTATAGCCCGCAGACTTTTTTTGGGCTCTGGGAATCACTAATAAGCCGGAGTTCTTCGAACACAGATTTCTTGCCGGATTTCTTGAAGATTTCTTATACTTTTTTAAATATTAAATAAACGTAAATAAAAGTCCGCTTACAGTGGAGCTCCGATGGGCTCTACTGTAAGTATCAGTGATAGTAATATAAGCGCTAACGCAGTAAAACTTTTTATAGAGGCGCCGTGATCACTATTGTGTGTGCCTATGTTACACCATTGACTGATCAACTGCTTCCTCGTTTCCCCGCTCCCTAGAAGTTAATTGTAGATCATAAATCATGCCTCACACCTGAAAAGTAGATGGCTGAAGATATAATCCAACAGGTTGGGACACTTTGATAGTCATTTAGGACCTGGAACTGGCAAGAACGACACAAATAGCACTTGTCTTCCCCCCCACCCCCCCTTTTTTTAGGGTTTTTAAGGGGCTCTATAGGCAGAATTTAACGGCTCCCATAAGCTCAATTGTAAGCGGACTTTTGATCAAATTTATTTAACATTTAGAATGCATTTTTTTAAAATCCAACCGTCGTCTTCCATAATGATTGTTGATGAAGGGCAAAATTCCAAAAAAAGTGCAGTTCCCCTTTAAGAAACACTAAATAAATTCAAGAAAACACATTGTGGTAGTCAGTTTCATTTTTAGCTCAAGCAGAGTGAAAAAATTATGGAGTAACTCAATTCTGAGGAAGAAATTAAGGAATCACAACACATCACTCGTACTTTGTTGCACCACCTTCGGGCTTCATAACACCTTAACGAGTGACATCCAGTACTTTTCATCAATCATGCTCTAACTTCCTTCCTGGTTTGTCAGATCGGGATTGCAGGTTGGAGTCTTATCATGGACCATTTTCTTAAATGACCTATGTATATTTCCTCAAATAAATATTTTACAGTTATTGCTCTATGGCAGTACTTCTCAATTATTTTCTGTTACACCCCCCAAAAAAAGCATGTTCCCCGAGGTCAAACATCGCACCGCGCTCCCCCTAGGGGCCCGCCCCACTATATGAGAAGGACTGTTCTATCGCAAGATGCATTATCATCTAGGAAAATGATGTCATCATCCTTAAACATAATTTCGATTGAAGGAATAAGTTTCCAAAATGTAAACTTGTGCATTTATTAAAGATGTAATGACAGTCATCTCCCCTGTGCCATTACCTGAAATGCAGCCCCATATCATTAATGATTGTGGAAATTTGAATGTTTTCTTCAGGCAGTCGTCTTCAAAAATCTCATTGGACTGGCACCAAACAAAAGTTCCAGCATCATCAGCTTGCCCAATTTCAGATGTGTGATTCATCCCCTCAATATAATTTCATCCAGTCATTCATAGTCCACGATTGTTTTTCCTTAGCCCTTCTTTTTTTATGTTTAGTTTTGAATAACTTTTGTTTTGCTGGTTTCTTATAGTTCGATCACAGATGGGGATTCCAGTTTCCGCCCATTTGTTTTCATTTGTTTTGCTTTGCATATTCTGTTTTCAAGACATTACATTTTTGCTTTAAATTTTCTGTCTTGACGTTTTAATGTTTTCCTTGCTCCACCAGTATGCTTGCTTTTTACAACCTTCCTATGTTTGTAGTTGGTCCAGATTTTAGACACAGTTGACTATGAACAATCAACATAGTTTGCTACATTATGTGATGATTTACCTTCTTGAAGATGTTTGAATAATCCTCCTTTGTGTTAATTGACATCTGTCATGCCATGATTCATGGCTTTCCACCTGGTGGAGTAGCTCTCCAAGTTGTGAACACTCCTTTTTAATTACAGACTAATAAACAGATCTGATGCAGGTGTTAGATTTGGAAATTAAAATTGACAAGGTAATTCCGTAATTCCTATTCAGAGTTCAGTGATTCAATTTTTTTTCTCACTCTGTTGAATCCAAAAATTAAACCACCATTAATTTTCTTGATTTATTTTAGTGTGTTGTAGAGCCAGATAGTTGCCATTTGAAAGGTATCTGTTTTTGTTTATATTCAATTGAACAACTAAATGAACATTCTCCAAGTCTGAGATTTAATTTTTTTTTTCCAGGAGTTGTGTATTGTTGTGGTAAATACAGTAGTTGTGTTGAAATGTATGAAAGTTGTTTACAGTAAGTTGGAATAAAATGAATGCTTTGTTTTGTGTCTGCAGTCCGACATGCTGCGTTCTCTGTCCACCACGCGGCCAACAGTCAACACTGAAGACCTGCTGAAGGTGAAGAAGTTCACTGAGGACTTTGGGATGGAAGGCTGAGTGTGACGAGTCACAGTCGGTACCGTTGTTCCCTCTTGCTCCATCTCAAGGTAGATGAATGGAAAAAGGCGAGATTTTCTCTTATTTAATCCTCCAGTCTGCTACGTTTGCATCTTGGAGAGCTGACTAAATCCTAGCATAGAAAACTCTGACGCTCCATTGCAGCAGAAAAAGTCACTTGATGACGAGCAGGTTGTTCTATTTTATTTTGGCTATAGGATGACGTGTTGAAGGAGGAAGAATCAGGTGACCAAATGTTTTTATTTAACACCTGTGTGTTTAATCACGTTGAGCAGTCATTGCTGCCATGTGTTGCTTGAGGTCAGCCATTCTGCACATTTTAGTATCGTCCAGTAGCAAGTAAATACTTTGGACTTGAAATGAAGAATTTTGTCTTTCATTTGTAAATGGTGATAATGATCAAAATAAAACACTGGACAAAAACTACAGTGGTACCTCAGCTTTCGTACTCCCCATTTTTCATATGATTTAATTTTTAAACAAAATTTTGCGGGTTTCATAGACGGTCTTGGTTATCATAAATTGTTTAACAAACTTACCTGATTGATACGCTGGCAACAACAACGTTGGTGACTCTGTTTTCTGCACTTTTTTTATTGATCGCAAAATAATCCACCATGGGGCCAAAGAAAGTTGTGAGTGACAGAACTATGATAAGTAACAGGTGTGTCCAAACCTTTTCCAGAATTGATGAAGGGTGATACATTTTAAATATTCAAGATATTGAAACCATAAAATGTAGATTAGCGCCGCATGATTTTAAGGAAAATACTGAATCCTGATTTTAGATTGTATTCATAAAACTGTTAAAATAAGGAGTAAAGGAAATTTTACTTTTTGTTAATATATTTTTGTCTCTTGTTCAATCAATCAATCAATATCCTTTATTTAACTAGGTAAAAACTCATTAAGATTCAAATCTATTTTCCAAGAGTGAAAAACAAAGTTACAGAAAAACATATAAGAACAACAAAAACAGCAGCAGTCACATACCACAATTAAAAAATAAATGACTTACATACATCAACATAAACACATGTGGTAGGTCAAATCAATGTATAAAATGTTGACCGTGTCTGGTATGTTAACGTAACAAATTATGGTAAGAGTCATTCAAATAACTATAACATATAGAACATGCTATACGTTTACCAAACAATCTGTCACTCCTAATCGCTAAATCCCATGAAATCTTATACGTCTAGTCTCTTACGTGAATGAGCTAAATAATATTATTTGATATTTTACGGTAATGTGTTAATAATTTCACACATAAGTCGCTCCCGAGTATAAGTCGCACCCTCGGCCAAACTATGAAAAAAACTGCGACTTATAGTCCGAAAAATACGGTAGATGAAGCCCATGCTTTCGGTCCTCTCAGAAATCAAACCTGGATCCACTGGTGTGAAATTTTAGTGTGCTAGGTACCGAGCTAAACGCCTAAGCTGTCAACCGCTGTCCAGTACTAGCTTTTATTGATACAACAGGAAAAAATTACATTATATTAATAATGCATTGCTGCGACAGGACTACCGTTTTGGCTAATTTCGGGGATAAATCAATGTTTTGTTATTTTATTATTTATTTTTTTTACCAAAAATATATTACCTTATTGTATGGAACATTACCTGCAAACAAGCTTACTTTTAGGGGGGGGAAATGTCATCACCAAATAATGCTTATGAACAGCAAAGGTAATAATGCATAGATGGCCGCCACTGCACACACTTAATGCCACAGGTCAGAATGACTTGAGTAACCATAACACATTGCTGCGACAGTACAGCGTTTTTCCTCATTTTTGGACTAAATGTTTTTTACGACAACAAATATATTTTCTGATAGTGTGGAGCATTCATTTGCGATCAAAATTATTTTTACGGGGAGAAGTTAAAACCGTAAGCAAGAATGGTGGGAAGGATAACAGTTATTTTGTCCGATGTTGTGGCAAAATGTGAATACAAGAAAAAACAGGAATTTATACAATTTATAAAATATAGAAAAGTTTGGAAAGACAAATGTTTTGATGGTTGAACAATTGAAATTGATTGAAAAATGTTGAAGGAGGAGTCGAAAGGAATGAAAATCCCGGAAAACGATGAATTCCGGTAAAACCGGTAATTTTGGGATACGTTTAATGAACCCGCGTGTCCTGAGAGCGCTGTACATTTTGAAATTCTAACAATAAGAATCGGATTTGTAGAGTAGAGTAACATGCCTTGCGGCATTATCACAGTAGCAGTAATCACCGATGATACATAAAGCTACTCCAGAATCAAAACAATAGGCTTTTATTGTCTTTGCACATTTAAGTACCAGTAGAGTGGAAAAACAAGTTGCCTCCATATTGAAGCTGTTATCATATACAAGGCTGCCAAGTTTCAGAAAATGACAAGCGTGAGACTTTGGTGGCATGATGCATTTGAAAGAAAATTGGAGTATTTTAACACCGATTTGGCCTGTTTTAATGTCGATTTATACCTAAAGACTGATATCCTCACCTCCAACAGCTCTCCCTGCACTGTGGCCTCCTAATGTTAATCTTAATTAACCAGAATTTAGAAATGAAAATCATCCCCACTGTTTTCTCGGCTGGCTCTTCTGCATTTGTGTTCTCAATTTGTATCTCT
Organism: Nerophis lumbriciformis; assembly: GCF_033978685.3. Taxonomy (NCBI): domain Eukaryota; kingdom Metazoa; phylum Chordata; class Actinopteri; order Syngnathiformes; family Syngnathidae; genus Nerophis; species Nerophis lumbriciformis. The sequence goes on from NC_084565.2 coordinate 15,444,547, forward strand.
TCGACATCTCCGTCCTCACTGTCCTCAATATCTTCTGATCTCTGTCCATCTTCCAGTGCTGCCAACTCCTCAGTAAGGAAAGTAGCTATTGGCTGTCATAAAAGTTGCTAGAAGTTGATAGATGACAACATTGCCTCATTTGCATAATTGATTACAATGGACGCTGTAGGAGAGAGAAATAACGTAGTGGGAGATGTAAAAAGTGAGCTAAAAAATGCAATTTATGATTACAATTTTAAGTACATTTTCTTCTGTTGATTATTAGTTTAGATGTGTTTTTCTTTGTTCTACGTCGTTAAATGTTAGGGTATCAAATTGGATCAAATTACTAAAGGGTTGTGATATTTACGGATAAACCAAATCTACTAACTGGCAATAACGTGAAACCCACAATGCATTTTGTTACCTACATCACTCTTTGCAGTCCTTAAGTGAACACTTTTATTGTGTACTTAAAGGCCTACTGAAATGCGATTTTCTTATTTAAACGGGGATTGCAGGTCCATTCTATGTGTCATACTTGATCATTTCGCGATATTGCCATATTTTTGCTGAAAGGATTTAGTAGAGAACATCGACGATAAAGTTCGCAACTTTTGGTCGCTGATAAAAAAGCCTTGCCTGTACCGGAAGGAGCAGACGATATGCGCGTGACGTCACAGGTTGTGGAGCTCCTCACATCTGCACATTGTTTACAATCATGGCCACCAGCAGCGAGAGCGATTCGGACCGAGAAAGCGACGATTTCCCCATTAATTTGAGCGAGGATGAAAGATCCGTGGATGAGGAAAGTGAGAGTGAAGGACTAGAGGGCAGTGGGAGCGATTCAGATAGGGAAGATGCTGTGAGAGGCGGGTGGGACCTGATATTCAGCTGGGAATGACTAAAACAGTAAATAAACACAAGACATATATATACTCTATTAGCCACAACACAACCAGGCTTATATTTAATATGCCACAAAGTAATCCCGCATAACAAACACCTCCCCCCTCCCGTCCATATAACCCGCCAATACAACTCAAACACCTGCACAACACACTCAATCCCACAGCCCAAAGTACCGTTCACCTCCCCAAAGTTCATACAGCACATATATTTCCCCAAAGTTACGTACGTGACATGCACAATGCGGCACGCACGTACGGGCAAACGATCAAATGTTTGGAAGCCGCAGCTGCATGCGTACTCACGGTACCGCGTCTGCGTATCCAACTCTAAGTCCTCCTGATAAGAGTCTCTGTTGTCCCAGTTCTCCACAGGTCAATGGTAAAGCTTGACTGTCATCTTTCGGGAATGTAAACAATGAAACACCGGCTGTGTTATCCGGCACAACAGTCAGGGGGTGCATTCTACGGCGGGGGTGCGTTATCCGGCACAACACCTGCCGCAATACACCGCTTCCCACCTACAGCTTTCCTCTTTGCTGTCTCCATTGAACAAATTGCAAAAGATTCACCAACACAGATGTCCGGAATACTGTGGAGTTTTGCGATGAAAACAGACGACTTAATAGCTGGCCACCATGCTGTCCCAAAATGTCCTCGACAATCCGTGACGTCACGCGCAGGCGTCATCATACCGAGACGTTTTCAGCAGGATATTTTGCGCGAAATTTAAAATTGCACTTTAGTAAGCTAACCCGGCCGTATTGGCATGTGTTGCAATGTTAAGATTTCATCATTGATATATAAACTATCAGACTGCGTGGTCGGTAGTAGTGGGTTTCAGTAGGCCTTTAATGATCGCTATAGAAAGTTTTGATTGTACTTGGATTGACTTTGTTTCTCAGAGAAAAAAAATGCTTCAGTTTTCTTACGATTCTGTTTCCATCAGAACTTTTTTAAGAGATTAATATCGAAAACTGAGGTACCACTGTGAGTGTAGACAACACACAAAAAAGCACACATTAGTAAAAATGAACATAGAAGATATCTAAAAATGTAAATCCGATCATGGTAGTATCAACCTGATTGTGATAATACCCTTGATATCGATACTATTGGTATTTGAAGCGATCCAGCCTAACCCCATAGTTGTTGTGTCAATAACAACACAAGCTGCGCTTCAATGATAACAAATTATGAAGAAATACTTTTGAAGTCTGTTTGATGGACTATTCCAATTCATGTTTCATCACCTAAGCTAGAAAAGTCCTCTCAATAACAAAGAATCCTTAGAGAAAAAAAAATCCTGAATCCAGACGGTGATCCAGATCATCCCCAAATTGTAATCACATGTTCCTGATCCGATTTCTGACATTTCATTAAAGTTTCATCAAAGTCTGTCTATAACTATTTAAGGTAATAACACATCATGAGTTGCCGATGCTTCAGTCCTCAGACTTGATTTCATCTTTGGCAATGCAGTACGGTCGTCGTGTACTTAACGGAAACGACAATCGCAACGCTTACTCCATCTTCTCTCCTTTTAATGTGAATTTCAACCACTCCACTTAGTCCCTCCCACATTCTGTGGTACTTCCTATATGTAATTTACTCAAAAATCTACAGTAGGTCTCTGCCTTTTTTACCCATGTACTGAAATACACATGCAGTATTTCCTCTGTTATGAACTACAGAACAAGTATTTAGTCAGAGATCTTTTCTTCATGATGAGCTGAAAGTGGACAAAAGAAGCTGCATATTTATGCACCAGGGTTAGCAGCATGTGAATGTGGTGTACTACAGTAGTGTGTACTTTTGGGGGTACACGCAGGTCAAATTGTTTGTTTAAGCAGGCTTGTGAACTATAATAAAAAAGTAACCTTTCAGTGCTTTGGACTTTATTCTATCATCAAAGTGGTCAAAGACAAACATCAATAGAAAAAAATAATAACATTATAGTAGTCAACATTTCTCCTTCCTGTAATAATAAATATGAATATGCTAAGACAGGAAGTGATGGAGCTGGAACAGGAAGCAAAGATTGGAAAATGGAATGATCATTGAAAGTGGGAGAGTACAGGGTGATGATGACCATCAATCAGTGCTCCTTTTGTGAAATGAGACATAACAGAAAAGAGTTTTGCAGAAAAAATAGAATGACAAGAAGAGACAAAATACAAGAAGGAATATATAGTCTAATAAACATGGTTATTAATAGATTGTTTATGTTGAGTTGATTGACAATGTCCATTGTTTTTATTTATTAAAGGCCTACTGAAATGCGATTTTCTTATTTAAACGGGGATAGCAGGTCCATTGTATGTGTCATACTTGATCATCTTGCGATATTGCCATATTTTTGCTGAAAGGATTTAGTAGAGAACATCGACGATAAAGTTTGCAACTTTTGGTCGCTGATAAAAAAGCCTTGCCTGTACCGGAAGTAGCAGACGAGTAGCGTGACGTCACAGGTTGTGGAGCTCCTCACATCTGCACATTGTTTACAATCATGGCCACCAGCAGCGAGAGCGATTCGGACCGAGAAAGCGACAATTTCCCCATTAATTTGAGCGAGGATGAAAGATTCGTGGATGAGGAAAGTGAGAGTGAAGGACTAGAGGGCAGTGGGAGCGATTCAGATAGGGAAGATGCTGTGAGAGGCGGGTGGGACCTGATATTCAGGTGGGAATGACTAAAACAGTAAATAAACACCCCATCCATTCATCCATTTTCTACCGCTTATTCCCTTTGGGGTTGCGGGGGTGCTGGAGCCTATCTCAGCTACAATCGAGCGGAAGGCGAGGTACACCCTGGACAAGTCGCCACCTCATCGCAGGGCCAACACAGATAGACAGACAACATTCACACTCACATTCACACACTAGGGCCAATTTGGTGTTGCCAATCAACCTATCCCCAGGTGCATGTCTTTGGAGTAAATAAACACAAGACATATATATATATACTCTATTAGCCACAACACAACCAGGCTTATATTTAATATGCCACAAATTAATACCACATAACAAACACCTCCGCCCTCCCGTCCATATAACCCGCCAATACAACTCAAAACACCTGCACAACACACTCAGTCCCACAGCCCAAAGTACCGTTCACCTCCCCAAAGTTCATACAGCACATATATTTCCCCAAAGTCCCATGTGACATGCACATAGCGGCACGTACGTACGGGCAAGCGATCAAATGTTTGGAAGCCGCAGCTGCATGCGTACTCACGGTACCGCGTCTGCGCATCAAACTCAAAGTCCTCCTGCTAAGAGTGTCTGTTGTCCCAGTTCTCCACAGGCCAATGGTAAAGCTTGACTGTCATCTTTCGGGAATGTAAACAATGAAACACCGGCTGTGTTTGTGTTGCTGCAGCCGCCCGCAATACACCGCTTCCCACCTACAGCTTTCTTCTTTGCTGTCTCCATTGTTCATTGAACAAAGTGCAAAAGATTCACCAACACAGATGTCCAGAATACTGTGGAATTTTGCGATGAAAACAGACGACTTAATAGCTGGCCACCATGCTGTCCCAAAACGTCCTCTACAATCCGTGACATCACGAGCCGGCGTCATCATACCGAGACGTTTTCAGCAGGATATTTTGCGCGAAATTTAAAATTGCACTTTAGTAAGCTAACCGAGCCGTATTGACATGTGTTGCTATGTTAAGATTTCATCATTGATATATAAACTATCAGACTGCGTGGTCGGTAGTAGTGGGTTTCAGTAGGCCTTTAAAGTGTTGAGTTCATTTGTGGATTAAATATTTACAAAGCAGGATGAAATGATTTATTTCACATGATTATGGGTACTTTTTAAAGAAAAAGCAGCAAAACTTCTTGTCTTTTGTCTTTGTTTTTTCTGTTTTTTGCTTTGATACTTTTCTATAAATATTTAAAGAAAATCACAGTCCTAAAGAACAAAGAAAGAAATTGTAGATGACTAAGATTCTGTGTTCCTGATTTTTTGTAAATATGTGTTACTTGTGCATTCTTTTCAATGAAACCTTTTTAGTTTGGTTGACACATTTGCTATTTTGCTTTGTTACTTTTTTAATCAATGCCATTCAAATTGTATTTATTCGTACTGATTAGAAATGTAACAATATCAACATTTTGGAGTTCAACGTTGGAGTTCAACCCAGTGGTGTTGGAGTTCAACCCAGTGGACGAGAGGGTAGCCTCCCTCCGCCTTCGGGTGGGGGGACGGGTCCTGACTGTTGTTTGTGCTTACGCACCAAACAGCAGTTCAGAGTACCCACCCTTTTTGGATACACTCGAGGGAGTACTGGAAAGTGCTTTCCCGGGTGATTCCCTTGTTCTACTGGGTGACTTCAACGCTCATGATGGCAACGACAGTGAAACCTGGAGAGGCGTGATTGGGAAGAATGGCCGCCCGGATCTGAACCCGAGTGGTGTTTTGTTATTGGACTTTTGTGCCCGTCACAGATTGTCCATAACAAACACCATGTTCAAGCATAAGGGTGTCCATATGTGCACTTGGCACCAGGACACCCTAGGCCGCAGTTCCATGATCGACTTTGTAGTTGTGTCATCGGATTTGCGGCCTCATGTTTTGGACACTCGGGTGAAGAGAGGGGCGGAGCTTTCTACCGATCACCACCTGGTGGTGAGTTGGCTGCGATGGTGGGGGACGATGCCGGACAGACCTGGCAGGCCCAAACGCATTGTGAGGGTCTGCTGGGAACGTCTGGCAGAGTCTCCTGTCAGAGAGAGTTTCAATTCCCACCTCCGGAAGAACTTTGAACATGTCACGAGGGAGGTGCTGGACATTGAGTCCGAGTGGACCATGTTCCGCACCGCTATTGTCGAGGCGGCTGATTGGAGCTGTGGCCGCAAGGTGGTTGGTGCCTGTCGTGGCGGTAATCCTAGAACCCGTTGGTGGACACCGGCGGTGAGGGATGCCGTCAAGCTGAAGGAGGAGTCCTATCGGGTTCTTTTGGCTCATAGGACTCCGGAGGCAGCGGACAGGTACCGACAGGCCAAGCGGTGTGCGGCTTCAGCGGTCGCGGAGGCAAAAACTCGGACATGGGAGGAGTTCGGCGAGGCCATGGAAAACGACTTCCGGACGGCTTCGAAGCGATTCTGGACCACCATCCACCGCCTCAGGAAGGTGAAGCAGTGCACTGTCAACACCGTGTATGGTGCGGATGGTGTTCTGCTGACCTCGACTGCGGATTTTGTGAATCGGTGGAGGGAATACTTCAAAGACCTCCTCAATCCCACCGACACGTCTTCCTATGAGGAAGCAGTGCCTGGGGAATCTGTGGTGGGCTCTTCTATTTCTGGGGCTGAGGTTGCTGAGGTAGTTAAAAAGCTCCTCGGTGGCAAGGCCCCGGGGGTGGATGAGATCATCCCCGAGTTCCTTAAGGCTCTGGATGCTGTGGGGCTGTCTTGGTTGACAAGACTCTGCAGCATCGCGTGGACATCGGGGGCGGTACCTCTGGATTGGCAGACCGGGGTGGTGGTTCCTCTCTTTAAGAAGGGGAACCGGAGGGTGTGTTCCAACTATCGTGGGATCACACTCCTCAGCCTTCCCGGTAAGGTCTATTCAGGTGTACTGGAGAGGAGGCTACGCCAGATAGTTGAACCTCGGATTCAGGAGGAACAGTGTGGTTTTCGTCCTGGTCGCGGAGCTGTGGACCAGCTCTATACTCTCGGCAGGGTCCTTGAGGGTGCATGGGAGTTTGCCCAACCAGTCTACATGTGCTTTGTGGACTTGGACAAGGCATTTGACCGTGTCCCTCGGGAGGTCCTGTGGGGAGTGGTCAGAGAGTATGGGGTATCGGACTGTCTGATTGTGGCTGTCCGCTCCCTGTACGATCAGTGTCAGAGCTTGGTCCGCATTGCCGGCAGTAAGTCGGACACGTTTCCAGTGAGGGTTGGACTCCGCCAAGGCTGCCGTTTGTCACCGATTCAGTTCATAACTTTTATGGACAGAATTTCTAGGCGCAGTCAAGGCGTTGAGGGGATCCGGTTTGGTGGCTGCAGGATTAGGTCTCTGCTTTTTGCAGATGATGTGGTCCTGATGGCTTCATCTGGCCAGGATCTTCAGCTCTCACTGGATCGGTTCGCAGCCGAGTGTGAAGCGACTGGGATGAGAATCAGCACCTCCAAGTCCGAGTCCATGGTTCTCGCCCGGAAAAGGGTGGAGTGCCATCTCCGGGTTTGGGAGGAGATCTTGCCCCAAGTGGAGGAATTCAAGTACCTAGGAGTCCTGTTCACGAGTGTGGGAAAAGTGGATCGTGAGATCGACAGGCGTATCGGTGTGGCATCTTCAGTAATGCGGACGCTGTATCGATCCGTTGTGGTGAAGAAGGAGCTGAGCCGGAAGGCAAAGCTCTCAATTTACCGGTCGATCTACGTTCCCATCCTTACCTATGGTCATGAGCTTTGGGTTATGACCGAAAGGACAAGATCACGGGTACAGGCGGCCGAAATGAGTTTCCTCCGCCGGGTGGCGGGGCTCTCCCTTAGAGATAGGGTGAGAAGCTCTGCCATCCGGGGGGAGCTCAAAGTAAAGCCACTGCTCCTCCACATCGAGAGGAGCCAGATGAGGTGGTTCGGGCATCTGGTCAGGATGCCACCCGAACGCCTCCCTTGGGAGGTGTTTAGGGCACGTCCAACCGGTAGGAGGCCACGGGGAAGACCCAGGACACGTTGGGAAGACTATGTCTCCCGGCTGGCCGGGGAACGCCTCGGGATCCCCCGGGAGGAGCTGGACAAAGTGGCTGGGGAGAGGAAAGTCTGGGCTTCCCTGCTTAGGCTGCTGCCCCCACGACCCGACCTCGGATAAGCGGAAGAAGATGGATGGATGGATCAACATTTTATAACACAATTATCATTATCACGGTGTTGTCGAATGTGCTCAAGAAGTACTTATTGAATGTATTCCATCACGTCACATCACTTGGGCACACCTGGAACACGCTGTCGTTAAAGTCGATCCACAGCATCCCAAACATGCTCAGTGGGTGACGTGTCCGGTGAGTATGCAGGCCATGCAAGAACTGGGATGTTTTCGGCCTTCAGGAATTGTGTACGGATCCTTGCAACATGTGGTCGTGCATTGTCATGCTGCAACATGAGGTGATGGCCCCGAGTGAATGACGGCAACAATGGGCCTGAGGATCTCGTCACGGTATCTCTGTACATTCAAAATGCCAACCATAAACTGCACATGCGTTCGTTGTGCGTTCGTTGTCCATTCCATAACCCCACCCCCACCATGGGCCACTCCATTCACAACGTTAACATCAGCAAACCGCTCTCCCACACGACGCCACCTATGCTGTCTGCCATCTGCCTTGAACAGTGATTCATCCTTGAAGAAAACACCTCTCCAACGTGCCAGATGCCATGGTATGTGAGCATTTGCCCGCTAAAGTCGGTTACGATGACAAACTGCAGTCAGGTCGAGATCCCAATGAGGACGACGAGCATGTAGATGAGCTTCCCTGAGACGGTTTTCCACAGTTTGTGCAGATATTCTTTGAATAGGCAAACCAATTGTTGCAGCAGCTGTCCGGGTGGCTGGTTTCAGATGATCATAGAGGTGCACCTGCTGGATGTGGAGGTCCCGGGCTGGTGTGGTTACATGTGGTCTGCGGTTGTGAGGCCGGGTAGATGTAATGCAAAACTCTCTGAAACACTTTTGGTAGAGAAATGAACATTCAGTTCACGGGCATCAGCTCTGGTGGACATTCTTGCAGTCAGCATGCCAATTGCACGCTCCCTCAAAACATCTGTGGCCTTGTGCTGTGTGACACTCAAAAAAATGTTTCACTAACTCAATAATGTTGCACACACACACACAAATGGATTCGCAAGAAGAAAAACTTTTTTCTTCAAGTTAATACTTTTGACACATTTTTTTCCACTTTTTGTTCCACGCACGCAATTTTTTGTTTCTCACGCGCAAAAAACGTAATTCGCACTCTTCAACGACAAGTGGTGCTGCTGAGTCCATTTAAGGCCGACGGGGCGAGTGATTTGCGACACTGCCGTCAATAAGAAATAACAGAAGAAGAAGACAAGTATTTCTGTAATGGAACGCCCACAGCGCAAATAATGTGTTCTACTCAATTAATGCAAACAAGGTGACATAAAAAAATTGACATGCATGTCGATCGCAGATAAATTATTTTAGTCATCACTAAGCAGAAATAATTCCAATAAACTATGGACTTAGCCTCCTTGTTAAATTGATGTACATTTATAGTAGATATAGTACTGATATTTTAGAACATCAAAGTATAAATGATGAGAACAATTTAATATTTTGTAAATATCACATTATTGTTTTTTTTTGGCATTAACGCTTATAATGTTTGCATCTGAAAACATTTAAGTCTCCTGCCCAAATCTCAAATGTATTTTATTTTTGTGATGGTATCATCACACCTCAATCATGATTACAATTGTTTATTTTTTTAATCACACTGAAGCCACTAACGAGCTAAATCTTATTAAAGAACCTATTTCAATAATAAAGTAAAATAAGTGTTTATTAAATTAATTAAAAATGTTATATTTTTCTGAGGGTTATAAAGCAGCTTACCTCCAGTCCGGAGGTCGGCAACCCGCAGCTTTAGAGCCACATCCAGCTCTTTAGTGCCGCCTCAGTGGCTTCCTGGAACTTTTTCAAAAATATATCAAAATGAAAAAAGATGGGAGAAAAAAATTAATGTTTTATTTTAATATGGTTTCTGGAGGAGGAGAACATGAAACAAACCTTCCTAATTGTTAGAAATTCCACTGTTTACATTAAACATGCTTCACTGATGAGTATTTGGCGAGCGCCATTTTGTCCTACTAATTACGGCAGTCCTTGAACTCACTATAGTTTGTTTACATACAACTTTCTCTGACGCTACCACAGAAAGACGTGTTTTATGCCAGTCCTTCTTTGTCTCATTTTGTCCACCAAACTTTTGATGCTGTGCGTGAATGCACAATAGTGAGTTTTGTTGATGTTATTGACTTGTTGGAGTGCTAATCAGGGATATTTGGTCTGTGCATGACTGCAAGCTAATCGATGCTAACAGGCTATTTACGCTGGCATCATTATGCCTTGTTTGTAGGTATATTTGAGCTCTAAATTTATTTTGCTTGTGTCCTCTGTGTATTTAATTTATATTTGCATGTCTCTTGACACATTATCTGTATGTAATATTGCCTGCATTTCTGATAGTTGTTTGTGTGCCATGTTGTTCCAGACCACAGCAAACGTTACCAAGCTTGCAAAGATTGTAATAAATCCATTAGAAGAAGACAGCCCGCCGTTTCCTTAAACTTAGACACACACATCTATACCTTTGGCCATTCTCAGCCAGTAATTTCCAGGAGTTATCTCACCCTCTGAGAAGCATCCATTTTATCAATCAATCAATGTTTATTTATATAGCCCTAAATCACAAAAGTCTCAAAGGGCTGCACAAGCCACAACGACATCCTCGGTACAGAGCCCACATAAGGGACGTCAATGTGAATGACTATGAGAAACCTTGGAGAAGACCGCATATGTGGGTAACCCCCCCCTCTCTAGGGGAGACCGAAAGCGATGGATGTCAAGTGACATAATATTGTGAAAGAACAGTCCTTAGTGGATCTAACATAGTAGTGAGAGTCCAGTCCATAGTGGGACCAGCAGGACACCATCCCGAGCGGAGACGGGTCAGCAGCGCAGAGATGTCCCCAACCGATGCACAGGCGAGCGGTCCACCCCGGGTCCCAACTCTGGACAACCAGCACTTCATCCATGGTCACCGGAACCGGAGTAACCCGGCGAGGAGGCAGAGGAGAAAAGAAAAGAAACGGCAGATCAACTGGTCTAAAAAAGGGGGGTCTATTTAAAGGCTAGAGTATACAAATGAGTTTTAAGATGGGACTTAAATGCTTCTATTGAGGTAACATCTCTAACTGTTACCGGTAGGGCATTCCAGAGTACTGGAGCCCGAATAGAAAACGCTCTGTAGCCCGCAGACTTTTTTTGGGCTCTGGAAATCACTAATAAGCCGGAGTTCTTTGAACGCAGGTTTCTTGCCGGGACATATGTTACAATACAATCGGCAAGATAGGCTGGAGCTAGACCGTGTAGTATTTTATACGTAAGTAGTAAAACCTTAAAGTCGCATCTTAAGTGCACAGGAAGCCAGTGCAGGTGAGCCAGTATAGGCGTAATATGATCAAACTTTCTTGTTCTTGTCAAAAGTCTAGCAGCCGCATTTTGTACCAACTGTAATCTTTTAATGCTAGACATAGGGAGACCCGAAAATAATACATTACAGTAATCGAGACGAGACGTAACGAACGCATGAATAATAATCTCAGCGTCGCCAGTGGACAAAATGGAACGAATTTTAGCGATATTACGGAGATGAAAGAAGGCCGTTTTAGTAACACTCTTAATGTGTGACTCAAACGAGAGAGTTGGGTCGAAGATAATACCCAGATTCTTTACCGAGTCGCTTTGTGTAATTGTTTGGTTGTCAAATGTTAAGGTGGTATTATTAAATAGGTGTCGGTGTTGAGCAGGACCGATAATCAGCATTTCCGTTTTCTTGGCGTTGAGTTGCAAGAAGTTAGCGGACATCCATTGTTTAATTTCATTAAGACACGCCTCCAGCTGACTACAATTCGGCGTGGTGGTCAGCTTTAGGGGCATGTAGAGTTGGGTGTCATCAGCATAACAGTGAAAGCTAACACCGTATTTGCGTATGATGTTGCCTAGCGGCAGCATGTAAATATTAAAGAATGCAGGGCCAAGAACCGAACCCTGGGGGACTCCGCACGTTACCTTAACATAGTCCGATGTCACATTGTTATGATAGACGCACTGCATACTGTCAGTAAGATAAGAGTTAAACCAAGACAAGGCTAAGTTTGACATACCAATACGTGTTTTGATACGCTCTAATAAAATATTATGATCGACGGTATCGAAAGCAGCGCTAAGATCAAGAAGCAGCAACATAGATGACGCATCAGAATCCATCGTTAGCAATAGATCATTAGTCATTTTTGCGAGGGCTGTCTCCGTAGAGTGATTTGCCCTTTACTAATGTTTTCCAATGTTGTAAACATGTGTAGAATAAATATGGTAAATGGGTTGTACTTGTATAGTGCTTTTCTACCTTTTTTTTAAGGAACTCAAAGCGCTTTGACACTATTTCCACATTCACTCATTCACACACACACATTCACACATTCACACACTGATGGATATTACATTTCAACATTTCTGTCAACGAAGATTTGCATCAGCCTGCGACACATAGTCATCATAGTAGGCTAATATATCTAATTTAGACACTTGTTGTTTGTTGTCTTCATTATAACACTTAATATAAGACTTTTAAAGTCACTTTGATAGTAGGCTATAGACACTTACTTCATTATAACACTTGTATAAGGCGTTTAATTTTTTGCGGCTCTAAACAGATTTGTTTATTGTATTTTTTGGTCCAATATGGCTCTTTTTAACATTTTTGGGTTGCCGACCCCTGCTCCAGTCATACTCAAACACAGTGTACGGCTGCCAGGGCTTGGACTGTGTAATTCAGTGATTAAAAACAGACTTCTACTATTATATGAAAAATACAACGTGAACTTATGTCATGTTGCAGCTGACGTGAGTTATTTGACATGAGAAAATGGATACGGAGCATTGCTTCAAGTGTGACATACGTAACACATTGTGTTGTTTATGAATATAAAGGGGAGTACAACATCACCTCTGGCACAAGCACATCCATCACATCATCACCTGATCTGTAAACCTGACTCGTGTATTTTTAAAAAGCAATGACAAAAAGGACAACACTTGGTCAACTTGGTTATCATCGTCAAAGAAGAGGACGACCCTGTCCTCCATTTTCTGTCAGGACTTGGTCTTGGGTGTTTGCTTTTCCGGGATGCAACGGAAAGTCGGCACGGGCGAGACGGGAATTAAGGTACATGGCGGGTTTTAATATATCAATTTAATATATAAAAAAAAAAGGGATAAATGAAAGCGCGCACAGTGGCGGAGAATAAACTATGAAAAACAAAAAAGACTATAAACATGGAACCAAAACTTACTGTGACAAGGGACATGAAGCAGGATCATAGAGGAATGGACAGCATAAATGTGGTGCGAGGTCGTCAGAAAGACAAACTAAAAAACACTGAACTTAAATACTACAGACATGATTAACGAAAGCAGGTGCGTGACTCAAAACGTGAAACAGGTGCGTGACGTGACAGGTGAAAACTAATGGTTGCTATGGTGACCAGACAAGGGAGTGAAAAGACAGAAACTAAACAAAACATGACTTAAAGCAAAACATGATAATACAGACATGACAGAGCCCCTCCCTTAAGGACAGATACCAGATGTCCAAGAAAAAAAAACTTAACAAAAGTCATGGGAGGGCGGGAGGGGGACATAGCGGTGGGTCGCCAGACCACGTGTCCCTGGTATCCACCGGGGCAGAGTTAGGTGGCGAGTGGAACGCCGCTGCAGCAGGCGAGGCGGGCGCCCAGGGAATGGCCACATTCGTGGCCGACTGGGAGGTGGGCGCACTTGGCGTGGCGGGCGACCAGGTAGCGGCCATATCCGTGGCCGACGAGGAGGCAGGCGCGTCGACAACTTGGCAGGCGTGGCAGCTCGGCGTGGCGCGTCCGGCGGCGAAGCTCGGCGTGGGTCTTGGTCTTGGTCTAGACGTGGGTCTTGGTCTTGGTCTAGGTCTTGGCATGGCGGGTCTTGGTCTTGGCATGGCGGGTCTTGGTCTTGGTCTTGGCATGGTGGGTCTTGGTCTTGGTCTTGGTATGGCGGGTCTTGGTCTTTGTCTTGGTCTTGGCATGGCGGGTCTTGGCATGGCGGGTCTAGGTCTTGGTCTTGGTCTTGGCATGGCGGGTCTTGGTCTTGGTGTGGGTCTTGGTCTTGGTGTGGGTCTTGGTGTGGGTCTTGGCATGGCGGGTCTTGGCATGGTGGGTCTTGGTCTTGGCATGGCGGGTCTTGGTCTTGGCATGGCGGGTCTTGGTCTTGGTGTGGGTCTTGGTGTGGGTCTTGGCATGGCGGGTCTTGGCATGGCGGGTCTTGGTCTTGGGCTTGGCGTGGAGGGTCTTGGTCTTGGACTTGGCGTGGAGGGTCTTGGTCTTGGACTTGGCGTGGAGGGTCTTGGACTTGGCGTGGAGGGTCTTGGTCTTGGACTTGGCGTGGAGGGTCTTGGTCTTGGCTAGGCAGTGCTTGGCGGCGTGGAACTGGTACCGGAGCTTGGCATGATGCGGCTAGGCGTGGTGCGGGTACTGGAGTCTGCCGTGGAAATTGGCGTGGTGGAGCTGGTGCTAGCCTTGGCGCTAGCCGTGGTGCAGCTACTGGTGCTAGCCGTGAAGCAGCGACAGGTGCTAGCCGTGGCTCTGGTGCTAGCCTTGGCGCTAGCCGTGGTGCAGCTACTGGTGCTAGCCGTGGAGCAACGACAGGTGCTAGCCGTGGCTCTGGTGCTAGCCTTGGCGCTAACCGTGGTGCAGCTACTGGTGCTAGCCTTGGTGCAGGTGGAGGTGGTCTAGCTGGGGGTTGCGGCTTGGCATGGTAAAAGACTGGTGAGGGCGGTCGTGCTGGAGGCTGTGGCTTGACGGGTCGGAAGACTGGTGAGGGCGGTCGTGCTGGAGGCTGTGGTTTGACAGGTCGGTAGACTGGTGGTGGCGGCCGTGAGGGAGGCTGTGGCTTGACATGGTGATGCAGAGCCACCCCACCTACACAGCTCCCGACCCCAGCCCCCACCTCAAGGGGCGGATACCAGACGCGCTCCCTGCGGTCTGGAACTCTCTGCAGGGGTGGGCGGGGGAGGGCAGAAATTTCCCCTTTATTTTGGCCACAATATTTTTCTTTATCCGGTTGTGTGGGCGGAAAAAAAAGAAAAAAATTGTGACGGGGGCGGGACTTGAGTCTTGGGGGGCGGGGCATGAAATTGGGATGGCTGTGACTGACTAGACCTGATTTCTAAAAACATGTTTTGATAATGTTTTATCAAAGACATGCCATTAGTGTCTTTTGTTGGAGGCGGGTGTTCAAAAGAAAAAGAGTTGAAAAAAAAATCCTGGTCTGTGATGTCATCATGGGGAAGCCAGGCTGGCTGCTGCTTGCTTCCGCCCGGAGGGGGAGGGGCATGTGGGAGCGGCGTGTCCTGCAGGCTCGCGGAAGTTCTTCCTGACGTCCTTCGTCTTTGGCGGCGTTTCCGTGGCTGAGGTGACGCTGTGTCGTCCTGGGACCAAATGAAGTCTTTATACTCCATGGAGGAGTAGCGCCGCGTTTCCTCCTCCATCGCGCACAGGACCGCCCAAGAAGCCTCATCCACATTGTCCAACTCGGCCAACTTACTTGCGGAAAAGCGGGTCTGCTGACGACCTACTGTCAGGACTTGGTCTTGGGTGTTTGCTTTTCCGGGATGCAACGGAAAGTTGGCACGGGCGAGACGGGAATTAAGGTACATGGCGGGTTTTAATATATCAATTTAATATATAAAAAAAAAAGGGATAAATGAAAGTGCGCACGTGGCGGAGAATAAACTATGAAAAACAAAAAAGACTATAAACATGGAACCAAAACTTACTGTGACAAGGGACATGAAGCAGGATCATAGAGGAATGGACAGAGCATAAATGTGGTGCGAGGTCGTCAGAAAGACAAACTAAAAAACACTGAACTTAAATACTACAGACATGATTAACGAAAGCAGGTGCGTGACTCAAAACGTGAAACAGGTGCGTGACGTGACAGGTGAAAACTAACGGTTGCTATGGTGACCAGACAAGGGAGTGAAAAGACAGAAACTAAACAAAACATGACTTAAAGCAAAACATGATAATACAGACAAGACATTTTCCAAGGGGACTGATTTTTTTCCCAGTGAGGACATCCTGCAAAAATAGTACAGCAGGATGGTTGTCAAGGTACATCCATCCATTTTTCTACCGCTTGTCCCTAACGGGTCACGGGGGGTGCAGTTACTATCTAAACACTCCATAATTCACTATCAAGTATATTCTGCTTAAAGGCCTACTGAAATGTGATTTTCTTATTTAAAGGGGGATAGCAGGTCCATTCTATGTGTCATACTTGATCATTTCGTGATATTGCCATATTTTTGCTGAAAGGATTTAGTAGAGAACATTGACGATAGAGTTCGCAACTTTTGGTCGCTGATAAAAAAGCCTTGCCTGTACCGGAAGTAGCAGACGAGTACCGTGACGTCACAGGTTGTGGAGCTCCTCACATCTGCACATTGTATACAATCATGGCCACCAGCAGCGAGAGTGATTCGGACCGAGAAAGCGACGATTTCCCCATTAATTTGAGCGAGGATGAAAGATCCGTGGATGAGGAAAGTGAGAGTGAAGGACTAGAGGACAGTGGGAGCGATTCAGATAGGGAAGATGCTGTGAGAGGCGGGTGGGACCTGATGTTCAGCTGGGAATGACTAAAACAGTAAATAAACACGAGACATATATATACTCTATTAGCCACAACACAACCAGGCTTATATTTAATATGCCACAAATTAATCCCGCATAACAAACACCTCCCCCCTCCCGTCCATATAACCAGCCAATACAACTCAAACACCTGCACAACACACTCAATCCCACAGCCCAAAGTACCGTTCACCTCCCCAAAGTTCATACAGCACATATATTTCCCCAAAGTCCCCAAAGTTATGTACGTGACATGCACATAGCGGCACGCACGTACGGGCAAGCGATCAAATGTTTGGAAGCCGCAGCTGCATGCGTACTTACGGTACCGCGTCTGCGCATCCAACTCAAAGTCCTCCTGGTAAGAGTCTCTGTTGTCCCAGTTCTCCACAGGCCAATGGTAAAGCTTGACTGTCATCTTCCGGGAATGTAAACAATGAAACACCGTCTGTGTTATTCGGCACAACAGTCAAGGGGGGCATTCTACGGCGGGGGTGCGTTATCCGGCACAACACCTACCGCAATACACCGCTTCCCACCTACAGCTTTCTTCTTTGCTGTCTCCATTGTTCATTGAACAAATTGCAAAAGATTCACCCACACAGATGTCCAGAATACTGTGGAATTTTGCGATGAAAACAGACGACTTAATTGCTGGCCACCATGCTGTCCCAAAATGTCCTCTACAATCCGTGACGTCACGTGCAGACGTCATCATACCGAGACGTTTTCAGCAGGATATTTCGCGCGAAATTTAAAATTGAACTTTAGTAAGCTAACCCGGCCGTATTGGCATGTGTTGCAATGTTAAGATTTCATCATCAGACTGCGTGGTCTGTAGTAGTGGGTTTCAGTAGGCCTTTAAACATGTCATTTTGATATTTGTTTCAAACTCACTTCAACATGTAAGCTTTTGTCCTGGGTTACTGGGTATGAAATCTAAATCAAGGCACAAGTTTGATGTCTTTGGTGTTTGGCCAGTGGAGCCATCTACTGAAATGAAAATTGTCACCTTCCTAAATGTATACATAATTAACATGAGTGTACAAGGCAATTTTTGAGACCCTTATTTTGTTAATGTAGGAGCAGAACTTTTATTGTGAAGACAGGAACTGTGCTGTCGAATAAAAAGTATTTCTCGCCTTTCCTGCATGTCGATTTTTTTTGTTCATACTTGACTCACACCAGCCAGCGATCATCTCACAAGACACTGGGTTGCCGCGTCGTTGTTAAAGCAGGGGTGAACAAACTACGGCCCGTTGGTCTTTTTGATTCGGCCCGCCAAAAAATACAACAGAATTGAGCAAACTGTAATAATTAGGATCACATTAATTGCCCTGTAATACTAGCTAATTCCACGGAGTGGCGCAATAGGACTGTAGTGTGCTTGAACAGCCCAGGTACACTTTTTTTTTTTTTTTTTTTTACTGCTATCGCTCTGACAGCAGAACCAATTTGCAACAATGAGTGGGCTAAAGAAAAGAAAAGTTGACTGATAAGGTATGTACAACTAAATACTTTTTTCATTGAAGTCCAGTCAAAGGCTGTATGTCTTATTTGCCAAGAAACCATCGCAGTTTTGAAGGAATACAACGTACGTCGAATACAACGTAACCAGTCAATGCAGGGGTCGGCAACCCGCGGATCTAGAGCAGCATGCGGCTCTTCAGCGCCGCCCTAGTGGCTCTATGGAGCTTTTTCAAAAATGTTTGGAAACAATGAGGGGGAAACAAAACATTTTTTTGTTTTAATATGGTTTCCGTAGGACAAACATGACGCAAACCTCCCTAATTGTTGCACAGTGTTTATCTTAAACATGCCTCACTGATTCGAGTATTTGGCGAGCGCCGTTTTGTCCTACTAATTTTGGTGGTCCTTGAACTCACCGTAGTTTGTTTACATGTATAACTTTCGAGGACGTGTTTTATGCCACTTCTTTTTCTGTCTCATTTTGTCCACCAAACTTTTAACGTTGTGCATGAATGCACAAAGGTGAGTTTTGTTGATGTTATTGACTTGTGTGGAGTGCTAATCAGACATATTTGGTCACTGCATGACTGCAAGCTAATCGATGCTAACAGGCTATTTAGGCTAGCTGATGTTGTGTATTAACAGTCCTAGTTTTGTCCCTGCTGAGTTACCGTCATGCCTCCTGCTCTTGATGTCACTTCCTGTATCATACAGTGTTGTTGTTGACCTGGAGAATAGTAAATGTGAAGCTACAGAGCAACCGACGTTTCCGTGTCCTTATATTATTATTGGTGTAATGCCCAACCATATATATATGGGTATATAACAATTGGCGACGAGGTGGTGCGTCCTCACATTGTGTGTTTATTGTTTACCTTGGCCGTCCGTGTGTTTTTTTTTGACGAGCATTAACGAGCAACCGCGGGATACAGGCGGGGGTGCTGTCTACTTGCTGGAGAGTGGATGACCAGCATGTTACAGAGCACAGCTCTATTGCAAGAGAAAGGCACGTTTCCATGGTAAAGGACACTTAGAGAAGACAAGAAAAGACATTGACATACCGTATTTTCCGCACTATAAGGCGCACCTAAAAACCACAATTTTTCTCAAAAGCTGACAGTGCGCCTAATAACCCGGTGCGCTTTATTACGATTCATTTTCATAAAGTTTCGGTCTCGCAACTTCGGTAAACAGCCGCCATCTTTTTTCCCGGTAGAACAGGAAGCGCTTCTTCTTCTACGCAAGCAACCGCCAATGAAAGCACTCGCCCCCATAGAACAGGAAGCGCTTCACCCGCCCCCATAGAACAGGAAGCGCTTCACCCGCCCCCGGAAGAAGAAGAAAAAACGCGCGGATATCACCGTACGTTTCATTTCCTGTTTACATCTGTAAAGACCACAAAATGGCTCCTACAAAACGATCCGGTTCATAAAAAGACGCAATCTCTCCATCCGCACACGGATTACTACCGTATTTCACAGCAACTGAACCGCACTGTGGAACGGGAGCACGTACGGTGAATATTCGCTCCACAGGGAATGAGAAGTCATCCTTCACTGTGGTTCTAGCTTGCCATGCTAACTTCCACCCATCCAAAAGAGACCTTTCCAGCCGGCGTCATCATAAAAGCTAACTCGAAGGGATGGATGGATGAAGAAAAGATGAGCGAGTGGTTAAGGGAAGTTTACGCGAAGAGGCCGGGTGGCTTTTTTCACACAGCTCCGAAGGCGAACACACCTTCACTAAGACGGGCAGATAGCGCCGGTCGACATACGCCAACATCTGCCAGTGGATCGTAAATGCCTGGGCAGATAGTTTCGGTCACAACTGTGGTCCGACCTTTCCGGAAGGCAGGATTCACAGAACTGCTGGACAACAGTGACACTGACTCCGGTGACTTCGACGAGACGGAACCGGCCATTTTGGATCCCGTATTCGCCCAACTTTTCAATTCGGACACCGAAGACGAAGAATTCGAAGGATTTACGAATGAAGAATAACTTCAGAAGGTGAGCGCTATGTTTATTTTGTGTGTTGTGACATTAACGTTCGAGCAACATTATGTTGCTATTGTTCTACACCATTTTGAATTTTACTATGTTTGTGATTGCACATTTGCGTACATTTTGGGACAGAGTTGTTAGAACGCTGGTTTTCAATATATTATTAAAGTTTGACTGAACTATCTGACTGTTTTTTTGACATTCACTTTAGCGCAGCGTTTTTTTGACATTCACTTTAGCGCAGCGTAGGCGCGGCTTTTAGTCCGGGGCGGCTTATTGGTGGACAAAATTATGAAATATGTAATTCATAGAAGGTGCGGCTAATAATCCGGTGCGCCTTATAGTGCGGAAAATACGGTACATCAAATTTCCGAAGCAGAGGAATATATTGGGGACATTTTTCTTTTTTGAACATGGCTGCACGGATTGGACATATTGGACCTTTTGAGGAGGACACAGAACAGTGGAGTTCATACACTGAGAGGTTTGAGTATTTTGTACTGGCTAACAAAATTGAAGATGATGTTTTGGTGCCAACATTTTTGAGTGTTGTAGGAGGTAAAACATTCACCCTATTGCGCAGTCTACTCCAGCCTGACAAGCCAGGAGACAAATCCTATAGGGAAATAGTGACAATATTGGGGGATCACTACTCTCCTAAGCCACTGCTAATTGCAGAGAGATTCAGATTCCATAAAAGGAACCAAGAGGAGGGTGAATCTGTCTCACAGTTCATAGCTGTATTGAAACGGTTGTCTGAACATTGTGAATTTGGACTTTCACTCAATGACACCATACGTGACAGACTGGTGTGTGGTCTACGCAGTGAGGCCATCCAGAAACGACTGCTTACGGAGGCTGATCTAACCCTGGAAAAGACTGTGCGTATAAGTACATCAATGGAGATGGCTGCCCATGAAGCACAGCAGTTAAGTGCCTCAGTTCAAGTTAATAAATTGTCTTTGGAGCCACAAAACAAGGCGACAGCTGGCAATCCATGCTACCGCTGTGGGAGGCCGGGACATCAGTCATCAGAGTGTTGGTGTAAGGACTTGGACTGTAGAAACTGCGGGAAGAAAGGACACATCGAACGTGCCTGTAAAGCGAAAAAGGCTCAGACGAGCAAACAGCACACTGAGACCAAGAAAAGTGGTTTCCAACGGAACAAGAGAAAACAGGTGAATATGGTGGAACGTGACCAGGATGAGCCAAGCGACTGTGACTCTGATGATGAGATCACAGTACATGTTTTATCTGTCAGGGACAGTGATGATGGATATTGGGTCACACCACTGTTGGAGAACCATCCTATAAGAATGCAAGTAGACACTGGTTCACGCGTATCGATGGTATCAGAAGCTGTTTACAGTGAAGAACTGCAGCACCTTGTGCTACAACCAACCCGGCTGAAGTTAAGGACCTACACAGGAGAACCGGTCCCAGTGCTGGGAGTTGTGGATGTGACAGTGGAACACAACGGACAGAAAAAGACTCTTCCACTGTATATCATTCAAGGCAAACGGCCAGCATTGCTAGGCCGCCGGTGGCTGGAAAAGCTCAGGCTGAATTGGCAGGAAGTGTTCCTAGTTAGGGATGGGGACACAGGGCCACTACAGGAGATTCTAAAGACACATTCCCCCGTTTTTGATGGAGAACTTGGCAGCATGAAAGACATTACAGTTAAGCTGACAGTGAAACCAGGAAGCGTGCCAAAAGCTTTCAAAGCGAGACCTGTTCCATATGCCATAAAACCCAAGGTGGAGGCAGAATTAGCCAGGTTAGTGAAGAGTGGAGTACTGGAACCAGTGAGCACAAGCGAATGGGCAACACCGATTGTTCCAGTCATGAAAAAGGATGGAACTCCACGGATCTGTGGTGACTTTAAAGTCCCATTGAACCCTGTCCTACATGCTGAGAAGTATCCCTTGCCCCTTATTGAGGAGCTTTTTGCAGGCCTAGCTGGAGGCCAGAAGTTTAGTAAGATAGATTTATGTCAAGCCTATCTACAAATGCATGTGGATTCAGAGTCACAAGAGTTGTTGACTATAGTGACACACAAAGGCCTGTATAAGTACCGCAGGCTCCCTTTTGGAATTACCTCTGCCCTAGCACTGTTCCAAAGAGCCATGGACCAGATTCTCAGTGGGATACCAGGGGTCCAGTGCTATCTCGATGATCTGCTCATCACGGGACCGGATGAGCAGTCACACTTGAGGAATCTGGACATCACACTGCAAAGATTGGAGGAATATGGCCTGAGAGTTCGGAAGGATAAGTGTGAGTTTTTCCAGCCTTCTGTTGAATACCTGGGGCATGTAATCGACAGCACAGGACTCCACCCACAAGGCACCATCAAAAGTGAAGGCTGTTGTAGAGGCTCCATCTCCGAAGAATGTAAGTCAGCTAAGGTCATTCCTGGGCCTCCTAACATACTATGCAAAGTTTGTGCCTAACCTTGCAAATACATTGAAGCCTCTGCATGAACTTCTGAACAAAACTAAGAAATGGAAGTGGACGTATAAATGTGAGACAGCTTTCAAGGAAGTGAAGACAGCGCTGTCACAATCTGAGGTCCTCACTCATTTTGACCCCACATTGCCAATTCAGCTGGCATGTGACGCCTCACCTTATGGTGTGGGGGCAGTAGTGTCACACATAATGCCATCGGGCGATGAAAGGCCCATCGCTTTTGCATCAAGGACATTGAGTAAAGCAGAAAGCAATTACGCCCAAATTGAGCGTGAGGCACTATCTATAGTGTTTGGGGTGAAAAGATTTCACCAGTACCTTTATGGCAGAAAATTCACGCTACTGACTGACCATCGGCCTCTCACCTCCATTTTTGGTTCCCATACTGGCATTCCATCGCTTGCTGCCAGCCGTATGCAACGATGGGCTCTTTTACTGTCTGCCCACCAGTACGACATTAAATATAGGAAGGCAGATCAGCATGGAAATGCTGATGGGCTGTCAAGACTTCCACTGCCGGTCACACACATTGAGCCAAACCAGGCTGAGATATTCTACTTCAAGGAAGCGGCTGCTACCCCAGTGACCTCAGCTCATGTGAAGAGACACACTCGCAATGACCCAATCCTGTCTGAAGTTATGGACATCATTGCTTGCGGCAGAAAAGGAGATATGACCCAAAGCTTAAAGCCATATCTGATGAGGAGGAATGAGCTTTCAGTCCAGTCTGGATGCTTATTGTGGGGCTATCGTGTCATTATTCCTCCACCATTAAGAGCAAAAGTGCTTGATGAGCTTCACTCGGGGCACTGTGGTGTAGTGCGAATAAAAGAAATGGCACGCAGCTATTTCTGGTGGCCAAGCCTGGATGCAGCTATAGAAGAAAAAGCCAAGTCATGCTCGGCTTGCCAGAAACTGAGAAACCTCCCACAGCTGGCTCCCTTGCATCCGTGGGATTGGCCTGAGGAACCATGGCAAAGAGTCCATGTTGATTTTGCTGGACCACTGGAGAACCACATGTTCTTAGTTGTAATTGATGCTCATAGCAAATGGCCTGAGGTCGCTGTCATGAAGAGCACCTCGTCAGAGAGAACCATTGAAGAGTTGCGATCCATTTTCAGTCGTAATGGTCTGCCACAGCAGTTGGTTAGCGACAATGGTCCACAACTGGTGTCAGAAGAATTTAAGGCATTTATGGAGGAGAATGGTATTCAGCACATCAAGTCTGCGCCCTATCATGCGGCTACAAATGGGCTTGCGGAAAGATTTGTACAGGCTCTGAAGAAAGCTCTCAAGTCCTCTCCAAGCACGCAAACCCTTAACAGGCGCCTCAATGCTTTCTTGTTGGCATATCGAAACACCCCTCATGCTACCACTAAGGTGTCCCCTGCCTCAGCGATGTTCAAGAGACAACTCCGCACTCGACTAGATCTGACCATTGTTTCCAAAACAGGTCCTGTCTCATATACTGTAGAAACCAGTGACCATCGCATCTGGAGAAGGCACCTCGACCAACTGCTGCACACTTCTGGGTCTCATGATGACTCACGCCAGCCGACATCTTTTGTTCCGGAAATGTGTCCTTCCCTGAAGCAGCCTCAAACCCCAGACACGGCTGCTGTTCGAAGTACACCTGGATTTGCTCCTAGCACACCAGAACCTGCACGAGTACCTGCCTCAGGTTTCGCTTCACCCAGACCAGAACCCACACCATCTACAGTGACCGAAGTGCCTAGAGGTCGTGTTTACCCTCAACGAGAAAGACGACCCCCAGATAGACTGTCATTGTAGTCTAGGCGCTGACCCGTGTCATTGGGGCAGAATAATCCCCAGGGTTCAGTTTGGGATTGAGGTAGTCCACCCTCATTCTCTAGTTCAGGCAAGTGTTGTATTTGTTTAAAGTTATCGTTGAACAGTTTATATTTCACAAAAGAGACGAACGTGTATTTTGAAGTTGGCTTTGATTTTGTTATTTTATTTTTTGTTAAGGGAACCTTAAAAGTAAAAGGGGAGGGATGTTGTGTATTAACAGTCCTAGTTTTGTCCCTGCTGAGTTACCGTCATGCCTCCTGCTCTTGATGTCACTTCCTTTTTTTTTTTTTTTTTTTGATGTCACTTCCTGTATCATACAGTGTTGTTGTTGACCTGGAGAATAGTAAATGTGAAGCTACAGAGCAACCGACGTTTCTGTGTCCTTATATTATTATTGGTGTAATGCCCAACCATATATATATGGGTATATAACAGCTATATGTACGTATTGCATCATTATGCCTCGTTTGTAGCTATATTTGAGGTCATTTGGTTTCCCTTAAGTCATCTTAATTCAATTTATATCTCATGACACACTATCTGTATGTAATATGGCTTTTAATTTTCTGCGGCTCCAGACAGATTTGTTTTTGTATTTTTGGTCCAATATGGCTCTTTCAACATTTTGGGTTGCCGACCCCTGAGTCAATACAAGAACGGACCGCTAGTGCTCAGAAGTTGGAAGCAAATTTGCAGGCTCAGCAAAACATCATTATCCGACAAACTACCATCCAAAAATCAAGCACAAAGGCAAGTTATCTACTGGCACACGAATGACCAGTAAGCCTTTTTCCAAAGGAGAGTTTCTAAAAGAGTGCATGGTGGAGACAGCAGGTGTTTTGGACATATTAAAAATATTAATAAATCAAATAATGTGTTATTCAAATACAAACCACGTTTCCATATGAGTTGGGAAATTGTGTTAGATGTAAATATAAACTGAATACAAGATTTGCAAATCATTTTCAACCCATATTCAGTTGAATATGCTACAAAGACAACATATTTGATGTTCAAACTGATAAACATTTTTTTTTTTGCAAATAAACATTAACTTTAGAATTTGATGACAGCAACACGTGACAAAGAAGTTGGGAAAGGTGGCAATAAATACTGATAAAGTTGAGGAATGCTCATCAAACACTTATTTGGAACATCCCACAGGTGAACAGGCAAATTGGGAACAGGTGGGTGCCATGATTGGGTATAAAAGTAGATTCCATGAAATGCTCAGTCATTCACAAACAAGGATGGGGCGAGGGTCACCACTTTGTCAACAAATGCGTGAGCAAATTGTTGAACAGTTTAAGAAAAACCTTTCTCAACCAGCTATTGCAAGGAATTTAGGGATTTCACCATCTACGCTCCGTAATATCATCAAAGGGTTCAGAGAATCTGGAGAAATCACTGCACGTAAGCAGCTAAGCCCGTGACCTTCGATCCCTCAGGCTGTACTACATCAACAAGCGACATCAGTGTGTAAAGGATATCACCACATGGGCTCAGGAACACTTCAGAAACCCACTGTCAGTAACTACAGTTGGTCGCTACATCTGTAAGTGCAAGTTAAAACTCTCCTATGCAAGGCGAAAACCGTTCATCAACAACACCCAGAAACGCCGTCGGCTTCGCTGGGCCTGAGCTCATCTAAGATGGACTCATACAAAGTGGAAAAGTGTTCTGTGGTCTGACGAGTCCACATTTCAAATTGTTCTTGGAAACTGTGGCCGTCGTGTCCTCCGGACCAAAGAGGAAAAGAACCATCCGGATTGTTATAGGCGCAAAGTTGAAAAGCCAGCATCTGTGATGGTATGGGGGTGTATTAGTGCCCAAGACATGGGTAACTTACACATCTGTGAAGGCGCCATTAATGCTGAAAGGTACATACAGGTTTTGGAGCAACATATGTTGCCATGCAAGCAACGTTACCATGGATGCCCCTGCTTATTTCAGCAAGACAATGCCAAGCCACGTGTTACATCAACATGGTTTCATAGTAAAAGAGTTTGACATATATAGCTACAAAGTTTACGTGAAAGGATATATTATCAATACAGACTGCACAAAAAACAGGTGTTATATTTTTATTAACTTAATTATCAACTTTTTATTCTCTGGTAGTAAAAACTTTTCACATGCTTTTTGCTAATAACACATTTTAGAAACGTTGTCTACAAATACAGGATAATAAAGCCATAGGAAGAAATAAAAGCTTGATTTCCTTGTCAAGATGGAGACTGAAGTCCTCGTTTCAATCTTATCATGTCTTCCTCGGTCAGACTGAAGTCAAAGATCTGTGTAGCACAAGTTTGAAATCATTACTACAAAACCCAAAACCAGTGAAGTTGGCACATTGTGTAAATCGTAAATAAAAACAGAATACAATGATTTGCAAATCCTTTTCAACTTATATTCAATTGAATAGACTGTAAAGACAAGATATTTAATGTTCGAACTAAGAAACTATTTTTTTTTTTTTTGCAAATCTCATTAACTTAGAATTTAATAGCAGCAACACATTGCAAAAAAGTTGGCACAGGGGCATTTTTACCACTGTGTTACATGGCCTTTCCTTTTAACAACACTCAGTAAACGTTTGGGAACTGAGGAGGCCAATTTTTGAAGCTTTTCAGGTGGAATTCTTTCCCATTCTTGCTTGATGTCAGCTTAAGTTGTTCAACAGTCCGGGGGTCTCCGTTGTCGTATTTGACTCTTCATAATGTGCCACACATTTTCAATGGGAGACATGTCTGGACTACAGGCAGGCCAGTCTAGTACCCGCACTCTATTGTAACATGTGCAGAATGTGGATTGGCATTGTCTTGCTAAAATAAGCAGGAGCGTCCATGAAAAAGACATTGCTTGGATGGCAACATACTGTATGTTGCTCCAAAACCTGTATGTACCTTTCAGCATTAATGGCGCCTTCACGGATGTGTAAGTTACCCATGCCTTGGGCATTAATACACCCCCATACTATCACAGATGCTGGCTTTTTAACTTTGCGCCTAGAACAGTCCGGAATGTTATTTTCCTTTTTAGTCCGGAGGACACAATTTGAAATGTGGACTCGTCAGACCACAGAACACTTTTCCACTCTTAGATGAACTCGTGCCTAGCGAAGCCGGCTGCGTTTCTGGGTGTTGTTGATAAATGGCTTTCGCTTTGGCATACAAATGACCAGTAAGCATTGTGGTCATTTCCTTCAACTTAGTGCAAGTTAAAACTATCTGTTTTAACTTGCACTTAAAACAGATAGTTTTAAGTGCAAGTTAAAAACTATCTGCAAGAGTTTTAACTTGCACTTACAGATATAATGACGAACTGTAGTTACTGACATGGGTTTTCTGAAGTGTTCCTGAGCCCATGTGGTGATATCCTTTACACACTGATTCATTCAATGTTGGTTTTTGGCCTTGCCGCTTACATGCAGTGATTTCTCCAGATTCTCTGAACCTTTTGATGATATTACGGACCGTAGATGGTAAAATCCTAAATTCTTTGCAATAGCTGGTTGAGAAATGTTGTTCTTAAACTGTTCAACAATTTGCTCACGCATTTGTTCACAAAGTGGTGACCCTCGCTCCATCCTTGTTTGTGAATGAACGAGCATTTCATGGAAGCTTTTATACCCAATCATGGCACCCACCTGTTCCCAATTAGCATGTTCACCTGTGGGATCTTCCAAATAAGTGTTTGATGAGCATTCCTCAACTTTCTCAGTCTTTTTTGCCACTTGTGCCAGCTTTTTTGAAACATGTTGCAGGCATCAAATTCCAAATGAGCTAATATTTGCAAAAAATATCAAAGTTTACCAGTTCGAAGTTAAGTATCTTGTCTTTGCAGTCTATTCAATTGAATATAGGTTGAAAAAGATTTGCAAATAATTGTTTTCTGTTTTTATTTACGATTACACAACGTGCCAACTGCACTAGTTTTGGGTTTTGTAATTACGTTTATTACCCGTAATTGTTGTACCCTGCACATAAAAGACCCACAAAAATGCATTTTACATCTTAGAATGTACACGGATAACAATTTGAAATATAAACTGTAAACCACAGAACATTGTTAAAATACAACTCTGCATTGTTTCAGTCTTCTTTTGATCACTGTAAACAATGTAGTAGATTACTGGAATATACAGAGCCTTCACTTTCTAACAGATTCAAAAAACAACACATTGTATACAACTTTATTGTAGTAAAAGTCAATCACTATACCTTCGTGTTTTCAAGAATATGATGAGATTTGTCACTCTTAGGAATTACTGCAATACCTTGTTGTACATGATACCTCAGAAGTACCTGGAAGAAAACATGTTTACATGTTAGTGCGGGTGTCTTGATATGATGGTAATAGTGGATATTGGTATGATATTAAAAAAACAAATATGGGATGATATGTGCTGGCGTGTAAAATGTGAATATAATTGGTGTTTGTATGTTGTTATATGTTATATGTTTATATATATATATATATATATATATAGTATTTACGTGTGCAAACCTGGACAGCCAGTTAACATGGGAATGTCCTCCAATAAACACAAGGTCGATCTTTTCTTGTATTTTAGTCAAGTCATTTACAAAAGGAGCTAGAGCAGCTACACAACAGCTAAGCACACAATAGCACACGAGCTAGACATCCATTCATCCATCCATCCATTTTCTACCACTTAATCCCTTCGGGGTCGCGGGGGGCGCTGGAGCCTATCTCAGCTACAATCGGGCGGAAGGCGGGGGTACACCCTGGTCAAGTCGCCACCTCATCACAGGGCAAACACAGATGGACAGACAACATTCACACTCACATTCACACACTAGGGCCAATTTAGTGTTGCCAATCAACCTATCCCCAGGTGCATGTCTTTGGAGGTGGGAGGAAGCCGGAGTACCTGGAGGGAACCCACGCAGTCACGAGAACATGCAAACTCCACACAGAAAGATCCCGAGCCCGGGATTGAGCCCAGGACTGTTTAGGACCTTCGTATTGTGAGGCAGACGCACTAACCCCTCTTCCACCGTGCTGCCACAAGCTAGACATACTATATGTAATTCTGATCCTTCATTAAATGATAAATGATAAATGGGTTATACTTGTATAGCGCTTTTCTACCTTCAAGGTACTCAAAGCGCTTTGACAGTATTACCACATTCACCCATTCACACACACATTCACACACTGATGGCGGGAGCTGCCATGCAAGGCGCTAACCAGCAGCCATCAGGAGCAAGGGTGAAGTGTCTTGCCCAAGGACACAACGAACGCGACTAGGATGGTAGAAGGTGGGGATTGAACCCCAGTAACCAGCAACCCTCCGATTGCTGGCACGGCCACTCTACCAACTTCGCCACGCCGTCCCCATTGAACAATATTGCAGTCTAAAACAACACATTTGTCAAAATGAATAAGTATCAAACACCATATTACTTAAACATACAAAGTCTACAAACAGAACAATATTCGAAAGTGTCTAGTAACAAACGTGTCCACATCATTCAACTTATTGTGCCATGAGCTTAACTTCATGAATTATTGCGACCACTAGATGCCTCCAAAACAATTACCACTCCACTTAAACTTATAAATAAATCCATTGCAGACAGTTAATAATACATTTGTTGGTGTTATTCATGCCTACCATTGTTTAACCAATTTCACTTGATCAAACCTTTTGTAACAGTCCAGACTACAAAATAATAAAGGTATTTATGAGTATATAGTATTGGATCAATATCGGTATTAGCCAATACTCAAGGCTCCAATATCAGGTTTCATATCTACACAAATTAATTTCAGCTTCGGATGTTTCTCCATCTTCATTGGATCCACCTGTTGTAGATTCACTTGATTGATTGATTGATTGATTGATTGATTGAGACTTTTATTAGTAGGTTGCACAGTGAAGTACATATTCCGTACAATTGACCACTAAATGGTAACACCCGAATAAGTTTTTCAACTTGTTTAAGTCGGGGTTCACTTAAATTGATTCATGATACAGATATATACTATCATATACACTATCATCATAATACAGTCATCACACAAGATAATCATCAGGGTGTATACATTGAATTATTTACAATTCGGGGTGTGGGGGCCTTGGGGGGGGGGGGTGTTAGGTTTGGTTGTGGGGGGGGGTTCAATTTTATATGAATATATATATATATATATATATATATATATATATATATATATATATCTATATCCTCCATCCCACACACACACTCAGCTCACCTCAGCTGGGCTGCGTTTGTGCTTCTTGGCGATGTCGATGATGAACGAGTCCTGCAGGAGCTTATTGGGATCAGAACCTTCTCTGAGTCTGAGGGAAAAAAAACAGTCCAACACTTAAAAAATATATATATCTGAATTGAAAAATATTAAATATTAACAACAACAAAAATCAATAGATGAGAAACAGTCAAAGTAAGTAAGTAAATTGTATTTATAAAGCGCTTTTCACAGATAAAATCACAAAGAGCTGTACGTAGGTGAAGTACAACAACAATTCAATTAAAACAACAGGGGCAACATCATAAAAAGGATACAAAGTAGATTAGAATTGATAGTTAAAAGGTGCAATAACTAAATCTTTACTAAAAAGAGAAGTTTTCAAATGTTTCTTAAAAGTGTCAACACAGTCAAGATTACTGAGGGACTGGTGCAAGTTCTTCCAGAGTCTGGGAGCTATAGCCTGGAATGCCAGGTCTCCACGGGTTTTAAAACAAGTTTTTGGAATCTTTAGAAGATCCTGGCTTTAAGACCGGAGGCTGCGCCCTGAAGGGTAGGGGCATAGCAAGTCAGTGATGTACTGAGGGGCCTCACCATGCAATGCACGGAAAGTCAGGACTAAAAACTAAAACTCAATGCGGAATTTGACTGGAAGCCAATGAAGACTGGATGAAATGGGGGTGATATGGGCTGTTCTGGGTGCACCGGTCAAAAGTCTGGCAGCTGCATTTTGTACCGTCTGAAGTCTCTTTAGCGTTGACTTGTTGAGAAGAGTGAGGAGATAATTGCAATAGTCAATACGAGATGAAATTAACGTGTGAATGATCATTTCGAGATCCAATTTTGACAGCAAATTTCTCACTTTAGAAATATTTCTGGGGTGATAAAAACAGTTTTTGGTCAGTTTATGACAGTGACCCTCCAAAGACATTGACAACCCCAAGGTTTCTGAGGCTGCTTTTAACAGATGCACACAGAGCACCAAGGGAGTTCTTGATCAGGGGGATCTTTTTATCGGGAGCAATTATCAAAGTATCAACCTACTAATAAAAGTCTCAATCAATCAATCAATCAATCAACCAATTTCTGGTTCAAGTTCCAAACAACAAAATAATATTTAGAAACATCCACAGTAGCATTAAAAAAATACAGTATTACTTCATTTTTACTTCGTAGGTGTTCTGAAAAAAAAAAAACGAATTTATTGACCTCATGACCTCATTGTAGAATTAATGTTTATCTTTTCATCCATTCATTTTCCATAGCGCCTATCCTCATTAGGGTCGCAGGTCAGCTGAGTGTATCCCAGCTGACTTCTGGCAAGAGGCGAGGTACACCTCAGACTGGTCACACTTCGAGACAAACGTTCCCACTTGCGTTCAGAAAACAATTTAGTTTTATTATTTATTATTTTATTATTGTTATTTTTTATATTATTATTTTATTATTATTATTATTTTATTTATTTTATATTATGTATTATTTATTTTATTATTTATTATTTTTATTATTTATTACAATTTAGATTTAACAATCCAGTTAACCAAACATGACTATGTTTAAAATGTGGGAAGCAATCACAGTACCAAGCAAGATCCCACACAAGTGCACACAGAGATTCAAACCAGATAGCCAGCCTTTGTGGACGACATGCTAACCACTTTGTCCTTTTACTGCACTAGTAATGCTGTATTTATTTTGAAATACACTCAACAGCAGTAGCAGCTGCTGTAAAGTACGTATTTCAGCCACTAGAGGGTGCCCTTGCACTGTAGTAAAAGTCATGCTTAGCCAGCAATTCAAAGTTTACATAACATTTAATAAACTACAGTAGGATCAAATTGCTATATATTATTTATTTTTTAGTTCGTGATTCAGACATGGTAAAGAAAGGAAATGATAAAAGGGTTCAATAAATATACATGATAAAAATACAAATGTTAAAAGCACTCAAAGTAAAGATTGTCAAGATAATTCATGTAAATAAGTTCAACAGTTACTTAATAGATTTGATTTATTGTATTTATTTTTTTGATTTGTGTTTGATTTATTTTCATAGCTTTTACAGAGTGATCACATACAAATAAGGGAATAAAGATTGCCAGATGGCCAACTGTTAAGACCAGTAGATATTTAGTTGTGATTTTACATGTTTTTGGCCGCGCAGAGTTGGGGGAAATATTTATTGTTTTCTGTATTCTTTGACCGTCTTGGAATAAAAACATGTCTAGAAACGACAATTGTGTGTTATAGCACACATTTACTTTTGTGCACATTCATAAAAATGTTTTAATATTAATCCCCGTGGTGCACACTGAATAAATGTGCCCCCCAAATTTGATATCACGTTTTTACAGCATCATTACGAGTCAGTGGTGAAAGTTAGTGACTTGCAGTTTTTTTCTGGTCTCACTACATCTTAAGCTCTTTCAAACAAGTCGCTGATTGTCTATGCGTGCAAAGTGTACTCATGTTAAGAACACGTGCGTAAAGTGTGAGGTACTAAATTACACTGTGGTGAATTATACCATGTCCCATTTTCTTATATGATCGTGAGCTTGCATGTGTTTGTATTTGGTCGCAGAATCTTTTAGAGGATTATTATACTAAGGTCAAAAGTGCACATGTCCATCACAAGCTCTCCAGAGAGTGGCGGCTCATGCCCCCAGGAAATTGGAATCTTAAGGAATGCAGGTTTGGATTTTAGGAGGAAGTGAAAACACATTAGCAACATTTGGTAGGAAGCCCTCACAAGTAGGAGTAGAGGATAGAGGTCGTAGGTCACCCAACTCAAACCGATCACAGGAAATAGGTTGACTGACCGGCCCCAAGGCTAGAACAACAAAGAGTAACTGTCTTCGTGGAAAAGTATTTAAGGACAGTTGTCCAAGACGACAGCAGAAGAGTAATCAGGCCCATTCTTTTTCTCTTGGAAACTGCAGTTCTAGTTTGAGGCTCGCTGAAACAAATAAAGCTATTTGTTCAACGATTCCTTCTTGGCTCATCACCCATCATACGACCAACAAATATACAACAACACTTTTTCCCCAGCACATGCACTGCTGCACTAACTTAGTGGGATAAAGTATTTTGTTACACTCCAGCAAGAGCACCTCAAACTCATTGTTGGTGAAATTCTTCTTTTTTGCCATCTTGCTCATTATGTGTTTTCTGACGGTGCAGCGTGGGGGATCTCAGGCTCATGGCTAATTTAAATATGATTAGCGTAATTAATGAGCGAGTGCCTAGCCACTGCAACAGGTGCCTTCAATTCCACGTGGTTTGGGATGTACGAAATAAATGTGCTTGCATAGTGTTTTTACGTGAGTGTGACAAATGTGTTTTTGACATGAAGTAAATATGAAAACTTACAGTCGTGGTGTTCTTGCAGGCGAGCCAAAGGGTCGGCAGGCTATGAGAACAATATTTGTGCCTTTACAGAACTTGATCAGTTCTTCCTGGGTCAGGTAAGGATGAAGCTCCACCTAACCATGCACACAAATTGATTTGTATCTCTTTTGATAACTTCACTTTGTTATATTCATTGATTTGGTCATTATTTGTTGTAAAAATGTAAAAAAACAGTCTGAACTTTAAAGTTGATTTTAAATGCAATTGTAAAACTTTAATAGTAGCATGTCAAATATTATACATTATATTTCTTCAATCAATTCATAAAAAAATACAAGAATGTTCTCTTCTTTCAAGCACAACAAAGGGTCAGAATCGTAAATAAAAAACAAAATGCAATAATTTGCAAATAATTTTCAACCAATATTCAATTGAATAGACTGCAAAGACAAGATACTTAACGTTCGAACTGGTAAACTTTGTTATTTTTTGCATATATTAGCTCATTTGGAATTTGATGCCTGCAACATGTTTCAAAAAAGCTGGCACAAGTGGCAAAAAAAGACTGAGAAAGTTGAGGAATGCTCATCAAACACTTATTTGGACCACCCCACAGGTGAACAGGCTAATTGGGAACAGGTGGGTGCCATGATTGGGTATAAAAGCAGCTTCCATGAAATGCTCAGTCATTCACAAACAAGGATGGGGCGAGGATCACCACTTTGTGAACAAATGCATGAGCAAATTGTCGAACAGTTTAAGAACAACATTTCTCAATGAGCTATTGCAAATAATTTAGAGATTTCACCATCTACGGTCTGTAATATCATCAAAAGGTTCAAAGAATCTGGGGAAATCACTGTACGTAAGCGATGATATTACGGACCTTCGATCCCTCAGGCGGCACTGCATCAAAAACCGACATCAGTGTGTAAAGAATATCACCACATGGGCTCAGGAACACTTCAGAAAACCACTGTCAGTAACTACAGTTTGTCGCTACATCTGTAAGTGCAAGTTAAAACTCTACTATGCAAAGCGAAAGCCATTTATCAACAACACCCAGAAATTCCGCCGGCTTCCCTGGGTCCGAGCTCATCTAAGATGGACTGATGCAAAGTGGAAAAGTGTTCTGTGGTCTGACGAGTCCACATTTCAAATAGTTTTTGGAAACTGTGGATGTCATGTCCTCCGGACCAAAGAAGAAAAGAACAATCCGGACTGTTCGAGACGCAAAGTTCAAAGTTTTTTTTCCAAGATGGCGCCGCTGTCGTGGCTGCTGTTGGCATGAGTTCTGTGCTCTTGTGTCATCCTTTTGTGTTTCCCTCTTGTTTTCACGTGTTATTATATATATATCCATCCATCCATCCATTTTCTACCGCTTATTCCCTTTGGGGTCGCGGGGGGCGCTGGAGCCTATCTCAGCTACAATCGGGCGGAAGGCGGGGTACACCCTGGACAAGTCGCTACCTCATCGCAGGGCATTATATATATATATATATATATATATATATATATATATATATATATATATATATATATATATATATATATATATATATATATAATTTTTTTTTGCCTTTTGGTTCGGGACCCTTTGGGACTGTGTGACAAGGGGTGACATTTTTCGTGACTTCTGCGGTGCTTTTTTGTGGACTTCTGGATCTGCCTCTCGGGAGCCTTTTGGCCATGGAGACCAGCTGCTGGGTCTCTGCCACACCGGAGTCGCAGAGCTAGCACTGAGCGCCGGGACAGAAAGGCTTCACAGTGTCTTGGCTGAATGAGCAGGTATCGGACACCTCTGTCTCCTTAGACCAGACCTTGGCATTCGGCGGCCCGCGGGCCACATCCGGCCCTTTGTGCGTCCCTGTGCGGCCCGCGTGAGGCCAATCATAAATTACAAAATACATTTAAAAAAGTATCTATGGCGAGTGTGCAATACAACGGTGCTGCTTTTGTTTTGAAAAGCGTTATTTGTATTACTTCCGTGTGGACGTATGCTTGTGCGCGATTGTGAGTGAATGTGAACAGCGGCAATCACAAATTACAAAATAAATTTAAAAAAACATCTATGTCGTGCGTGCAATACAACTGTGCTGCTTTTATTTTGAAAAGTGTTATTTATGGGCGTATGTCCGTGTGTAACCTGTGAGTGAAGGTGCACAGCGACAAGTGATGCCCGGTTATCTCCGAGACGCTAAAAAGAGAAAAGTTGATGACGGATGCCGTGTTTTCAACAAGACATGGACTGCCAAGTATTTCTTAACAGAAATTAAAGGTAAAGCCGTGTGTTTAATTCGTGGTACACAGGTTGCTGTGTTTAAAGAATATAATTTGAATCGCCACTACACGACGAAGCACGAGGAAAAATACCGGAATCTGTCTGATGAAGCGCGCGCAAGGGAGGCTGATGCGTTGATGGTAAAACCGCAAACCCAACAAAAACTTTTTGCCAAATTTCACACTCCCAGAGATGCAGCCGTCAGGACAAGTTTCGTAATTTCTCACAAAATCTCCAGAAAAAGTAAGACGTTTTCTGACGGAGAGTTTATTAAGGAGTGCTTATTGGACTCTGTTGTGCTGATATGCCCGGAGAAGAGGGGCACATTTGAGAACGTGTCACTCTCCCGACGCACTGTAACAAGGCGGGTTGAGACCATCGCTGGAAACTTGGAGCTTCAGCTGAAGAACAGAACGGCCGACTTTGACTGTTTTTCGCTGGCTTTGGATGAGAGCTGCGATGTACGTAACACCGCCCAGCTGCTCATCTTCTTACGTGGGATAACTGCAGACTTTCAAATCACGGAGGAGCTGGCAGCCATGCAGTCAATTAAAGAGACAACCACAGGTAATGACTTGTTCACATAGGTAAATGCGTGTTTGGACATATTAGGACTGAAATGGGACAAGCTGGCAGGTGTGACAACAGATGGTTGTCCAAATCTGACGGGGAAAAATGTTGGACTTTTAAAGAGGATGCAGGATAAAGTGACAGAAATGGACATTTTTGCATTGTATTATACATCAGGAAGTGTTGTGTAAGACAGTGTTAAAAATAAAACCATCAAAAGCAATCTGCTTTTGTATAAAGTTAACTTAGGTTAAATGAAATTATTATTATTATTATTATTATTATTTATCTTACGGTATACCAAAAATAATTTGAGCAAAATTTTATTGAAATATTGTCGATGTGTCCCTCCAGCAGTGCTCAGGTTGCTCATGCGGCCCCCGGTAAAAATTAATTGCCCACCCCTGCCTTAGACGCATCCTCGCTCATCCATGCGGACTGGACACTGGCCGAGTTAGTGGGCGGCCGAGAGTGGAGTCGGCTCTCTTGGTTGCTTTGTTGGGTCTACTCCTGGGGTGGAGGCCATGCGCCCTCCACCCCAGCAGACGATGGCGAGGAACACCGCAGAGGCCACCACAGTGTATATGTTTCTTTGACTTTTTATTCATAGCTGTATGTAGAAGTGGCTGGTTGCATCAGCTCTGCTCTTTTAATGTCTTTAATGTCCTTTGTGTTCTTGATGTGTGCTATGGCTATGAGTTGTTTTTACCCTTGGCCTCAGTCTGGACCCCCTCTCCAGGGGCCCAGACTTAGACCAACCCCCCCGCCCCCCATTGTTTACCTGTATGTCAGCGTTTTTGTAAGGGTCGCCGGAAGTTGGCAGACCCGTCAGCGATCCTGTTCTGTCTCCCTGTAATGTTTGTCTGATCTTGAATGGGATTGTGCTGAAAATTTAAATTTCCCCTTGGGGATTAATAAAGTATTTCTGATTTTGATTCTGATTCTGAAAAGCCAGAATCTGTGATTTAGTGCTCAAGGCATGGGTAACTTACACATCTGTGAAGGCACCATTAATGCTGAAAGGTAAATACAGGTTTTGGAGCAATATATGTTGTCATCCAAGCAATGTTTTTTTTATGGACGCCCCTGCTTATTTCAGCAAGACAATGCCAAGCCCCATTCTGCACGTGTTACAACAGCGTGGCTTTGTAGTAAAAGAGTGCGGGTACTAGACTGGCCTGCCTGTAGTCCAGACCTGTCTCCCATTGAAAATGTGTGCCGCAATATGAAGCCTAAAATACCACAACTGAGACCCCCGACTGTTGAACAACTTAAGCTGTACATCAAGCAAGAATGGGAAAGAATTCCACCTGAAAAGCTTCAAAAATTGGTCTCTTCAGTTCCCAAACGTTTACTGAGTGTTGTTAAAAGTAAAAGCAATGTAACACATTGGTAAAAATGCCCCTGTGCCAACTTTTTTGTAATGTGTTGTTGCCATTAAATTCTAAGTTAATGATTATTTGGGGGAAAAAAAAAATGTTTCTCAGTTCGAACATTAAATATCTTGTCTTTGCAGTCTATTCAATTGAATATAAGTTGAAAAGGATTTGCAAATCATTGTATTTAGGGACGGCGTGGCGCAGTGGGAGAGTGGCCGTGCGCAACCCGAGGGTCCCTGGTTCAATCCCCACCTAGTACCAACCTCGTCATGTCCGTTGTGTCCTGAGCAAGACACTTCACCCTTGCTCCTGATGGGTGCTGGTTAGCGCCTTGCATGGCAGCTCCCTCCATCAGTGTGTGAATGTGTGTGTGAATGGGTAAATGTGGAAGTAGTGTCAAAGCGCTTTGAGTACCTTGAAGGTAGAAAAGCGCTATACAAGTACAACCCATTTATCATTTATTTTGTTTTTATTTACGAATTACACATCGTGCCAACTTCACTGGCTTTGGGTTTTGTAGACAAATTAACAGTTTTTACTTGGATTAGCTCTTATGGGAGGAATATGTCTTAATAATGGTTATAATATTTGTTGATTTTGAATATGCATACAGTTATGATTAAAATACTGTACCTGATTGACAGCAGGAGGAATTTTGCAAAGATGAAGAAGTTTGTTCAACTGCATGATGTTGAAGTTGGAAACTCCAATGTTCTTAACTTTCGCTGAAGCCTGCAGTGCTTCCATGGCCTGCAGTATAATTAGGAACACAGCACAAACACATTAGTACAGATTAACTTAGTACATGCGGCGTGGCAACAACTTTAGGGTTCCGGGTTCGATCTCCGCTTCCGCCGTCCAAGTCACTGTCGTTGTGCTCTTGGGCAAGACACTTTACCCACCTGCTCCCAGTGCCACACACACTGGTTTAAATGTAACTTAGATCATTGGTTTCACAATGTAAAGCGCTTTGAATCACTAGAGAAAAGCGCTATATAAATGTAATTCACTTCACATTATTACATATTCGGACACATTACACTACATGACATAAGAGTACACATTACATTACATCTTACAATAAGGTAGGATTTTATGGATGCTGGTGAGAGATGAGATCGTTGATTGCAATTACAAAAAGGTTTACAAGCTTGTGGAATGAAACTTTGAACATTCCCTGACATTTTAGTAAGGATGACTAAAATATGGGCGAGTTTTCGAGAGTATAGAAAAAAAACTGTGGAGTGTTGTGATTAAACATGGCAATGTTAATCATTAACAAATGTTAATCATTAATATATGTTAGTCATTATTAAACATGAATCACTATTGAATGTCAGTCATTGTTAAATGTTAATAATCATTACAAGTGATCATCATCAAATACTAATCGTTATAAAAGTTAATCATTATTTAATTTTAACCATTATTAAATGTTAACCATTACTAAATGTCAATCATTATTAAACG
Source organism: Nerophis lumbriciformis (assembly GCF_033978685.3). Taxonomy (NCBI): domain Eukaryota; kingdom Metazoa; phylum Chordata; class Actinopteri; order Syngnathiformes; family Syngnathidae; genus Nerophis; species Nerophis lumbriciformis. Next base: position 15,483,967 of record NC_084565.2, read on the forward strand.
TCAATCATTATTAAATGTTAATCATTACTAATCGTCAATCATTATTAAAGGTCAATCATTATTAAACGTCAATCATTATTAAACATCAATCATTATTAAACATCAATCATTATTAAATGTTAATCACTATAAAATGTTCATCATTATCGAACGTTAATCATTGTTAAATGTTAAACATTATTAAACATAAATCATTTTAAAATATAGATCATTTATAATTAATGATTAAACATTAAGCATCATCAAAGACTACTATGATGAGACATATATAAGGATCCAGGTTTCCCTCGCCCAGACGCGGGTCACCAGGGCCTCCCTCCAATGAGCACACCACCCATAGGAGGGGCTTTGTAAGCTGGCCGGCAGCCAAAGGCAGGTCCCTTGGCGGTCTGATCCTCAGCTGCAGAAGCTAGTGCTTGGGACGTGGAACATCACCTTGCTGGGGGGGGGGAAGGAGCATGAGCTGGTGTGCGAGGTGGAGAAGTTACGGCTAGATCTAGTTGGTCTCACCTCGACGCACATCAAGGGCTCTGGAACCAGTCTTCTCGAGAGGGGCTGGACTCTCTTTCAGTCGAGCGTTGCCAGCAGTGAGAGGCAACGAGCGGGGATGGCAATATTTGTTGCCCCACGGCTGAGAGCCTGTATGTTACAGTTTAACCCGGTGTACGAGAGGGTAGTTTCCCACCGCCTCCGGGTGGGTGGGTGGGGGGTTGGGGGGTTCGTGACTGTTGTTTGTGCTTACGCACCAAACTGTAGTTCAGAGTAGCCGCCCTTTTTGGAGTCTCCAGAGGCAGTACTGGAAAGTGCTGTCTCAGGTGATTCCCTTGTTCTACTGGGGGACTTCAATGCTCACGTTGGCAACAACAGTGAGACCTGGAGAGGTGTGATGGTGAGAAACGGCCGCCCTGATCTGAACCAAAGTGGTGTTTTGTTATGGGACTTTTGTGCTCTTCACAGATTGTCCATGACAAACACCATGTTCAAATATAAGGGTGTCCATATGTGCACTTGGCAACAGAACACCCTAAGCCATACTTGCCAACCCTCCCGGATTTTCCGGGAGACTCCCGAAATTCAGCGCCTCTCCCGAAAACCTCCCGGGACAAATTTTCTCCCGAAAATCTCCCGAAATTCAGGCGGAGCTGGAGGCCACGCCCCCTGCAGCTCCATGCGGACCTGAGTGACGTGTTGACAGCCTGTTCTCACGTCCGCTTTCCCACCATATAAACAGCTAATGATCGAGGGCGAGTTCTTGGTTTCTTATGTGTGTTTATTGTTAGGCAGTTTCATTAACGTCCTCCCAGCGCGGTAACAACACACAACAACAGCAGTCAAGTTTTCGTCCCCCGTAAAGCAGTTCGTCTGCCGTAAACAGCAATGTTGTGACACTTTTAAACAGGACAATACTGCCATCTACTGTACATGCATATGTGACCCACCCATAATGTGTCACATTTTTGTGTTGATTTATTTATTTTATTTTGTGGTTTGAATTCGTTTTTGGAGCTGTCATTACAGATTTATCAGTATTCACATTGGTCAGTAGGGGGCAGTAGGGCGTTTCTTCCCAATTAAATGCTATCACCTGCAGACCGGAAGTGTCTTGTCATTCTGATGAGCGCGACCAGTCTGTGAACAATTGAAACGTCCTGTGTGCTTTTTCCTCCTGTATAACAGGTTAGTTTTGGTGAATCAACTCACTGAATAATATCCATGTGATCTTTATAAGTTTAAGTACACATTCTGATGGTGGAGCCTAACTCTAAAGTGTTTGTGAGTTGTAGTTTGTATTTGTGAATGAATCCAGTGGACAGCTGCAGTAATCAATACAAAAAGGCGACGTGAGTGCGCAATGTTTATATAGGAACTTCTGATCCTAATTTAGACTCCCAAATTAGAGCTCCCGTTTTCTTATTGATTTTATAATGTATATTTGTATAATGTGTGTGTTCTGAAATAGTGACAGAGAATAGAACAAGGATGGACAATTCAACCCTTAACTCAACAATGAGTAGATGAGTGTTATGTGTGTGTAAATGTGTAAATAAATGAACACTGAAATTCAAGTATTTCTTTTATTTATTTATATATATATATATAAATAAAGAAATTGGAGGTCTCAAGGTTGGCAAGTATGCCCTATTTCGCAGTTCATGATCGACTTTATTGTTGTGTCATCGGATTTGTGGTCTCATGTTTTGGACACTCGGGTGAAGAGAGGGGCGGAGCTTTCAACCGATCACCACCTGGTGGTGAGTCAGCTCCGATGGTGGGGGAGGATGCCGGACAGACCTGGTAGGCCCAAACGCATAATGAGAGTTTGCTGGGAACGTCTGGCAGAGTCTACCGTCAGAGAGAGTTTGAATTTCCACCTCCTGAAGAACTTCGAACATGTTACAAGGGAGGCGCTGGACATTGAGTCCGAGTGGACCATGTTCTGTGCCTCTATTGTCGAGGCAGCTGATCAGAGCTGTGGCCCTAAGGTGGTTGGTGCCTGCTGTGGTGGTATTCCCAGAACCCACTGGTGGACACCAGTGGTAAGGGATACCGTCAGGCCAGTGGCGGGTGCTGGTCTCTCAAGGAGGGGAAGCTCAATTTTGGCCTACATCATAAAATGTGTTGGTTTATTTATACGTAAATTCTACTCTCTGTTCCTTTTTAAGAAAGTGATATGTGACCCTGTCGTACTAAGAAGGCGTCTTTTCCAGGGATTTGACAAGTGTCCTCTCAATGGCCAGCAGAGCTAGGCTACTTAAACGGCCTTGGCCCATGGTGTTGCGGGTGTAAGAATTCCATCTATCCATCCATTTTCTACCGCTTGTCCCTTTCGGGGTCACGGGGGGTGCTGGAGCCTATCTCAGCTGTATTTGGGCGGAAGGCGGGGTACACCCTGGACAAGTCACCACCTCATCGCAGGGCCAACACAGATAGACAGACAACATTCACACTCACATTCACACATTAGGGCCAATCTAGTGTTGCCAATCAACCTATCCCCAGGTGCATGTTTTTGGATTGAGCCGCTTTAAACAGGAGAAGCTACTCTCTACACCTGCAGATGTAGTTCCAATCGTTGCCACTAATGACAATAGTTTGTAAACCTGTGTGCATTATAAGTGTATGTTTGTTGTTAAAAACTAAATAAAAATAAACATTAAAATTATCTGCCATTAAATGCAGCTTGTTACCTTGTTAGCTCGCTAGCTCGCGAGCTGGCACTGGCGCGAGGCTAGTGCAACGTGCACTGTGAGTAAGACGGTGGAGGGGCTCAACAGCACCCGCTGCTCAGTAAGGACAGAAACTGCAGAGTGAAAGAAGTCAGTCTCCAAACTAAGATAAAACATGATCTGGGCAATGGATCATGATAGTTTCCCCCCTTAAGGACAGATTCCAGATGTCCCCAGAAAAACATTGTTTTACATTGTTGACATCAAATGTTGGCAAAGCCCACCTCTGTGTGTCGCCAAAATATACACAGCCTGTAGAAACGTGTGTACAGACGCTATGAAGTCGGCGTGAGGCAGCGCACATTTCTACGTCAACGTCAGTCTTGATACATCTCAATATTGCCGTGAAAAAGGGCGTATGCCAGGTTTTTGTGCGTAAGCAAGCTTGTTATATGATTATTATATGAAATATAATAATAATTATATAATACAATGTGGTAACATAAAATATATTAGAGAATGTGGCAATATGAAATATATTAGACAATGTAACAATATGAAATATAAAATAACAGAACTTAGCAAGGTACCTTACCCTCCATAACTCCACGTAGTCGACGTCAGAAGTTAAAATCGTTCCTTCATTCTTGAAGAAATCATCACTTGTTTTCTAAGGAGACAATGAATAACATTAATATTCATAACAACTTATCAATTAGTAAGCACATTAAAAAGCAACACAATGTTATTTATTTATTTTTATTTTTATGTTTGTGTGGCATTGTGCGGGTTTTGCTTCCTGTTGGGTGGTGTAGGTGCTGTGTCTCGTTTGTTTGGGAGGTGTTGCGTTTGTGCAGGTTTGGATTGGGGGAGGTGTTGATGTCTCTTGTTTGCGTGTTGGCGTTTGGGCTGACTGGCGAGCTGGCGCTAGCTGGTCTCCATGATCCTGTTGGCGTGTGGTTGTCGGTCGCGGTTTCACGATCGCTTTGATTTGATCGGGTGGTTCTGGTTTTCTGGTGGTTTTGCAGCCGCTGTTTCTGGTGCCATTTGTTTGTGGTGTGGGCGCCCGTGGCTGCTGGGTCTGGTGCGGGGGCGTGGCCGATGTTGTGATTTGTGGCAGCGTGTGCACGTGGTGGTTGTTGGGGCTGGCGAACTTGCCGGCTTTGTTCTCGTTTATTGTCGTGTTGGTTGGCTGTCGGGTGTCGGCCCGAACCTGCTCTTGCGCTCTGCCGCACCGCCCTTCACGCCCGATGTCGTGCTGTCGTGTGGGAGCGGGCTTGTCGTGGGTTGTCCCTGGGGGGAGGGGTAAATTGATCGGCTGGTTCTCGGTGGACGGTGGGTGCCGGGGCCTGATCGCTGCCCTGCCGGCCTGTGTATGGATTTGTTGGTTTATCTAGGTGCGTGTGCCCGTGTCTCTGTGTCTGTGTATGTACTGTATGTATGGATAGATGTAGGCATGTATGTGTATGTATGCATGTATATATGTATATATATATATATATATATATATATATATATATATATATATATATATATATATATATATATATATATATATATATATATATATATATATATATATATATATATATATGATAAATGGGTTGTACTTGTATAGCGCTTTTCTACCTTCAAGGTACTCAAAGCGCTTTGACACTACTTCCACATTTACCCATTCACACACACATTCACACACTGATGGAGGGAGCTGCCATGCAAGGCGCTAACCAGCACCCATCAGTAGCAAGGGTGAAGTGTCTTGCTCAGGACACAACGGACATGACGAGGTTGGCACTAGGTGGGGATTGAACCAGGGACCCTCGGGTTGCGCACGGCCACTCTTCCACTGCGCCATGCCGTCCCTATATATATATATATATATATATATATATATATATATATATATATATATATATGTATATGTATATTCATCCATTTTCTACTGCTTGTCCCTTTTGGGGTCGTGGGGGGTGCTAGAGCCTATCTCAGCTGCATATATATATATATATATATATATATATTTTTTTTTGTTAAATGTATTTATTTATTTTTTTATGCTTAATGGTTTGGTTCTTTGTCGAATGCCATTTGGAAAAAAAGGATAGCAAACAAGTTTATTAGCATCAACATTGTTTAATTTAGAACAAATAAACATGAGTATTAAACACAACAATGAGGCCTTAAAAGATCCTCAGCCTAAACACACGACCTTTTCTTGTATTTGTCTTTGACTGACGGAATTGTACTTGTGTTTCACCCCAAGCATGTACACTGTACATTTAGGAAAAATAATACTTTCTATTTGAAAAATGTCCAACATGTTACTTAACATTTTTGTCATTTGTTACATAATAATTTATGTTGTATTATGTTTATTACTACAGTAGAATATTTATTTTATTGTTATATTATACTTATTTCCAAAACAAAATATTTTTTCTGGCATCCCATCGAGGTGGTGGGTCTTTTAGGACCTCACTTTTGAGTTTGTATGCAGATGTTTTTTTTCTAAACCAAACAAAGTAAACTCGTTTGCTATCCTTATGTCAAATGAGAATCAATAAGAACCATTAAGTGGAATCGAAAGTAGTATCAAAATGGAATCATATTAATTTCCGTCTCCATCTGTGCATACATTGTACATATATAATGTACATATTTTGCACATACATTGTTCATACACATTGTACTGTACATACGGTGTACTGTACATAAATTGTAAATATATTGTACATACATTGTACACAGTGGATATTAAAAAGAGAGAAATAAACACTATATAGATAAACAATAAAGACTAACTTTGAGTCCAGCCGTGCACTGCAGCAGAAACAGGTCCAAGTAGTCCAGCTGCAGTTCTGTCAGTGATGTATTGAAGCACTTTGGGATGTCTTCAAGCGAACAACAAGTGCACTGCAAAGACAGACAGTCAACTTCCAATAACTTGACTTTTATTGGCTTGCTTTTATTTTGAAGACTGACTGAGGGAAAAAATACCAGAACAGGAAGAAGGACAAAAGACAGGAGTTTATTGACAGTGGAAGACATTTAGGTCAAGACATAAAACATAACTGAAAGTAAAAATAAGCCTCTAATTTTATATCGACAAAAGTGGTCGACCACGTATGTTGACCAGCAAAACATCCTTTATTATCTCATGTCTCTGAACAAAGTCACAAGAAAATGTGCAAGCAATGGAAAGTTTTGCTGATGTCAACAACCACTAATGTCGACATGAGTCAGTCAGTGCAAGGTATGTCGACTTAAATGTGTTCCAATGTACATACAACATTCACACTGATGAGAAAGACTGATTTTTTCCTTCATGCTCCATCTGAATTTAAATCCTATTACCGTATTATCCGGACCAAAGGGTGCACCGGATTATAAGGCGCACTGCCAATGAGCGGGTCTATTTTCATACAAAAGGCGCACTGGATTATAAGCCGCATTAAAGGGGTCATATTACGATATTTTTCTAAATTGAAAACACTTCCTTATATAACATGTGATGGTGGCCCTTTGGTCAAAATGTTGCATAGATGTTTTACAGATCATCTTCAAGTCACTTTCTGACAGTCGCTTCAGGATGCGCCGTTTTGTGGGTGGTCTTATTTACGTGGCTCACTTTCGACCGTGTCTTCTCCCCGTCATCTTTGTTGTAGGCCAATCGGAAGAGACATGAAATTGTTAGAGTTTTGAGACAAACCACGCCCCCGACCAAGATGGCGCCAGTATGTGCTTTGGCCTGCCGTCTCTCGCTGTCAGCTCTGTTCGTTTTTGTGTTGTTTGCGTCTATTTTCGTCTCTGTCAGCTCACTGCTTGTGTATGACCGCCAAACACTGTTGGATCTTTGCCCCTCTCCCACTGATATGATCAACTTCGACGTTGGTTTTTCGACGTCCCAGTCAGCTTTTTCACCTGGCCAGATTCCTGCCTTCCTTTCCCGCCCCCTGGCTCCTCTCCCCCGGCGGAAGCGTCTCCGGCGCCGCGGTAAACGTGGCGGCCAGCTGGTGAAAGTTAGGGCACTCCTAGCCCGGCTTCCCGTCGCTTCCCGAAGGAGGAATGGTGCGGTATCCGGTCTCCTCCTGCACCCACGCTCGCTCGATCCCATCGGCTCCTGGTTGGTTCCTATCGTTGGTTTGGAGGAAGAGGCTTGCCGCCGTCGCTCCTGCTGTCCCCGCCCCCGGAGGCGCGGGGTGGATTCCCGCCACCTGCGGGCTGTGTGTCGGGCCCCACCCGGATTAACTGCGGCCTTGGACGTGCTGGCCCCCGCCAGGTTCGGTCTTGTGAACGCAAGATCTTTGACAAACAAAACGTTTATCCTGAAGGATTTCTTCACTTCCCGCGGACTGGACTTCCTCTGTGTGACGGAGACATGGCTGAGAGCCGGTGAGTCCGCCCCTCTTAATGAACTTCTGCCTCCGGAGTGTTCCTACTTTAATTCCCCACGGCCGTCCGGTCGAAAAGGAGGAGGATTAGCAGTCGTTTTTAAAAATGACTTTAAATGCCGTCAGATCCGCCTGCAATCCTCCTTTTCAAGCTTCGAACTGTGTATGTTTGAACTGGGTCTTTCTGATGTCGTCCTGTGTGCCGTCATCTATCGACCACCCAAGTACCACAAAGACTTTATAACTGACTTTTCTGAATTTCTGGCTGAAATCCTGCCCAAATATGATCGTGTCCTTATTGTGGGTGATTTTAATATTCACACCTGCTGTCCAGGCGAGCCGCTTTCCAGGAGCTTCCTGAATATAATCGACTCATTTAACTTTGTACAGTCTGTGTGTGGTTCTACACATGAATGCGGGCATACACTCGATTTAGTGCTCTCGTATGGTTTGTGTGTTTTTAATTTGGACATTTGCGACGCTGTGTTCTCTGATCACATGCCGATCCTGTTTGATATTCCCACGCAATGTCCAGTTAAATTGACCCCGACGCTCTCGCATGTTTAATTCTTCGTCTCCTGCTCTGTTCTCCTCAATTTTTTCGACTCTTTGTGATGATAATTCTGCAGCCTCTGTATGTCTGAATACTGAAGAGTTGGTTTCTGGGTTCAACTCTATTTGTTTACAAACACTGGACACGATCACACCTTTCAAATGCCGCCGCTCTAAACAGCCCTGGTTGAATGACGTCACTCGGGCTGCCAGGCGCGTATGTAGAAGAGCAGAGAGAAAATGGAAAAAAGACAGGCTGCATGTGTCCTTTGCCATTTTTAAAGAAAGCCTGTTTTCCTTTCAGATGACTGTAAAAGCAGAAGTGAATATATATCTATCTCAGATTATATCTTCTAACTGTAACAACCCCAGAGTTCTGTTTAAAACTATTAACACTGTCATTGATGCTCCCAAATCTGTTGGTTTTGATGCTTCTTTTGAATTCTGTGAAAATTGTCTCAATTTTTTCACCGACAAAATTGTGTCAACTAGAGCCAGTTTATCTCAGCCTTCATATGACCCTTCTGTTCCTCTGCATTTCTCTTCTGTTTTCCATCAGTTTGAGCCGGTGTCCTTTTCTTTTTTAAGTGACACAGTTAGTCATATGAAGCCCTCTGGTTCTCCTGCAGATGCCCTCCCACCTCGCCTGTTTAAGGAGGTACTTGCTACTATTGGATCAAGTGTCCTTAACATTATCAATAGTAGCCTCTCTTCTGGAATAGTTCCAGTAGAGTTTAAACATGCAGTGGTACGACCTCTACTTAAAAAACCAAGCCTCGACCCCTCTCTCCTCTCTAACCTCAGACCTATCTCTAATCTTCCATACATTTCCAAAATATTAGAGAAGGTTGTCTACAGTCAGTTGTTGCCCTTCTTAGAGGATAATTGTATCACTGAGCTGTTCCAGTCCGGTTTTAAAGCCCTCCACAGCACAGAGTCAGCGCTTCTAAAAGTTTTTAACGATATCCTCCTGTCAACTGATTCTGGTAAATATGTTGTCCTGGTGCTTTTAGATTTGTCTGCTGCGTTCGACACCGTCGACCACATCACCTTAATCACTCGTCTTGAGAACTGTGTGGGCATTAAGGGCGCCGCCCTCAACTGGTTCCGGTCGTACCTAACCGACAGGAGTTTTTGTGTAAAAGTAGACAGTTTTATGTCTTCCACAGCTCCTTTACCACATGGGGTCCCCCAGGGCTAAATCCTTGCCCCAATTTTATTTGCGCTTTACCTTCTCCCCCTTGGTTCTATTTTTAGGAAGTACAGTATTGCATTTCATTTTTACGCCGATGATTGCCAGATTTATTTTCCCATGGCACAAAATAACACGGTTCAACGTCTTATTGACTGCCTGCACGACATCAAAGTCTGGCTTTCAGCTAACTTCCTGAGCCTAAATGAAGATAAAACAGAAGTTATGTTGTTCGGTCCAAGTCGCTCTCCCTCCCCCAACGTTGACCTCGGCACTCTGACCCCGTATCTCAGCGACTGTGTCACAAACCTGGGGGTAAAGTTCGACTCAGATTTTAAATTCGAAAAACAAATCAGCAGCGTCGTACAAAAAAGCTTTTATCAATTACGCCAAATAGCGAAAGTGAAACCGCTTCTATCAGGACATGATCTTGAGAAATTAATCCACGCCTTTATCTCGACTCGTCTTGACTACTGTAATGCCCTGTATGTAGGCATTAGCCAGGCCTCCCTCGCCCGCCTGCAGCTCGTGCAGAACTCTGCTGCTCGTCTGCTAACACAGACCCGCAGACGTGAGCACATCACCCCTATTTTAGTGTCCCTTCACTGGCTCCCTGTGCGTTATCGAATACATTTTAAACTCCTTTTATTTGTTTTTAAATGTCTAAACAACCTCGCGCCAACCTATCTCTCAGACCTCCTTCAGCCTTACTGCCCCACCCGATCCTTAAGATCAGCCGATCAGCTGCTACTGACGGTCCCTGACACAAGGCTGAAGCTTAGAGGTGACAGAGCTTTCGCCGTTGCTGCTCCCAAGCTTTGGAACGACCTACCCCTGAGTGTTAGACAAGCCTCCTCTCTTCCTGTTTTTAAATCTCTCTTAAAAACATACTTTTATTCCATGGCTTTTAACACTGAGTGATATCCATCCTGCAATGGCGCCCCATAATACACCTGCTGTGAACCTGTTTTTATGTTTTTATGTTTTTATTTATTCTATTTTTTTTTTATCGTGTTCTGTTTGTGTTGTGTTGTGTTTGCTCGGTACTCGTTTTATCTTTTAACCTGTCCATTGTACAGCACTTTGGCTACCCCTGTGGTAAATTTTAAATGTGCTTTATAAATAAAGTTGATTTGATTTGATTTGATTTAGCTGTGTAGCGTGTAAGGACGGGAGTGGAAGAAGTGTCAAAAGATAGAGTTAGCTGTTTTAATGACATTTAGACTTTACTTAAAGGCCTACTGAAACCCACTACTACCGACCACGCAGTCTGATAGTTTATATATCAATGATGAAATCTTAATATTACAACACATGCCAATACGGCCGGGTTAGCTTACTAAGGTGCAATTTTAAATTTTGCGCGAAATATCCTGCTGAAAACGTCTCAGTATGATGACGCCTGCGCGTGACGTCACGGATTGTAGAGGACATTTTGGGACAGTATGGTGGCCAGCTATTAAGTCGTCTGTTTTCATCGCAAAATTCCACAGTATTCTGGACATCTGTGTTGGTGAATCTTTTGCAATTTGTTCAATGAACAATGGAGACAGCAAAGAAGAAAGCTGTAGGTGGAAGCGGTGTATTGCGGCAGGTGTTGTGCTGGATAACGCACCCCCGCCGTAGAATGCACCCCCTGACTGTTTTGACGGATAACACAGCCGGTGTTTCATTGTTTACATTCCCGAAAGATGACAGTCAAGCTTTACCATTGGCCTGTGGAGAACTGGGACAACAGAGACTCTTACCAAGAGGACTTTGAGTTGGATAGGCAGACACGGTGCCGTGAGTACGCATGCAGCTGTGGCTTCCAAACATTTGATCGCTTGCCCGTACGTGCGTGCCGCTATGTGCATGTCACGTACGTAACTTTGGGGACTTTGGGGAAATATATGTGCTGTATGAACTTTAGGGAGGTGAACGGTACTTTGGGCTGTGGGATTGAGTGTGTTGTGCAGGTGTTTGAGTTGTATTGGCGGGTTATATGGACGGGAGGGGGGAGATGTTTGTTATGCAGTATTAATTTGTGGCATATTAAATATAAGCCTGGTTGTGTTGTGGCTAATAGAGTATATATATGTCTTGTGTTTATTTACTGTTTTAGTCATTCCCAGCTGAATATCAGGTCCCACCCGCCTCTCACAGCATCTTCCCTATCTGAATCGCTCCCACTGCCCTCTAGTCCTTCACTCTCACTTTCCTCATCCACAAATCTTTCATCCTCGCTCAAATTAATGGGGAAATCGTCGCTTTCTTGGTCCGAATCGCTCTCGCTGCTGGTGGCCATGATTTTAAACAATGGGCAGATGTGAGGAGCTCCACAACCTGTGACGTCACGCGCATATCGTCTGCTACTTCCGGTACAGGCAAGGCTTTTTTATCAGCGACCAAAAGTTGCAAACTTTATCGTCGATGTTCTCTACTAAATGCTTTCAGCAAAAATATGGCAATATCGCGAAATGATCAAGTATGACACATAGAATGGACCTGCTATCCCCGTTTAAATAAGAAAATCACATTTCAGTAGGCCTTTAAATCAATACCAGAGCTGCATCTCCTTATCCATGGCTCACGCCGGAAATGTGTCCCGTGAAAAAACGTCCGACCGGAACTCCCTCACTCTCTAATAACTAAAGTTCCGTGGGTGTATAATGTAAACTCACCACACCGGTAGTTTTTAGCGCTTCCATAGCGAGTCTACTGACAGATATAAGTTAGAAATAGGGATGTCCGATAATATCGGACCGCCGATATTATCGGCCGATAAATGCTTTAAAAAGTAATATCGGAAATTATCGGTATCGGTTCCAAGATTATCTGTATTGGTTTCCAAAAGTAACATTTGTGACTTTCTAAAACATTGCTGTGTACACGGACGCAGGAAGATGTACAGAGCGCCAATTAATCCTTGAAGGCGCTGTCTTTGCGTACTGGCCCAGTCACATAGTATCTACGGCTTGACACACACGCACTGGCGAAGCATACTTGATCAACAACCATACAGGTCACACTGAGGGTGGCCGTATAAACAACTTTAACACTGTTACAAATATGCGCCACACTGTGAACCCACACCAAACAAGAATGACAAACACATTTCGGGAGAACATCCGCACCGTAACACAACATAAACACAACAGAAAAAATACCCAAAACCCCTTGCAGATGCTTGTTTTCATTCAGAAAAATCTACCTCTCACACGTGATGACAAGGAGAAAAATAATTAGCCCACTCTTTGAGCTTCATCTGTTGCACAAATAGACTAATAGTCTGGACTGAGTGAAGCTGTTTTATTTATGTTTTGTGCCTTTTTTCCCCATGCACTTTAAAGGATGGCTGTGTTTTCTACTAGTCTAGACTGAAGCAGTTTTGTTAATGTTCATGCACTTTAAAGGAGGGCTGTGTTATCTACTAGTCTAGACTGAAGCAGTTTTTTATTTTTGTGCCTTTCTTGTTTTTATTTGCACATTTTTGTCACTCATACGAATACATTAAGAACTGGGCAGATTGAGCCCAGTTTATAGTATACTTTGGACTGAAGCTGTGTGCCTTCATTGTTTTTGTAGATGTTGTTTTGAGGCATGTTTAAAAAAAAAATGCACCTTGTGAAAGTCAAAGTACAGTGTTTCCCATAGTTGTAGTGGGTATCAGGATTATTTCAGGGAGAGCATGTCCCATATTCCAAGCTGCTGTTTTGAGCCATGTTAAAAAAATAATGCACTTTGTGACTTCAATAATAAATATGGCAGTGCCATGTTGGCACTTTTTTCCATAACTTGAGTTGATTTATTTTGGAAAACCTTGTTACATTGTTTAATACATCCAGCATAAAATTAGGCATAATAATGTGTTAATTCCACGACTATATATGTCGGTATCGGTTGATATCGGTATCGGTAATTAAGAGTTGGACAATATCGGAATATCGGATATCGGCAAAAAAGCCATTATCAGACATCCCTAGTTAGAACTGTACGCTACTTTGTATTAGAAATGGAAACAGCGGAGGATGAAAGTCCCATAACAAGAAGATAAAGAAAAAGAAGAAGCTTATCGACAACGGTGTCACCACGGACTACAAAGGTGGACGCGCACAAATTTTCAGGACTTATGCAGATCCCAAATACACATCAGCAGGTACCATAAGGTAAGAAAAGTTGGTTTTGCATAATATTGCGAAACAAAACGCCCAATAAAATGCCTGGTAATAAGGTGCCTTTTTGCGGTCCTTATACACACACCATACTAATACTCGTATGTAGAAGAGTACGTCTGACTACTGTAGCCGTAACGCGCCGACAATCCATCAAATGGTGTGGCTTCATAGCTTTTTGAGTGCCGTGTGTAATGTTCTATATTCTCAATGGAACATTTAAAGTTTTGGTGTTGTTTACTGGCGTCATATTGCAGTCTGCACGTATTTCTTATGTGTGATTTCCATCTACTGGTTACACTTATCGTTACACCATGTACCAAATAAAATAGAGGTTGGTAAGCACAACCAAAATTATTAGGCGCACCGGGTTATAAAGCGCACTGTCGATTTTTAAGAAAATTAAAGTATTTTAAGTGGCCTTATAGTCCGAAAAATACGGTAAGAACCTGATATTAATGAATAAACACACTAATAGAGAAAGTATGCCTTGCCCCTACCCGACACTTCATATTCCCCCTTCATGCCACCCCGACACCTCTTGTTATTGTTTACTCCACCACCTACCTTGCTGACAATGAACATGTCTTGGCGTCTGATGATGCCCTGCTGCATCTTTGAGTGCAGAGCCTTGCCAATGTCCACTTGGTTGCCATAGCAGCAGGCCGTGTCGATGTGGCGGTATCCAGCAGCGATGGCAGCCTCTACTGCATACTGGACCGACGTCCAGGGAAGATGGGAGGGCTGTACACACGCAATTATTACGATAATGACACAGTAAATAGTGTTATGTATTTATGTATTTTTTTTCTCAGTTATGTATTTATTTTGTTTCAATTGTCACCTGCAATCTAACTTGTCAGAATACAGGAAAATCTACTTTAATTCAATAAGAAGACAAAATTATGATAATCCATCCATCCATCCATTTTCTACCGCTTATCCCTTTCGGGGTCACGGGGGGTGCTGGAGCCTATCTCAGCTGCATTCGGGCGACCTCATCACAGGGTCTATGATAATCTAGCTATGTTGTATATTTGTTTATACAATGATAATATATATAATGACAATCTAATGATATAATGAATCAGACAGAAAAATTGTATGATAGAAAAAATGCCTGCAATATACGGATTTATTAAATTTTATTTATGTATCAACAGGAGTTATGTGAAGGCACTTTATGGGCCAGTTATAAAAGTTCTTCATACTGAAGTTAATTAATTAACTCATATTTTGTTCTACATATGGTGAATGTTTATATTCAACTTGGAGAAAGCGAACCACCAGATTTAAGTAATATTGGTTAAGCCCATAATAAATTAAGGAGCCTTAGTTGGACATTCGTATGTGGACTGCGTTAACTCTCTAACAAGAAGAGGTAATACATTCAGACTTTGGAATGCAAAAGTGATAGCTCTATCCTAAAGGACAGACTCCATGTTTATCTTAAACGTCAACCTACAAGTTATGGTATACATCTGTCTTCCCAGTCACTTACACACAATCATCTCCTTACATGGTCAAGTTGTACTCTCCTGAATTAACACACCCACACAGAGTGGTTCGGCTCCTCCAAGTTAGGAGCGCCTCATTTTTTGATTTGACCTCCTCCAGGTACTGCAATCCTGTATAATGACGCTCGCTTGTAATAAAGAAACTTTTGGTTCGGTAAAGCGTCTTCGACGTCTCTTTTGATCCAGCCGCACTGTCCTGTCACCCTTTGTCCGGACAAGGATGACAAGACCAGAAATACACATAAATAAATAATAAATGGGTTGTACTTGTATAGCGCTTTTCTACCTTCAAGGTACTCAAAGCGCTTTGACACTACTTCCACATTTACCCATTCACACACACATTCACACACTGATGGAGGGAGCTGCCATGCAAGGCGCTAACCAGCACCCATCAGGAGCAAGGGTGAAGTGTCTTGCTCAGGACACACATCAATACCTTAAAGACAACTAACATAAACCCAAATGAGCAAGCACTTGGTGACGGAGGCAAGGAAAAAGTCCCCATAGGGGATATATCTAAAATAGAATCTATGCTCCGTGGGGCGGCTCTGTATCAACTGTTGTGTTGAGATAGAGACAGAGTACAGGGACAGAGGGTAGCTAGAGATAGAGAGACAGATAATAGATAGAAATAGCGAGACAGGGATAGAAAGACAGAGAGTAGCTTCAGATAGAGAGATAGAGGGTAGATAGAGAGGCAGAGTAAGGGGACAAGGGTAGATTGAGATAGAGAGACATAGGGTAGATAGAGAGACACAGGGAATATAGAGATAGCGGGACAGAGGTTAGCTAGGTATAGAGCCAGAGTAGAGTGCAGTGATATGCAGTAACAAGCTATATGTAGCTAAGCTTTGTAGCTGAACTTAATTTTCCAATAGCTTGGCACACTTCTTTAACAAGTAGCTTTTCCTGTAGCTTAGCTTCTTTTAGATACATGTAGCGAGTTAGCGAGACGTTCAACACAAATTTAAGAACACACTTTTGAGTGAGTTGAGTTCATGGAAAGTTTTACTGCGCATAACAATTACCAACTGTACCCAAACAACACATAAGTCGTTGTGTTTTTATGTCAAGATTTAGATGGATGCTGTTTATTTTTTTACTATTGCCAGAGAAAATGAATCACATTATAGGGGTGGACCAAAGAAAAGGCAAACTAAATAAATTCATACAGTGGGTTGCGGGTTGTAGGGTGTCCCCAACTAAATGACAGATGGTTAATAGTAATGGACCCCTATTGGGTCCATTTGTACACTCTCAGTTACATTAACATTGATATTATAGATGTGGGCCCATGTATAGAAATGCCGTTAAATGTAGCTTTGATGATAGCAACCTACTTTTGCAATGTAGATTGAAGTGTAGCTTGCTACAGTACTCTGGGGATAGCTTCACCCTGTAGTTTAGCTACATTTAATCGAGAGTAACTTGTAGCTTAGCTTACTACATTTTCCAAGTAGCTTTCCCATCACTGGTAGAGTGACAGAGGTTAGCTAGAGATAGAGAGACATAGTAGAGGGAGAGAGGGCAGCTAGAGATAGAGAGACGTAGTACAGATACAGAGTAGAGAGGCAGAGGCGAGACATAAAGACAGAGAGTAGATAGCGATAGAGAGACAAAGGGTAGATAGAAATGGAGAGACAGAGTAGAAAGCCAGATGGTAGCTCGCGATAGAGAGACAGAGTAGAGAGACAGAGGGTGAGATAGAGAGAGGAAGTAGGACAGAAGGTTTTGCCGACTGAGAGTCAATAATCACACTAACAATATCAACAACAATATTAGTGACAAACAACAATTGACACTCATGCTGATGTTAAGATTGATAACTGTTCATATCTTGATGTTTTATTAATGTCAACATTTTAATTTTAGATCTTTAGTTCAGCTGTATTTCATTGTTGTTGTAATTATTATTTCTTTGTGCTTTAATTTGACAATTTGGAATCTTTCATATGTATTATTTTTTCTTGTCTGTATCTCGGATGACTCATGTTTCTTCCTTTCAGTTTCTCATTCATTCATGTATGTATTAATGTTTGGGTGTGATAATTTCTTTTTTTAATTAATTAATTTTTGTGTGTGATCATTTCTGCCATGCTCTAAAAACTTTCACATTGTTTGATTTCACAAAATAATTTCATTTGCCCCTGTGATGTAAGAGCTGCTTTCAAAGTCACTTGCTTCTTGTTTCCAACTGTCAAATGTCAAAATAAAAGTAGTAAATGTAATCTTCCTTCGCTTCCTTGTTTTCATGATTAATTATCTAGTTATTGTATTTCTAGAGATCTTGTTTTTTCATAAATCTTTCTGCCAACTCATCAATCGTCTGTTGTCATTGTACTGTAACTTGTCTGCGTTTCGTTTGAGATGCCAAACAGGTGTTAGGTGAGGATGTACAGTATGTGAGTTTTTTAGGCAACATGTCAACTTTCATTACTCCAGTACTTTCTGTTATTATTGGGACTTAAAACCAGCCAACAGTTTGACAACAACGAACCACTAATCATTATTGAAAGGAAAATACCATTA
The DNA here is from genome assembly GCF_033978685.3 of Nerophis lumbriciformis. Lineage (NCBI taxonomy): Eukaryota > Metazoa > Chordata > Actinopteri > Syngnathiformes > Syngnathidae > Nerophis > Nerophis lumbriciformis. The sequence continues at coordinate 15,501,472 of NC_084565.2, forward strand.
TTGATATTCTCTGAAAAATGCCCAAGAAAGAGTAACCTGAACAACTGTAAACTTTATGAGTGTAAAGTATTTTACCTTCCATGTCCGCAAACCTAAAAGTGGCATTTTAGAACCATCGTTCAGCTTGATGGCCCGAGCCACTTGCTTTTCATCCATGTAGTCAATTTATTGAGCTGACACTTGAATCAACAGGTTGTCTTCCGTGTTTCTCGATGCTTCCTCTTTCACTCCATATATTGGGCAACTCTGCAACTGACTGGTTAATCATTTCACAACACATTAAAACCATCAAGCACATGTGACATGGTGGTTCAAAGGTTGCTTTTTACTTCCGATGCACACACACACACACACACACACACTCACACACATTCGCGCACACACGCATACACTCACACTCACGAGTGTTGTGATACTTCCCCAAATTATTTGTTCTCAACAGTCCTTTGTATTTTTGTTTCATCGTTGCAATTTGACACAAAAAGCAGTGATGTTATTTCTTATAGGTCCCCTGCAGAGAATAGTAAGAATCGGAGGTCTTGTCATTCCGACCCGAAAGCAGAGCTGAGCAGACCCATGATTACTGGTGTTCTGTCGAATTTAGCAGCTTCCTTGAAAAAAAGCCACCAGATGCGTAATTCGACAGAGGGGTCTATTGAATTACTCAGCCAAGTAAAAAAAAAAATGCAACTTTAAGTTTTGGAACGCTGATTTGGATATCAAATAACCCTGCCACTGTAGAATTACTGTACATTTATTACCTTATTCAATGAGGTTATGTTTTCGCCAGGTTTAATTGTTTGTTTGTTTGTTAGCAACATAAATACATTTCTAAATGCCGATTTGGATATCAAATAATGCTCCCATTGTAAAATTGCAATTGTTACCTCTGCACATGAGTTTTATTTTTTCGCCAGGTTTGTTTGTCTGTTATTAGTGAGGCGAATTATACCATATACCATTTACTTATATTATTGTGAGCTAGCATGTGTTTGTATTTGGTCACAGAAACCTTTAGAGGATTATTCGACAAAGGTCAAAAGTACACATGTCCATCACAAGCACTCCAGAGAGTGGTGGCTTTTACCCCCAGGACATTGAGGAACTTAAAGGATGGCAGCAGTTGGATTTTAGGAAGAAGTGTAAACACAATAACGACATCTGGTGAGAGCCCCCACCGATAGGAGTAGAGATCAGGGGTTGGAGTTCACCTGACTTCATTGAGCAAAGTGACAACGCCCAGGTGTTGTCCACATTTGTAAATTGTCGTCCTGACTGACCGGCCCCAAGGCTAGAACAACAAAGGGTAAATGTCTTCTTGTAAAAGGTATTTAAGGACAGTTGTCCAAGAAGACATTCCTCGTTGGCGTCTTCTTGGCTCATCACTCATCACAAGACCAAAAAATATACAACATTAGCAACATAAATAAGTTTCTAGACGCTGATTTGGATATCATATAACGCTACCATTGTAGAAATGCTGTTATTATCTCTGTAAATGAGTATGTTTTCGTCAGGGTTTGTAAATTAGCAACATAGTATGGACAGATTTTGATCACATTTGCAGAAAATGTCTAAAATAGGTCCTGGAACAAGTGCTTTTCTAATTTTTATTGTTTATAAATGGGCTTGTCAAATAACTTTTTTTGGGAAGTAATTATGTGACTGTACAGTACTATAGACAAGCAAACATGAATGATCCATGCATTTCAGGTTAATCAAGGTTCATACCGTTTTTGTTTGTTTCCTGGAATGTAAAATAATGCTAAAAATAACCACAATAAATATCTGATCAATGGTCTTCTGCTGACCTCTGTTGGCTAAATCGCATATACATCAGGGATGTCTTGGGACAGGTTTGCGCTTTCCAAAGTAATTATTGTATAAAAATAGCACATTGACAGGCATATTTACCCATCGAATAACACTACCACTACCTCACCGGATATTGGACACATTGAACATGGGACAAAATCAAAACAAGGGAACTTTATTATGGTGCCCAGCTGGTGGAAGTCAGGCAGTTTGAGCTGGTCAGTGAGCGGGGTGTGGCGTGGCACGTGGTGTCACCGATGTGAGTGTGTCTGGACACTGTTGTGTGCCCTGAAAAAAAACAAAAAAAACAACGGATGATGGAGCAAAAAAGCAATGATGTATCATGTGTGTGGGGTTTTAGGACTTTGGAGTGGGCTCTGGGACTATATAATATATTGGCCTGTAGGAAGGATCTTGCTACTCCCAACCGAGCCTCCAAAACAGCTGCTGTATCGGTTTTGGTGTTTAAGACACACAATGTGTGTCCATGCACTAATTTAGTCCGATTTCTCAAATAGTTCGGCTCTAAATAAGCCTCCTACAGCCCATGGATACAACTTAATCCAATCGTGTTCAGGTTTTGAAAAGTCGGACTAACACACCTGGATTATGCGATTACAAACCAGATCTCTCAAGTGGGTGTGTGCGGCCGGAGAGGACCCTTTGTATCACGCATGCGCCAGCCTTAACGCGCGGGATACAACCCGGAAGCAGATACCATTTAATAAAAACGCAGCAAAAATTGTCATGAAGAGGATACTTTTTATTTGCTTCACAAATTAAAATAACGGAACATTTTGGATTGCATCAATGGTAGAAAAAAGAAACTGAGATTTATTTAAGAAGGTAGCAAAGGAATTGTAAAATGCGGGCTACGTTCGGACTCCCGAACGGAATGCGAATGAGATGAAAGATAATGAAACAGGTATATTAAAGGCGAATAATAAAGCGTACACAAACTGATAAACAATAATTCTGTATTCCACACAACTGGCAAGATAGTCCAGAACATTGCAAACGTCATCTGGAAAAGTGTAATTCAAATTTCCTTTGCATTTAAAACTCCTATCAATCCACGGAGCCTTTTGAATAAACTCCTAGACATTCAGATATAATCTCCATCGGGAAATTCCTTCGAAAAAACTCTTCCGTTGGTCTGTCTTTGCTTCGGACCTGCATCCGCTGTGATACATTCATTGTCGTAGCGTCATGTTCGTAGCGCAATCCAAGATCACTTCTTGATGCTGTCTGCTATTTAACATCAGCATAGCTTTTAGAGACGTAATATTTGTAATCGGACATCACTTAAAACAAGTTGTAAGGATCCACAGATGGCTAGTGTGACATCATAGGTCAACCGGAAAAGGAATTAATTTAACTGCGCTAAAATGAAATAAGTGACCCCCAGTGTACGGTAGGCACATGGCGTATGACCAACACTTGGACTTCACACGTAGGTGTGAAAATACAAAAAAACTAACTATTGGAGAAATCAGACCAATTTAGTGCATGCAGTTGTAGTGACTGCGGTGGTGGAGAAACTCTTCAGCAAACTGATAAATAATATGTTATGCTTTTAATTACATATGATTGTCTAACAAGGGGAGACGAAACAGTTTTCTACAAACGTTCCCAATTTTAAATGTTCACCTTTAACACCAAAATCCCGCAGCTACAGCAGTCTTGCTGATTCTGGTGGGAACAGTTTTTGCAGTCCACTTGTCTGCATCTGGTCTTACATCTTCAAGATGTTCCTAATTATTGTTCAAAACGCATTGGCAAGATATAAGATATTCACCTCACACAAAGAAGACAAAGCTTTAAAATCTGTAAAGGCCATCTTAACGTTTGACCTTAGTTTTTACAGTTAAACTTTCACAAGCCGTTACCTCCAATTTCATAGCATCTTCAGCTTGTGGTCCTCTTCTTTTCCAAATGGATCAATTATGGTAAGTGTCCTCTTTTACATGTTGACAACCTGTACATTTTTTTACTTAATTCATGTTGATCCCTCACAGCCTGACATATTTACCATTTACTTTGGGGCGGTATAGCTCGGTTGGTAGAGCGGCCGTGCCAGCAACTTGAGGGTTGCAGGTTCGATCCCCGCTTCCGCCATCCTAGTCACTGCTGTTGTGTCCTTGGGCAAGACACGTTACCCACCTGCTCCCAGTGCCACCCACACTGGTTTAAATGTAACTTAGATATTGGGTATCACTATGTAAAGCACTTTGAGTCACTAGAGAAAAGCGCTATATAATTAAATTCACTTATCAAGATTCATTGGTTGCATCAGGTCAGCAGAAATGCCCAATTGACACATGCCAGAAATTGATCTAAAAAAATATCAGAGGCACTGACCACTAAGATCCTTAGAGCTTCACATTTACAGGACAAACCCATCAAACTTCCACTGGAAATGTCCACGAAAAAAAATGCCAAGTTATTTTTAATTTAGGCTAATGATGTTTGGCAATATTGCTCGCGAATACACATTACTTTTTAAAGGGGAACATTATCACAATTTCAGAATTGTTAAAACCATTAAAAATCAGTTCCCAGTGGCTTATTATATTTTTCGACGTTTTTTTTCAAAATTTTACCCATCACGCAATATCCCTAAAAAAAGCTTCAAAGTGCCTGATTTTAACCACCCGTCCATTTTCCTGTGACGTCACATAGTGAAGCCAACACAAACAAACATGGCGGAAAGAACAGCAAGCTATAGCGACATTAGCTCGGATTCAGACTCGGATTTCAGCGGCTTAAGCGATTCAACAGATTACAAATGTATTTAAACGGATGGTTGTTGTAGTAAAGTGAAGTACTTCTTATGATGCTCAACTAGAACTTTTAATGAAGCCCAGCACACAGATACAACATACACAGCCGTTAGCTCTACTGCTGTCAAAACACTGCTAGCCCCGTTGCCTATAGGACCCCACCTGAACCCCAGGTGGTGGTCCCGGTGCTGCCTGAACAAAAAGGCATTTTAACATTACAACATTCCCTCCACCCATAGTCCAGTCAAATATTCATAGTACCCTCTTAGTGTAATACACCACCCCCAGAAATCACTGAGTCTGTATGAGAACATAGTCCTTAAGATATGATGGAGGTTTCCTTTGGCGAGCGATGTCCCTGACTCCCACTTCTGCATCCTGTGCTTGATCGCCTGGTTCCGGCTCATCGGGTTCCTGCTCATCGGGTTCCTGATCAACTAGTTCCTGATCAACTGCTCCTGGTGGTGCTGAATGGAAATCCTCTGGAAAACTGTCCTCTGATGTGTCACGAAGAGTTTCCTTCTGATCATAACGTGGACGGATCTGATCCTGATGTCTTCTCACCAGCTTGCCATCTTGAGTTTTTGCTGTCCAAGAAACTGGACCAGTCCTCTCCACGAGTCTCGCCTGAATCCATTTCTGGCCTGCATATCCTCGTATGTATACGGCCTCGCAGTCTGTGAACACTCGGTCCCTGGCCCTTTTGTCATGGTTCTGTTTTTGTTTTGCCTGGTTTGAGCCCACTTTGTCTGACAGTGCTGGCCGGACCATGTCCAGCTGCGTTCGCAATCTCCTGTTCATTAGCAGCTCCGCAGGCGTAATGCCGGTTGTAGTCTGAGGGGTTGATCTGTATTTAAACAAGAACCTAGACACCTTTGTTTCCACACTTCCCTCCCCCATCTTCTTGATGGCTTCCTTGAAGACCCGCACAGTGCGCTCCGCACAGCCATTTGAAGACGGGTGGTATGGGGCTGTTGTCACATGTTTTACGCCATTTTTCCTGAGGAAATTTTCAAACTCTGCACTGACCAGACTTGGCCCATTGTCTGTAACCAGACTTGCTGGGATGCCATGAGTGGCAAATATGCTTCTCAATTTCTCAATAGTTATTGAGGAGGTTATGGACTGCATTGGGATGACCTCCAGCCACTTGGAGTAAGCATTGATGACAATCAAAAACATTTTTCCTAGAATGGGCCCGCAAAAATCCAAATGTAGTCTCATCCATGGCTGATTTGGCCACTCCCAGGGATGCAGCGGCGCGGCCGGAGGTGTGGCCTGGTTAGCTTGACATGTATGGCATCTGCGCACTGCTGCCTCCAACTCCTCATCCATGTTGGGCCACCACACGTAACTCCGGGCTAAGGACTTCATCCTCGAGACCCCTGGATGAGCTGCATGTAGCTCTTCCGTCATTACCTGCCGACCCTGAGGTGGTATTACCACCCTTGTCCACCACAGAAGGCAGCCATCCTCCACACTCAGCTCATGCTGTCTTTTCATATACGGCTTCACTCGTGGATCAGCACATACCTTGGGCCAGGAACCATGTAACAGCCATTGTTGCACTCTGGACAATATTGGATCTCGTCTGGTCCAGTCCCGGATCTGCTTGGCTTGCAATGGTGTGCCATTCATGTGTTCCATCAGCATTATTACCTCTTCCTCGCGTGGTGTACTGCTGGGCATGACTGGTAATGGGAGTCGGCTTAAGGCATCAGCGTTCCCATGTTTCGAGCCTTCCTTGTATTCTAAGGTGTATTCATAAGCTGCCAAAAGCAAAGCCCACCTCTGCATTCTGGCTGCTGCCAACTGTGGAATGCTTTTGCTCTCACCCAAAAGACCCAGCAGCGGTTTGTGATCTGTGATGATGGTGCAGTGCTTGCCGAAAAGATATTGATGACATTTTTTTAGGCCAAACATGATGGCTAGTGCCTCCTTTTCCAATTGAGAGTAACCCCTCTCAGCCACTGTTAGTGAGCGGGACATGTATCCAATGGGCTTCTCTGAACCATCTGTGAAACGGTGAGATAGAACGGCCCCCACACCGTATGGCGAAACATCACAGGCCAGATAAAGTGGCTTTCCGTCATCAAAGTGTATCAATAGTTTATCAGATTGGAGACACTTTTTTGCTGCCTCGAATGCTCGACTCTGATTCGTCGTCCATTTCCACGCATTTCCCTTTCTCAACAGTTCGTGTAAAGGCTCCAAGATGGTGGATATGTTTGGCAAGAATCTGTGATAGTAATTTAGCATTCCAAGGAACGATTTCAATTGTGTCTGGTCAGTTGGCTGAGGAGCATTTACAATGGCTTCAACTTTATCCGCCACTGCATGGATGCCGTTGCAGTTAATTTTGTAACCGAGATACACTACCTCGGGTGCCATGAACACACATGTTTGTCGTCGCAAGCGAAGGCCTGCAGCTGCAATTCTCTCAAGCACCTCTCCGAGATTTTTTAAGTGGCTAGCATCATCCTTCCCTGTCACTAAGATGTCGTCCACTCTCACCACTACTTGAGGCAGTCCTTGCAATAGACCATCCATGGTGCGCTGGAAAATGCCTGGTGCCGAAGACACTCCATACGGCAATCTTGTGTACTGGTATAGTCCTCGATGTGTGTTTATTGTTGTGAACTTCTTTGAGTCCTCATCTAACCTAAGTTGCTGGTATGCTTGAGACATGTCCAGTTTGGTAAATGTTTGTCCACATCCTAACAAGTCCTCTGTTTTCGGGATTGGGTAGTTATCTAATTTTGACACTGGGTTTACAGTGACTTTGTAGTCCCCACAGATTCTAGTTGTTTTGTCCGGTTTTATGATGGGCACAATGGGGGCGGCCCACTCTGAAAAGTTCACGGGTTCAAGAATGCCTTCCTTCTCCAGTCTTACTAATTCAGCCTCAACTTTGTCTTTTAGTGCATATGGCAGTGGTCGAGCTTTGAAATATCTTGGCTTGGCATCTCGCTCAACATAGATTTTTGCTGAGGCCCCGACTAGCGTGCCCAGTTCCTTCTTAAAAACATCCTCATGTCTCGTGAGTAGCTCATCTAAGTCCTGCTGCATACTTAACCTCAGGCTAAATACAGTGCTCCAATCTATTTTAATTGCTTTCAACCAATTTCTGCCCATGAGATTTGGGCCCTCTCCCTTTACAACCAGTAATGGTAATTGTTTAGCCTGCCCTCTGTAGTTGACTTGCACATGCAGTTTCCCTAACACTCCCACCTTGTCTTTGGTGTAGGTGTATAGTTTCACGTGTGTGTGTTGGAGTCTTCCTCCCCCCATCTTTTGGTACGTGTCCTCAGTAATTATCGTCATGCCTGCTCCAGTGTCAATTTCAAATTCAACGTCATGTCCATTTATTCGTATGTGCTCTTTGTATGGTTCCACTTTCTCCTCCATAGTCAGGTTGTAGAGTGTGTGCATATTCTACGTTTTCGGTCTCATTTCCCAACCTGTAAGTTGCACCTGATGTTGGTCCTTCAGGTTTCCTTATCTGCCTGGCACTACGACATTTTCTGGCCAAGTGCCCCCTCTTGTGGCAATTGTGGCAAACTGCATCAATGAACCGGCAGTCTGCCATGACTACCACCGCACCTGAAACAGCCACTCAGTGGGACGCGCCGATCTGCTCCTAGCTGGACTTTGTGGACCGTTCCTTCTGCCCCAGTTAGTTGCAAGTCGGCCAGGTCCTTGGATGCTGTTTCCATTGATGTGGCCAAAACAATGGCGCGTGTCAGAGTCAATTTTTCATCATCCTCAGACAACAAACGACATTGGATGCGATCCTCGTTGATACCACACACTAGTCTGTCTCTAAGCATGTCATCTAATGCAGTTCCAAATTTGCAATGTTCTGTGAGCCTCCTTAGCTCTGCAACAAACGAAGAAACAGACTGACCTTGTTGTCTCAATTTGGAATGAAATTTGAATCGTTCCACAATCAAACTGGGTTTTGGCGCAAAGTGATCCGTTAATTTCTGAAGCATCTCCGTCAATGTCATGTCTGTATCCGCCGGCTTACCGGGCTGGCACAAATCCCGCAACACTGCATATACTTTGGCCCCACACGAACTCAGGAAAATTGCCTTCTGTTGTCCTTCGTCTGTGATTTTGTTAGCCACGAAGTAAAAATCCAGTCTTTCAGCATACTGTTGCCAATCATCCGTAGCTTGGTCAAACTCCGTTAAATTTCCAAACAACGCCATTGAAGTCGTGATTTATCCTCGTCGCCAATGTAGTAAAGTGAAGTACTTCTTATGATGCTCAACTAGAACTTTTAATGAAGCCCAGCACACAGATACAACATACACAGCCGTTAGCTCTACTGCTGTCAAAACACTGCTAGCCCCGTTGCCTATAGGACCCCACCTGAACCCCAGGTGGTGGTCCCGGTGCTGCCTGAACAAAAAGGCATTTTAACATTACAACAGTTGTAGTGTGGAGGCAGGTAGCGAAAACGAAATTGAAGAAGAAACTGAAGCTATTGAGCCATATCGGTTTGAACCGTATGCAAGCGAAACCGACGAAAACGACACGACAGCCAGCGACATGGGAGAAAGCGAGGACGAATTCGGCGATCTCCTTCTAACCAACAAATGGTATGTGTTTGTTTGGCATTAAAGGAAACTAACAACTATGAACTAGGTTTACAGCATATGAAATACATTTGGCAACAACATGCACTTTGAGAGTGCAGACAGCCCAATTTTCATCAATTAATATATTCTGTAGACTTACCCTCATCCGCGCTCTTTTCCTGAAAGCTGATCTGTCCAGTTTTGGAGTTGATGTCAGAAGGCCAGGGAAGCTAGGGTCGATAGGGGGTTTAGCTCGCTCGTCTGCGGGAACAAACTACCGCCATTGCTTGCCGTGCTACTGAGGTTCTTTGACCCTGAATTGCTCACACACTCCGGCAGATTCAATGGGGGGTCTGGCGGCAGATTTCTTTGACTTTATCGTTGGAAATGCATCTGCTTTGAGTGTCGCAGGTTATCCACACATTCTTGCCATCTCTGTCGTAGCATAGCTTTCGTCGGTAAAGTGTGCGGAACAAACGTCCAATTTCTTGCCACTTTCGCATCTTTGGGCCACTGGTGCAACTTGAATCCGTCCCTGTTCGTGTTGTTACACCCTCCGACAACACACCGACGAGGCATGATGTCTCCAAGGTACGGAAAACAGTCGAAAAAACGGAAAATAACGGAGCTAATTTGACTCGGTGTTTGAGAAAATGGTGGATTGCTTCCCGATGTGACGCCACGTTGTGACGTCATCGCTCCGAGAGCGAATATTAGAAAGGCGTTTAATTCGCCAAAATTCACCCATTTAGAGTTCGGAAATCGGTTAAAAAAATATATGGTCTTTTTTCTGCAAAATCAAGGTATATATTGACGCTTACATAGGTCTGGTGATAATGTTCCCCTTTAAGAGGTTGATATCGTCCAGAAATGAACGATTATGCATTGAACATCCATCCAATCCTACCGCTTATCCCTTTCAGGGTAGCGGGGGGTGCTGGAGCCTATCTCAGCTGCAATCGGGCGGAAGGCGGGGTAATATCAAATTATATGCATTGAACATATAATTTGATATTCAGCACTTGCCTGATGTTGTTAAACGAGGATGAAAATGTATGCATCAATTACCTTTATTGCAAAAACATTCAACATAACATTTTAACTGAAAACACAATATTATTGTTAATCAGTAAATGTTTAAGCGATGTAAGCCCATTGACCAACAGGTCAGAACTTTGTAACAGAACGGCCCAATCTCCCATCATGCACAAACTGGTGGAGGCAAACCAAATGACCAACAGGTCATAACTCTGTTTTAAATGTCCAACCTTTGACTACCACGCTGTCAGTTTTGGATGACAATATTTGTTGTTTCTTGAAGATATTTGTTACGAATAAAGATTGTCAACAATTATGTAAAAGATACAAAATAAAGACAGCCACATCGATCTTTTGAAAGGAGGGATTGCTTTTTTTTAAAAGGCCAGAAGACTCAACAGGCTTATTGATACAAAGACACTAATGGTGTGACAAAAAAGATCAATTAGAATAATACATAATGTTGGATATAGAGAACATACAAACGTTTTATTGAATCACAAATATTGAAATTCAACGATTTTGTTACGGCTCAGGCTCCTGCCAACGCCGCTCATCCGTCTGTGCGCACCTCGGGACACGCCCACGGGTGCGCACATCCAGGGACGCGCCGCGCGCGTTTCCGCCCTGCAGCAGCCACCAGCTGCATTCACTCACCGGCAATCTACACTCCTGGGTCTGATGAGGGCAGGCTCAATAAAGGACCAGTGGACCCAAGGATCGGGGCGGGAACTTAGCTTTCTCATGGTGTACCGTAAGCAACAAGCTTTATACTATATTCGTGTTTCCTCTCCGTGCCTTGATTTGTCCCTTGTCTTCTCCCGTGTCCCCGCAGTACCCTCCGTCGCCTGGAAAGTGAGCCTGTGCGTCTCATTTTCCCCTGGATCTCCCTCTGGACTCTGACTGCTTCCTTCGTTCCTCGACCTCTTGCTCGCCCCTGGATTCCGACGCCTCTCTCTCGCCCCGGATAACCTGCCTGCCCCATGGACTTCCTCGTATCTCGTTCAACACGTTGGTAACACTCACTTCAGTTAACTACACACATAGTCTTACACCACACACTCTGGTATTCTAGTTCACACTCAATTTCCTTAGTTTAGTAGTATTGTTTGTTATTATTTATATATATATATATATATGTATATATATATATATATAAAATAAATAATTGTATATACTTCCCCCTGGTGTCTGTTTGCCGTCACCTCCCCTCAGTAAACACAACAGATTTGGTGCATTTGCAAACAGCTAAAATGATGTTCAAAGCAAACTATAACCTGCTACTCAAGAATGTACAACAATTCTTCTCAACAAAACAGGAGAAATATAACCTTAGAGGAAAATCTAATTTAAAACATTTGTATGCCCGTATAACACTTAAAACCTTTAGCATATCCATCCATCCATCCATCCAGTTTCTACCGCTTGTCCCTTTTGGGGTCGCGGGGGGTGCTGGAGCCTATCTCAGCCGTATGTGGAATTAAATTATGGAATGGATTAACCAAAGAAATCAAACAAAGCACCAATATGATTCAGTTTAAGAGATGTTCAAACTACAAGTGTTCACAAAGTACACAGAACAATAATTATGATGAACATCTTGAACCCTTTTTTTATTAATTAATTTCTTAATATATATATATATATATATATATATAAATTTTTTGTTTTTTTGATAAAGATTATTTATGTATTCAATATTTGTTTACTTACTATGGTATATTATGTATTTATTGTTTATTTATTCAATGTTCTGTTACAGAGAACAAGAAAATGGGATAAAATTGCTATGGTATATTTGGACGTGCTGTAATGAAACAACTGGAAATATGTGATGCATTACATTGTATTGTAAGCATGTTCGAAATAAACTGAAACTGAACTGAACTGAATATTGAAGACAGGCACCACGTGGGCTACAAAAGCACATCATTGGAAGGCAGGTGTAAGTAATCTAAAATCCCTATTATTACCTCTACCATGGGTGCAAACTGAATAATTGTTGGCCTCTCTTGGATCTGACACGATTCCTGACTGAAGACTGGAGACTCGGGCTACAAAGGGGAAAAAAGCACAATAAAAGACAATATAACAAAATTATAACAGTGAATGGGATGTAGTGTAGCCACAGATAATTTGTATGAATATGTATGAACTGGTATTATTGTGATTACATTTACATTATAAGGTACATATTGATTGCTGTGCCCGTTGGGTTGGGTCTGCTGGTCAATGGGAACTTGGCCATCATCAATTATGCTCCCTTTATAAGGCATGATGTGGTCCGCATTGTACTTACTTTTTAAGGTAACCCCTTTTAAAACAGACAGTGTTTCAGTTCAGTTCAGTTCAGTTTATTCATTAATACAGCACATTTAAAAACAATCCCAGTTGGCTAAAGTGCTGTACAGACATAGGAAACAATTTTAAACAACAAAAAAAAGGACACACAGTGTCACAATTACATTGTAACACGGAAGGATGAATAAAATAAAATAGTAAAATGTACATTAAAAGAAGTGAAAAATATATCACCTAGAACAGTGGTTCTCAACCTTTTTTCAGTGATGTACCCCCTGTGAATTTTTTTTTAATTCAAGTACCCCCTAATCAGAGCAAAGCATTTTTGGTTGAAAAAAAGAGATAAAGAAGTAAAATACAGCACTATGTCATCAGTTTCTGATTCATTAAATTGTATAACAGTGCAAAAATATTGCTCATTTGTAGTGGTCTTTCTTGAACTATTTGAAAAAAAAGATAGGTTTTTATTTATATTTATAAAGGATTTTTGAATTGTTGCTATTTTTAGAATATTTTGAAAAAATCTCACGTACCCCTTGGCATACCTTCAAGTACCCCCAGTGGTACGCGTACCCCCATTTGAGAACCACTGACCTAGAATACTAAAATGTAGTGAATAAAAAAATGTATGAAAAACTAAATAAAACACGAAATATCCTGCCAATAGATTTAAATCAAGGGAGTAAAAATATGTTTTTAGCCAAGATTAACACCCCTTGGGCTCAAAATAATACGTATAAGACTAGTACATATGCCCAAATGGCATGAAAGTTGCATGGAGTTAGACAAAGGATTTTATTTAGTTGTTTATTTTCTTAAACTAAAATAACCTTATGTACCGTTATGCTCTGTAAGGGTTGAGTAGCAGCCAAAGATGCACCAGTTCTCTGGCATTCGTCGCATTCCAAGATCTTTAAGAAAATTATTGTTAATTGTAACGCTAAGCAGGTCAAAGATACCAAGATACAGACATAAATGACATACCCATCTGTCAGTATCACGCGTCATGCCAAGCCAGTTAAACCTGGAGCACATCGCTCGTCGAGCACGTTCGTCGTAGTTCGGCTGTGCAAACGCAACCTTTGTTTAAGCTAAAATAATATTCCTAAAAATCAAAATTGTGAGCTTCCATTTTTTGCGTCAATGTGAACTTCTTCACACTGTATTTGTCTACATGCCTACTGTCCGTTAATATACAGTGTAAACTACCTCATGCTGTAATTGTCATTCCTGTTTAAACAGTGATTACAACTAAAATGTACATGTGGAAGATACAATGAATGCAATGCAACACAAGGAGTGTACACGAAGGGAGCTGCTGTTTTCGTTGGATTTTTTGTTTAAGGGGCAGCACGGTGAAAAAAGGGGTTACTGTGTGTACCTCACAATAAGAAAGTGTAGGGTTCGATCCCCGGGCTAGGGGTCTTTCTGTGTGGAGTTTGCATGTCCTCCCTGTGACTGCATGGGCTCCCTCTGGGTACTCTGGCTTCCTCCCACTTCCAAAGACATGCACCTGGGGATAGAATAATTGGCAACACTAAATTGGCCCTAGTGTGAATGTGAGTGTGATTGTTGTTTGTCTATCTGTGTTGGCCCTGCGATGAGGTGTCAATGCCCTATGGTCTGGGAGCCGAACAGCAGGAAATGTGTTTATAGCGGCCACCTGCATAACACAGAGATTATTTTCTTTAGATCCCTTGAGATTTTTTTTTTTCTACTTACAGCCTCTACTAATCACTAATATCAATTAAATCATTGTTGCTTACTCTTTTCATATTTGTATTATTTTGAAAAGTTTTATTGCCGTACTCTTTTATGAAGTGAACAAAAGCAATGAAAAATACAACTAACAATACAAAATAGCCAATATTTAGCTGCTGGTGCCACCAGGTCCTGGTGGTTACACGCTGGCCATTTTCCCCGGGCTCCCACTGGGAATCCCACAACCTTCACTTCTGTCGCTTCTACTATAGTCTGGATCTGAGACACTGTTGGCCTGTAGTGGCAGACCTTCTTGTTGAAGTGTCCCTGTCACACTCATACCTCATAACCACATTGATGATGATAGCCTTTGTGCATACCAGGTCGGGTACTCTTCAGGAACTTCAAACACCGCACTCCCTAGTTGCCGTCCAGCCGGCACACTCCGCTTGGATGGCAAGGAGGTCACATATCTTGTGGTGCTGGCATACCCGACTTCCCTTCACGAAGGGACACTGCCCCAAAATATGAGAGCAGGATATAGTCTATAGCTGCCAGTTTTCGAAAATCCTCGAATAAATTGTTACACAACAGCTAAATGAACACGTAGCATCTAACAATCTCTGTGAACCCTTTCAATCCGGTTTCAGGGCAAATCACTCTACGGAGACAGCCCTAGCAAAAATTACTAATGATCTATTGCTAACGATGGATTCTGATGCGTCATCTATGTTGCTGCTTCTTGATCTTAGCGCTGCTTTCTATACCGTCGATCATAATATTTTATTAGAGCGTATCAAAACACGTATTGGTATGTCAGACTTAGCCTTGTCTTGGTTTATCTCTTATCTTACTGACAGGATGCAGTGCGTCTCTCATAACAATGTGACCTCTGAGTATGTTAAGGTAACGTGTGGAGTTCCCCAGGGTTCGGATCTTGGCCCTGCACTCTTCAGCATCTACATTCTGCCGCTAGGTGACATCATACGCAAATACGGTGTTAGCTTTCACTGTTATGCTGATGACACCCAACTCTATATGCTCCTAAAGCTGATCACCACGCCGTATTGTAGTCAGCTGGAGGCGTGTCTTAATGAAATCAAACAATGGATGTCCGCTAACTTTTTGCAACTCAACTCTAAGAAAACGGAAATGCTGATTATCGGTCCTGCTAGACACCGACACCTATTTATTAACACCACCTTAACATTTAACAACCAAACAATTACACAAGGCGACTCGGTAAAGAATCTGGGTATTTTCTTCGACCCAACTCTCACGTTTGAGTCACACATCAAGAGGGTTACTAAAACGGCCTTCTTTCATCTCCGTAATATCGCTAAAATTTGTTCCATTTTGTCCACTAGCGACGCTGAGATCATTATTCATGCGTTCGTTACATCTCGTCTCGTCTCGATTACTGTAACGTATTATTTTCGGGTCTCCCTATGTCTAGCATTAAAAGAGTACAGTTGGTACAAAATGCGGCTGCTAGACTTTTGACAAGAACAAGAAAGTTTGATCATGCACTGCACTGGCTTCCTGTGCACTTAGATGTGACTTTAAGGTTTTACTACTTAAGTATAAAATACTACACAGTCTCGCTCCATCCTATCTTGCTGATTGTATTGTACCTTATGTCCCGGCAAAAAATCTGCGTTCAAAGAACTCCGGCTTATTAGTGATTCCCAGAGCCCAAAAAAAGTCTGCGGGCTATAGAGTTTTTTTTATTCAGTCTCCAGTACTCTGGAAAGCCCTCCCGGTAACAGAGATGCTACCTCAGTAGAAGCAATTAAGTCCCATCTTAAAACTCATTTGTATACTCTAGCCTTTGAATATACCCCCCTTTTAGACCAGTTGATCTGCCGTGGACCGCTCGCCTGTGCATCGGTTGGGGACATCTCTGCGCTGCTGACCTGTCTCTGCTCGGGATGGTCCCCTGCTGGCCCCACTATGGACTGGACTCTCACTATTATGTTAGATCCACTATGGACTGGACTTTCACAATATTATGCTAGATCTACTCGACATCCATTGCACCGGTCGCCCTAGAGGGTGGGTGGGGATAGGAAGAAGGCATCCACATCTGCGGTCCTCTCCAAGGTTTCTCATTGTCATCCCACTGGGTTGAGTTTTTCCTTGCCCTGATGTGGGATCTGAACAGAGGATGTCGTTGTGGCTTGTGCAGCCCTTTGAGACACTTGTGATTTAGGGCTCTATAAATAAACATTGATTGATTGATTTTATTTTTTTTACGAGGTAAATATATTTTATATATAATAATCAAATGCATAAGCACTTTTGTAATAATATCATGATCAATCCTTTACAGTGAAATAATTTGAATGACAGCCAAAAAGTAGTTTTTTTTTTTTTTTACTTATTCTGCACTATTGAGGGTTTTTTTTAAACTTGTTGTATGCAATAAAAGGGAATACTGATTACTGTTACCTTGTCATATACATTGTTATTTTCATTCATGATAGATAACGCAATACTCCATATACTCTACTGCTCGCTAATGTTAACATAGCTGAGTTATTGTGCAGAAATATGTAACTACAAAAGTGCACTTCACTAACCGTGTAAGAAAAGAGGTCAGTTAAAATGTATTTATTGAATCAAATATATTGGAATTCAATGATTTGGTGCATCTGCAAACAGCTAAAATTATGTACAAAACAAACTATAATCTGTTACCTAAGAATGTACAACAACTCTTCTCAAATAAAGAAGAAAACTATAACCTTGGAGGAAAAACTACCTTAGAACAGTTGTATGCACGTATGACACTTAAGACCTCTAGTATATCAGAATGTGTAATTAAGAATGTATTTAAGAATGTAATGTAAGAATGTAATTAAGAATCGAATGGATTGAGCAAATACGTTAAACAATGTACTAAATCAGTGGTCCCCAAACTACGGCCCGTGGGCCAGATTCGGCCTGCCAGCGTCCAAAATCCGGCCCATGGAAAGTCCCAAGGTTAAAAAAACAACAACCACATTGAATCTTATTGAAAACAAGATATTCCTCATCTCAGTATGTTAATCATGACTGACTTAATCATCTATTACAAGAACTGCTATACTAATAATTCACTGATGTAAATGTTGTTACAAAATGACAACAGTAAGTTAACATATGTATTCGTAAGTGCTCTGAAGTGGAAAAGGAGTAGGATTAAATAAGCTTTGCTTCTAAAGAGAATTGATATGAAATTATGTCATGTATCATATTGTAAGTGTATTCATGTTCAAAATAAACTCAACTATATGATATATGAATATGTGCCGGAAATTTAAGTTAACTAAATAATTAAGTCTGTTTGCAACATTTATGCAAATACCTAGAGGGCGCCAACTTCCAATGTATTTTACACAGGCCCAGTGCCGGCCCAAGCCTCCATGGGGCCCTAAGCAAAATTTGATTTTGGGGCCCTCTATTTCTGCCAATAATATTGATTGTTGATCATTCACACACCTACTATAAACTCATTGCGGCTCTGGCAGTGTTGTTTACATTATCCTATTGTCAGCCTGGCATGTCTTTACAAATGACATGTCATTTATAAAGATATGGGGGTGGCCCAGTTAAGAACATAAATAATACCAATGAATGAACGAATGATGTCCAGAGTGCCACATATGGTTCCTAATCTTAAAATGTAGAAAACATTCAGCTACAAGAGTGGCCTGGGGTTGAACAGTCCAAGTGATAAAGCTTTGTATTTACAGTAAAAGTGTCATCTTGTCTCATCAGTCTTGTACATATTAGTCTTTAATTACTAGTTTACATTTTTAGTTAATTGTTCATATTTAATGTTTACTTTGTACAAAGAGAGCGCAGTCTACTGAAGTTAAATTCATCAATAGTTTTCCCCTTTGAAAGACGCAAGGCAAAATCCTTCCATTTCACCATGTTGCTACAATGATCTTCACTGTTTTCATGCTGTTTCAGCAGTGCACCTATGTTGACCCAATCCCGCTGTCCCTCGGCTGCCAGTTTTAAGGACTTTTTGGAAAATAATTTGCAGCAAAAGCAATAGACTGCATCTTTACTTCTTGAATAAGTCAGCCAGCTACGCTTGACTTTTTCCCCATTGACTAGCTGTCTGTAGGTATAATGATAATGAAAACTTCGGCCATCATGCCGTTTGGGGAATGACAAGTTCTCCTTAATAGACAGTGGTCCTCTGATCACCTGCTCAGTCCTGTCTGAATCTGAGAGGAAAGATATGGCGTCACATTAGTGCCAAAAATCCAAGCGCATAAAAACTGTTATCGCGCGCTGATTCTCCACTTTGTGCGCACGCGACACCCTTTTGCACGCGCGTGGTGTCTTTTTGCGCGCGCGTGGTGTCTTTTTGCGCGCGCGCGGTGCCTTTCTGCGCGCGCGCCGTCTCGGTCTGTGCGCTCTCTGTGTACTCCTGGCATCTCTCCTCGCGCTGTCATTTTTTTTTTGGCGCTTTGGGGGCAGGTATGCTTAGACAGCCCCTCCTTTCTGATTGGCTCTGAGCATTTTTCATATGACCAATCATTCTCCAGCGTAGCAACGTTGTAGCCATCTTACCTCGGACAGCTAGCCTCAATCATTACATTGATGTCAAAGCAAGTTATGGTAATTTAATTAGTACATGTACCAATTAAATTACCATAACTTGCTCGATTTTCGACCAATTTACAAACGGTTTGCCTTGTTACAAATCTTATTACATGTAGATATGACATAGGATGCTGCACCTGTTGAAATTACCTCTTTCGCTATAAAAAAAATGACTTAATTGTGCAACATAGTTGTGTAGGGTCAGTGATAGTCAGTTCTCTGATTATTTTAAACTGTTTCAGAATACATTATTAAAAGGCTATTTTTAACATTTTAAAAACAAAATTCAAAGATTATTTCATTAATTTTATGGCTGAATCAAAAGAAATTCCATAAATTAGAAAACAAATGTTCAAGAAGAAGTGAAAACTTTGCGCCTATAACAATCTTGATACATATTGACGATGACCCGCCCTGCTATACTTCTGATTGGCTCTGAGCATTTCGCCTGACCAATCAGAAAGAAGGGGCCGTCTAAGCATACCCGCCCCCAAAGTGCCAAAACGAAACATGCCAGCGCACAGACCGAGACGGCGCGCG
The DNA here is from genome assembly GCF_033978685.3 of Nerophis lumbriciformis. NCBI lineage: Eukaryota > Metazoa > Chordata > Actinopteri > Syngnathiformes > Syngnathidae > Nerophis > Nerophis lumbriciformis. The sequence goes on from NC_084565.2 coordinate 15,520,841, forward strand.
CGCAAAAAGGCACCACACGCGCGCAAAAGGGTGTCGCGCGCGCGCACGAAGTGGAGAATCAGCGCGCGATAACAGTTTTTATGCACTCGGATTTTTGGCACTAATGTGACGCCATAGCAAGCGGCAAACGTCACAGGTGCAGCAGAGGCAGCTTTACATTTAAAGAGAGGCAGGAAGAATCACTAAGCCTAGATCAGCAGCAGCACTCTGTTGACCTAAAATTGTGTTTTTGTACAATAATATATCTTTGATCATTTAGAAATCATCAGTCAGACTCGTACATGCAAAAAATTTAAAATAAGATTTTTTTGTTAATTGCTTTTGGGGGCCCCCTGGTGGCCGCGGGGCCCTAAGCAAGCGCTTAGTACGCTTATGCCTTGGGCCGGCTCTGCACAGGCCTCTCACAGCTTCTTGTACATAATGACGTCACACGCAGCTATGTAGGCACGCGAATTCGCTTCCGGTGTTGTTAGCTAATGATAGCAATTTGGATAGCTAGCGTTATCTATCATTGAATTTATATTCTATCATAACAACAAGACGGAAAATTGTTTGTCGCTTCTCTTGGACTGCTCTCTGCACCTACGTGTTGACGAGACAGGGTGAGTGACCGCCGTAGATGCCAGTCATTTTATTCGGGCTGGTAAAACATTTTATTACATACATTTTGTAATTTAGAAAAATATATACAATTTTCAAACAAATGTGCTGTGTTAAACCACTAATGGTAACATAAGCTAGCCGGCGGTGTTCTTGTTGTATTGTTTGCTTTGAAAAATGTTACCGGGAGGAAGTAGCAAACAGCACCTTTATTATGATGTGTCACGTGGTATTGTCACCGGAGCGGAACTAAAACGATTTGATGTGTCACGTGGTATTGTGACAGTGCCGGAAATGGAAGTTGACTAGCTACAGCAGAGGATCACAGCTGAGAAAGGTAACGAGGCTTGAGCCATTTTTATCTTGTAAATACACTCACGTATGAACTACTAAAGTCGCTTTGCTCCTTGCCATTCGCGCACAACACATTATATTCACACCATTTTTTTATTTTCCCTTCTTAACCTACACAAAGCTAGTTCGCTAGCAGTTAGCCTACTGTATGTAAAATTGTCTAGCGTTAACCTTACACACCGGAAATTTATTTTGATGGTCACTTCAGAATAAACGTCAAAACAGTGCTCACAGCAAGACGATAACGCGATGATAACTTTATTTATCGTGTGACAAACGGCCTTGTAATTACGCTGTGTTCATGTACGCATATTACAATTGTGATGAAACTGCTACAAATACGGCTGTCTTATTTACATTCATATTCAGAGCCGTGACTTCGCAAATCGGACGGAAATGTGAATGCCATTTTTGCGTCGCTTTACGGTGTGCTCAGGTAAACGCATTTTAGTCCTCCGTGTTTATTCCAAATGTACAGCTTTTAAATGACGTATCGTTGGAAGCACTTTTGAGTTTAGGGGTGTTTGGGTGACCCCAAATTAAGTTATTCTAAGCGACCGTATTTCGATTTTTTAACCCATTGTGATTTAAATGTTTTAGATTTGACAGCTGTATTATTATCATCCATCCATCCATCCATTTGTTCTTCTTAAATTGGGGGTCACTTTATAAAACAAAACATGACTTCCATCCCTAACTATTTGACTATTAATGTCCCAGGTTATGGTAGCACTGTATCAGGAATGCTTTCAATGGATAAATAAGTAAAACACTTCCGATATTAGATTATTCTCCATGCATACAGTAAGGATAATATTGATTTAGCTTTTACAATCCCATTGTTGAGCCAGCATGCTGGAGATGCTTAGTTGATTGGTTTATTAGTTGGGTTACAACATTTTTTGAATGTGTTTTCTTATTTCCTTTTATGATCCAATGGAAATGTTTGTGCGCATTCCAGCGCTGTGATGTTATGGCAGCCGCCAGTGTGACCAGACCTGGTGGCATTCACTCGGTTGAAAAGTCTCAGTTGATTCTAAGAGGTAACAAGCTCCTAATTCTTCAAAGACAAAAATGTCATTGTACCTTTTGATGGCCATACCGTATTTATGTTGGGTCACACAGCTGTTGTTACACTACTGTTACGACTTGGAGTCTTGTAAACTCTGTAAAGATGGCTGACCCCAGATCTCAGCTGGATGTGCAACGGCAGTTGAATGGCGCCGCCACGGAACAGGGTCGTCATCCGCAGTCCGGAAATCTCCAAAGCAGTCCTGTTGTGGCTCCGTCTTGCAGTGAAATAGTGCAGACTTTTTACGAGATTTCGCAAAGCCGCGTTTAATAACGTAATAAGGGTAGTGTAGTGTAGTGTAGTGTAGTGTAGTCGGACTGTCTGATTGTGGCAGTCCGCTCCCTGTATGATCAGTGCCAGAGCTTGGTCCGCATTGCCGGTAGTAAGTCGGACACGTTTCCAGCGAGGGTTGGACTCCGCCAAGGCTGCCCTTTGTCACCGATTCTGTTCATAACTTTTATGGACAGAATTTCTAGGCGCAGTCAAGGCGTTGAGGGGATCTGGTTTGGTGGCTGCAGGATTAGGTCTCTGCTTTTTGCAGATGATGTGGTCCTGATGGCTTCATCTGGCCAGGATCTTCAGCTCTCACTGGATCGGTTCGCAGCTGAGTGTGAAGCGACTGGGATGAGAATCAGCACCTCCAAGTCCGAGTCCATGGTTCTCGCCCGGAAAAGGGTGGAGTGCCATCTCCGGGTTGGGGAGGAGATCTTGCCCCAAGTGGAGGAGTTCAAGTACCTCGGAGTCTTGTTCACGAGTGAGGGAAGAGTGGATCGTGAGATCGACAGGCGGATCGGTGCGGCGTCTTCAGTAATGCGGACGCTGTATCGATCCGTTGTGGTGAAGAAGGAGCTGAGCCGGAAGGTAAAGCTCTCAATTTACCGGTCGATCTACGTTCCCATCCTCACCTATGGTCATGAGCTTTGGGTTATGACCGAAAGGACAAGATCACGGGTACAAGCGGCCGAAATGAGTTTCCTCCGCCGGGTGGCGAGGCTCTCCCTTAGAGATAGGGTGAGAAGCTCTGCCATCCGGGAGGAGCTCAAAGTAAAGCCGCTGCTCCTCCACATCGAGAGGAGCCAGATGAGGTGGTTCGGGCATCTGGTCAGGATGCCACCCGAACGCCTCCCTAGGGAGGTGTTTAGGGCACGTCCGACCGGTAGGAGGCCGCGGGGAAGACCCAGGACACGTTGGGAAGACTATGTCTCCCGGCTGGCCTGGGAACGCCTCGGGGTCCCCCGGGAGGAGCTGGATGAAGTGGCTGGGGAGAGGGAAGTCTGGGCTTCCCTGCTTAGGCTGCTGCCCCCGCGACCCGACCTCGGATAAGCGGAAGAAGATGGATGGATGGATGGGTAGTGTAGTAAAGCGAACCACAAACAGTGTATTCTGTTGTACAGACACACACACTCCAACCACTTTCCTGCTTTCCCAATCCCCGTATATCAGCTTGTATTTGACACAGGCCCCCATATTCCCATATAGCTGCCCGGGTTATGCCTGATTTTTATTTTTATTTTGGACCTCCAGAATCAGCATCCATTTGTGTCAACGAGGTGAGGTTACGTCTGAAAACTTTTGACAAGTTGACTTCATGTCCAACGCCTCCCTGGAAGCTGCAAAGTGTAAAATACAATCCGCTTTGAAAACTATGTATTTTATTTTGAAAGAAAACCGGATCATTTATTTTGTTTTTGTGGATAACTTTTTGTCCAATACAAGCAGAGTTTAGCTAACTAAATATAGAAGCTCTTAATGACAAGACTTTACTTTCACTGCAGTTTACCAGTTCTTTTGTCCTGAATGCAGACTCGTAGGCTGGCACAGAATGTCTTTGTGACTGAACTCCTGAATTGGTCCTGAGTGGGAGAATAAACACACCCACTAATTTAATCAGAAAAAGGCATTTCTATGTCTTAAGTATTTTTAGGCAGCCTTTTTTTATGTGTCTCAAATATTCAACTCCTCTGATATAACATGTACTAAAAACTCTGCAGACAGATAGTTTTTGTTCAAATCATTTTTGAGTTTGTGTATAGAAAACATTTTTTTCCTGAAATAATCATTAAATGTGTTTATGTGTTGGTACACATTACTTTACAATACCTCAAATTCAAACTGCACCTTAATGTACTTTTATTAAATATAAGCTACGGTAGTTGGGTTTTAAAAAAAACTCCACAATCTGGGTCACCGCTTGCCGTTAATCAAAGCTCTGGTGAGAAGCACTGATGTAGTAATTAAAGAATACAAATAATAATTCAGCATTTGAAGTGTTGTTTAGTAAATGTTTAATTGAAATTAAAGTCTTATAGTATTCACTACACCACTGATACGTTGTTTACTGCAGAATGTTTGTGATGACAAACAAAAAAACAAAAAAAACTTTTGAGAGAAAAAAAAGTTGTTCTTTTTACTCCCACAAAATTTACCGAAAAAGAAGCAAAACAGTGGCACTGAAACCGAGGTACGGACCGTAGCGTGGGTTACCTGTATCTCTAGTAAACACAATTATATATACAGTATGAACAAAATGACAGTTGTCAGCTCTTAAGATATATTAACGCAATCAAACATGGGGGAAATAAGTCAATCAAACATGGTGAAAATGATACTGCAGTAATAAACAGTAGGGATGCGGTAATCGGTATAATTCTTCACTGGACAATCTGCCTTTAATAATAATAATAATAAAAAAGTAAATTGTGAAATTAATCGAGATGGGATGATATGAAAAAAATAATTGTGATAATTTTTTTTGCCATATCGCCCAGCCCTATTGGACACCTTGCCTGTTAATTGAGCACAAATAACACACTTTTCACAGTGTTGCTGTCTGATTTGTTCTAAGTGGTATCTGCGAAGCCACAGTCTCCCAAGCTGCCAAGCCGTCACTCTCGGCTCAGCTCCTTTGTGGAGGTTACTGCAGATGGCCTGTCCAGCGAAACCAAGAAGACAGGCAAACGCAGTGGACACCTTGAGATGCAGTGGAATGAAGACCTCACTCTGTGAGAAGCTGTTTTATATTACATAGTCCTACAGTTATAGAGACATTAGATTTTATAAGATGTCGTAATTTTTACCATCTGAATATTGACTGCTTTTTAAAAAAATATATATTTCCAGAAATGTGACGCCTCAGAGTCGTCTGGATCTAAAGCTCTGGAGCTGCCACACGCTGCGGAAAGAGTTGCTTGGGAGCGCCACGATAGACTTGCTGGACACTTTGCAATTGCACGATGGCAAGAGTAAGAAAGCACCTCAAACACAGACTTATTTATAAACACTGATGTGGAAACTTCAATAAATGCAAGTACAGGAGTGCCTAATGATACAAGTTTAATTGGCAGGTCGTACCTTGAAAAACTCTTCATATTGTGAAACAATCTTCCCCTTTAAATTGAATTAAAATCAATTTGATTGGCGCTTTGCGCCCACAACATCACAATTTTAAATTGTAAAATGCTTAAAAAAAAAAACAATGAGATAATATTGTATGAAAAGCAATACAATATAATGTATTTTATGAGGTAACGTAATAATAATAATGTTCAGAATTTACCTTGGAAAGTGGACTTCAGTGGTATCTCCTTCCAGCAGCTTTTCTGTCCAATACACCATCAGCAGCTTCTCCATATTTTCATATAATAAATGTTTAGACATTATTGGACATCTCCTGATCAGAAACCATTCATACTACTTGTATACATTTTACATTTATACATGTATTCACAGCACTACTTGTATAAAGTATACATTTATACATGTACAGTACTCTCTTAACACTACTTGTATAAACTTTGCCTTTATACATGTACAGTAGACTCTAACAATACTTGATAAACTGACACATGCTTTGGTTGAAACCTCTCGCAGATTAATTGTGTTAAAATGTTTAATCCTATAAATCATGATGAACTATTGGCACAAATGCATTGATTTTGACTAAATCTCTGCTGAGGCATCTCTGTGTGGAATTTGCATTGTGTGTGTGTGCGTGCGTGTGTGTTTCCTCTGAATACTTGCGCCATAGCTGGCAAACTGAATTGAAAACTGTAGTTATGCCTTGAACCCACCAGGAGGAGACAAAGATTAGTGGAGGAACAATTTTTGAAAATGTTGCAAAAGGAAAGTAAAACTCTAATGATATTAAAGCTGCACCATTCCACAATATAATGTGTATCACAATGTTCTTACTTTCTCACATATGTGCGCACACATACACCATGTTAAGGGCTGTGCGCTTAGGTTATTTTTTTTTTTTTTTAGAAAAGTTTGTTTTAATAATAATAATAATTATTATTAATATTTGTATTAGTAGTACTGTTTTAAAGAAACCTCTGCCGTTTTTCATGGAAGGTCCTGGAAGGACTGTTGACAACTGGAATTTCTCAACAGAAATGAATAGAAAGACTGAAAATAATCCATCAAGTCAAAAAACATGACACGCGCTCTCTCACTGCACATTACATTCATGCGTTTAATAAAGACATGTCATTTCCGCGAGCTGATGACTGATAGATAGCCAGCGAGCATCGCCAGCTATCAGCGGTTATAATCAGCCAACTCGCTCTAGATGTCGGGAAGAGGGACAAAGAAGTGTGATTGTGATGCAGCTCCTTAAGTAAAAAGGAAAAGAAAAACAATATTTACAAACCAGATGGCATCTTAGCAGGATTGTAGTGTAGTGCAAAAGAACATAATCCAACTAATTTTTATTGCTTGTTCATCACCCTTTTGTTTTATGTCCAAACCACATTGTCTCTTTGTCTCTAATCTAGTGGAGAATGTCCAACTGAGCCTGGCACTACAGACAGAGAACAAAGGCTTGGTTGTAGTGGGAGGCGAGCTCAACGTCTGCTTGGACGGCATGGTTGTTGATCTGGGATCACTGCCCAATGGCAGCACAGCAGCAGACAGTGAGTCCTGCTTTATACGCACGCACACGTAAACATTTAACCACTCTCACAGATAATTACTGAAATGTACATGAAGGATATATGTGTTTTATATGTACTCTCATCACAAAAAGGTTTTGCTTATATCCATAAAGCTTTCAGACAAAAAAACACATTTAATTTTTAGGGCAAGTAATTGTGCACTATTTAATATTGACTATCAATAGTAAATAGAAGGAAACAAAACCACTTTTCTCACAGGCGCATCAATGATAAGGAAACTTGTACTAAACATTTAGGTCCGCTTCTAACTGCTCTGCAATATTAATAGAAGCCAAGACTAATAAAAGCACACAAAATTAAAAAAAATGTCCACCATGTCGCGCTTCCACTCCAATACAAATACCCTTCCTATCAAAGAACCTTACTAAAATGGTTGTACTTGAGTAAATACTTGACGACTATACGACAGTATAAAAAAAGTACACCATAATTGTAAGTTGTGTGCATTTCATTATGTCTTAATGACGAGGTAAGTCCATAACATGCTAAACGACTGACTGAATGATTGTATCAGTGTGTGTGATTTAATATAAACAAGTGTGCGCTCGTTTTTTTTGCGTGTGTGTGTGAATGTTCCCACCGAAAAAGATGTACTCCTATCACCGGAAGAGCGCTGCCAAAACCGAACTTTGTGATGACATAAGCAATACGCACAGGATTGTCTAGATCGTAGGCAGCATGCCCACTAAGTGGACGTACTTTAATGTATCCGAGATAATTTCTGCAGACAGACATCTCCAAAATTTAAGATGACACTGGAGAGAAAGGCTTCCAGCAGTGCGAAGCAAGTGTGACTTCAGGTTCTCTGCAGCGCTTGCTTTTTGTCGCGAGCATGGAGCGACAGAAGTAAAGAGTCTCGAAAGATTTTCCAAATAGTCAATTAATCCCAATGACAAATTAGAATAATTCAGTTTATTTGGTCAGCTGTGCTTAATAATGAATTGTGCTGAAAGCAAGAAGTCACGCAGCATCTAGCATTTACATAGCCTGTAGAGTGGGGTTAAAAACATTACTGACAGATTCTACGTAGCCTGTTAAAGGGGAACTACACTTTTTCAAGAGATTGCCTATTGTTCACAATCATTACGAAAGATATAATGATGTTTTTTTTCCTTTGGCATTCTAAATATTAAATAAATGCGATCAAAAGTCTGCTTACAATGGAGGCTATGGGAGCCGGGCAATTCCGCCTACAAAGCCCTTAAAAAAACATCCAAACACCTCCATTCAGGTTTCATATACATTATGTAATTGTTATTTATTGGATTATATGGGCAAAAGAGCAGAGCTCCCATTGGCTCCACTGTAAGTAGACTTTTATTTACGTTTATTTAATATTTAGAATGCATTAAGAAAATCCTTCTGTTATCTTGTCTTTCATTATGATCGTGAACGATAAGCAACTTTTAAAAAAATGTGCAGTTACCCTTTTAGCATTCACAGTAATAATAGATGACATGGCCTAAAATTAATTTTGCAATATCTGTTTTGGCCTTTCGATAACCATATACAGTAGTACCTCAACTTGTGAGCTCACTTGGTTCTTTGACCAAGCTCATAATTCAAAACACTCTCATCTCAAATCAATATCAGTAATTGAAATAAATTAAAATCAATTTATTGGTGATTGTCCCCCCAAAAGAACACATTTTAAACTTGTAACATCCCTTTAAATATACAATCTAGGGTTAAGATAGTAAATATTGCATTCAAAACAATACAATAGAATGTACAGTATTAATGTGAAATAAAGCATTGATATTGTACAGCCTTTACCTTGGGGAGCGTACTAATGCTTTGACTTCTTTAGGGCTTCTTTTTCATCGAGTAGCAATAGGAACTAGGAAATCATTGTTTTTATTGTCTTTGAGTTACAGCTCTGAGGTCAGAGTTGACAACAATGATGTATTTTGTGTATTTCATACATGATTTCCAAGTTACTGGCAGAGGATATTTTCTCTGCAATTGTTGTAACGCTTTCTTCTAAATTTGAAATGTAAGGTCATGAAAATCTGATCAAAACATTTTCCCAAAAGGTTAAAACAGTAAACAAGAATGTCAGACAGTGCAGCACCTCTCCGTCTTTCTTCTTTCACATGAGTTGTCAGACAGTGCAGCACCTCTCCGTCTTTCTTCTTTCACATGTTACAGAGCATATATGTTGCTTGTTATGACTGTGGTTGTGGAGTATTAAACAAGAGTGAATAACGTTGTTGACACTGCTGAGTCGTGCTTTTCTCAGTAGTTCAGTGTCTTCTGATTCCTGCTGTTGATAAGAAAGATGCAAAAAATAGCAAGTGATGATGTGTCCTTTGTTGGTTCTTACATGCCAATAATTATTGGCGTAAACTCCCATCATACCGCCAAGCATTTAGATACTTCATGCACCTGCTAATAAAATCAGAATGTGACAGTCTGAAATGCTAGCTAAGTAGCAGTAAAATCTGTATTTGAGGTCTGGGCTAAATCAAGTATTCCAACACAAAGCAGCCAGCACTTGATCAAGAAACCCGAGGCTGTCTTAAAGTATTGGAAAGGACTGCAAAGACGCAAAACCAGAATAACAACAATGACAAGCACTCTAAGAGAAAGTGAATAAGGCCATGTAAAATTGTAAAAGAATGCAAATTGAAATTGTCAGTCTGCAGTACATGAGTAGGAGAGTCAGAATACTGATGCGCTGAAGATACTGTCAAACATAGAGGACCAAGGATTTCTTTTGACACTGAGAGAAGGGATGTGACATGTTGAAAATATAATAAAAGGGAGAATGAAAATGTTCTCCCCGTGACTGCGTGGGTTCCCCCGAGTATTCTGGCTTCCTCCAACCTCTAAAGACATGCACCTGGGGATAGGTTGATTGGCAACACTGAATTGGCCATAGTGTGTGAATGTGAGTGTGAATGTTGTCTATCTGTGTTGGCCCTGCGATGAGGTGGCGACTTGTCCAGGGCGTACCCTGCCTTCCGCCCGAATGCAGCTGGGATAGGCTCCAACCATCCACGCAACCCCGAGTGGGACAAGCGGTAAAAAATGGATGAATTGAAACAGACATCAGTATTTGGAGTCTAAATTTACATTACATATAGCCTTGGTCATCATTTTAGCACTCTTAACATTGACCACAGTTCCATTCAGCTAGAGTTCTTCAAAGAACCAGTGTCTTACGGAAATGTAAAAACATAGTTTAATGCAACTATGCTACTAACAATGCATTGTGATGGCAAGTTAATGGAATACTTTACAACATGGTGAACTGCCAGTTCTTGGCTCAGGTGTGGAATGGAAAAACCTCTTGGTGTACCCAAGCTGTTTTCGGGCACTGGTGCTGCCCAGGAAGAAGTCTTGTTGGACTTTGTTTCTTATGCCATACTTGCTAACCCTCCCGGATTTTCCGGGAGACTCCCGAAATTCAGCGCCTCTCTCGAAAACCTCCCGGGACAAATTTTCTCCCGAAAATCTCCCGAAATTCAGGCGTACCTGGAGGCCACGCCCCCTCCAGGTCCGCATGGAGCAATGTTGTTGTAATATATTGAGTTGGAGGCAATAAACAGGCGAGGGGATGAAGTACTGTACGTCTCTTTACTGTAGACTTCAGAACAGACTCACACACTTGACGTCAGGTGCGCAACACCACGTAAATCGTTGGCCAACCAAAAAGTAACCCCAGTACGCTATAGCCAACATTCACCAGGAGATGGCAACAGACAAACATAGATCACTCTATTACATTACTCCCCTTTTAGAATTGTAGAAGTTACTCAAAAGAAATAAACAACCCAACCAAAAAATGCAGCAGCTCAATTAAAAAACTGTACTTAAGCCACATTCTTTTTTTTTTTTAGTACTGAACTCTTAACCCTCATTTGTAAACAATAACATGCTTATTAAACAAACAGTATTTGTACATCTTTAACACAGATTTTTATACTGTCTTCAGAGATTCAGTTTTTTTGGTGGTACTCGAAACCTTTCTGGGTACCTGCGGATCACTGGTGGGGTTTTTGTTGTGGGTGATCTGGGTTCTGATGATGGCAATGAATCTGGTTCAATGATGAGACTAGTTTGTGTCTGACTCACTGATGGTCCTGATGATGGAACTGAAACAGCACTGTCCAGTTGTACTGATGGCACATTTTCTGCAACTGGTGGTGACTAGATAACTGGCAGTCTCTCCATGTTTTCTCGCCATGGTAACATGTGATCCACATGCACTGTGCGCTGTCTCTGTCCCTCTTGATAGATAGATAGATTGATATATATATATCAATCTATCTATCTAAGTATTTCTTATATATATATATAAAAGAAAATACTTCACTTTCAGTGAATTCTAGCTATATATATATACTGTATATATATATGAAATACTTGACTTGGTGAATTCTAGCTGTAAATATACTCCTCCCCTCTTAGCCACGCCCCCAACCACGCCCCCCCCCACCTCCCGAAATCGGAGGTCTCAAGGTTGGCAAGTATGCTTATGCATAGTATTGCAGAAGCAAAATTGGATCAATGAAGTCAATAGACAATACACTAATGTTCATTCAGTCCGTGGGAAGCCAGGACCACCTCTAAAATTGTTCAATTGTGTTTTAAAGTTTTTTTTTTTGTTTCTTCACAAGACGAACACATTTAAGGGGTGAGGAACTTAAATTTTACAACAAAAAAAAGCATTATATTTGAAAGTCAATCTAAAATTACAGTATAGTGGGGGGAAAAAAACTTCCCTTTGGCTGCTGACGTTTGCAATTACGCAACAGCTCTCAAACTTTTTTTCCCACGTACCACCATAATGACCAACATTAAAATATAGTAGCATAGTTGGCCTAAGTATTCATTAAAATCAAGGCAGAGTTTTTATTCAAGAACTATATATATTTTTTTGCCACTGTAACATTGCACATAGTTTGAACAGCAACACTGTTTGAATATAGGAAAATAAAACACTGCACTTTGATCACTTTAATTTAAGTGATTCTTTGGCGTGCTACTAGATGGAGCCCGTACCATAGTTGGACAATCCCTGCACATACATATTGTGTATTCAACAATTTGCTCACGCATTTGTTGACAAAGTGGTGACCCTCGCCCCATCCTTGTTTGAGAATGACTGAGCATTTCTTGGAATCTACTTTTACACCCAATCATGGCACCCACCTGTTCCCAATTTGCCTGTTCACCTGTGGGATGTTCCAAATAAGTGTTTGATGAGCATACCTCAACTTTATCAGTATTTATTGCCACCTTTCCCAACTTCTTTGTCACGTGTTGCTGCCATCAAATTTTAAAGTTAATGAATATTTGCAAAAAAAAAAAGTTTATCTGTTTGAACATCAAATATGTTGTCTTTGTAGCATATTCAACTGAATATGGGTTGAAAATGATTTGCAAATCATTGTATTCCGTTTATATTTGCATCTAACACAATTTCCCAACTCATAGGGAAACGGGGTTTGTATTATTCTCTCTCGACTTTTATTCATCCACTTGATCATTTTATGTCAAGTGTCAGGGCATTCAGTGGTTGTAGAAAACTATACATATGCTGTCAAAATGAGCGCGGGGGACAGGATCAAGTCCCCTACCTAGAGGTTGCACTCCACTCTTTTTCGGGCGAGAATCATAGACTCAGAGTTTGAATTGTTGCGTTTCATCCTAGTCACTTCACACTCGAAGAGCCTGGCTAGATGAAGCCAGCAGGACCACATAAACTGCAAAAAACAGAGACCTAATCTTGCTGCCACCAAACTGGATCCCTTCAACGCCTCGATTGCATCTAGATATTCTGTCCATAAACGTTATCAACAGAATCGGTGGCAATGGGCAGTACTGGCAGAATCCAACCCCCACTGAAAACTGGTCTGAATTACTGCCAGTTATGCGGATCAAGCTCTGACACCGATCATACAGGGAGCATATCGCCACAATCAGGCGGTACTTCATACTCTCTGAGAATTCCCCACAGGACTTTTAAAGGGACACGGTTGAATGCCTTCGCCAATTTTACAATGTACATGTAGACTAGTTGGGCATGCACCCTCATAGACCCTGCCAAGATTGTATTGTGTCCTGGTCCACAGTTCCACGACCAGGACAAAAAACACACCGCTCCTCCTGAATTTGAGGTTTGACTGTCCGACGTTGCTTCCTTTCCAGTACACCTAAATTGACCTTACCAGGAAGGCTGAAGGGTGGGATCCCGCGATAGTTTGAACACATCTTCCGGTTCCCCTTCTTGATGAGAGTAACCACCACACCAATGCAATGCTGCAGCGTTTTGTCAACCTCAACAGGCCCATAGCATCCAGAGCCTTAAAGTACCAGTATAGTGGGGAAAAAAGTTGACTTTATATGCTTGTGTTTTGTTGTATCCATTAAACCATATCCAACCGTATTTACAATCCGCAAAGTATGTAAAACACAGTTGTGACAGACTCCAGCTGTCGGGTGGGTTCCAAGGACCATCAAGGAATGACATACTGGGGAGCAGGTGTAGACTTCTTTATTTTTGCAAATAAGAAAAAGTCTTTGGCGAGTTGCTTTTCAGCTCCGCTTCGCTCTGCTCGCTCCTCCACTCCAGCTCTTCAGCTGCGTGCGTCGTCGTCTCCCTTGCGCTCTTTGTCGCTCTTGCTCAGCGTCAGCTTCCCTCTGGCTCCTTCTCTTTCTCTTTCTCGTTCGCTCTGCATCCGCCTCTTGTTGTGTCTGTCTTCTCTCTCCGTCTATCTCCCCGACGTTTACGTCTCCCGCCCTTATACGGTGCGAGAGGATAATTATATTGTCCACAGCTGCGCGATCCACGCACCTTATCCTGATTACGTCGTCGCTCCTGGCGCGCCACGCCATCTTGGAGCGGGCTCCGGTGTGCCCTGCCTCCCTGTTGGACTGCCGGCCACGCCTCCTCGCCGCCATCTTGGAGCGGGCTCCGGGGGGCCACGCCTCGCTGTTGGTCTGCCGGCCCCGCCTCCCTACAACAGTTTAGACATCACAAAATGAATATTCCGCTCCGAATACCTTCGGCTATTTCCGGCGATTGACGTCAAAATGGGAATGCCTCTGCACACTGACCATACTATCAGATCAGTCATACTGGAAATACGCAAAAATTAGACCGATGTGCTGTCTATCATTTACAATCTCTATATAAGACATGAACACCTATGTTTTTCTTTTTTTTAATGCAGTCTTAAGTCGTAAATAAATAGATACATGAAAAGTCAGCTAACAATGTCGTTAATGGGGGCTCTCTATTTTGCCCACGAAACCCTCAAAATAACCATCCAAAACCCGCCAACAATATTCTTTATACATATCGTGACCTGAATATTAACCAAATATTAGCGATGTTGTTATTCTAAGCGCTAATGCAAACAAACTATTTCTTACCGTCGCAGTAATACACACAGACAGCTAAGAATCATGCCACTCATCTGGATAATAGGAGCATTTAGCCTTGAATCTAGAAGCTGTCTCCATCTCTGGGTATACATTGAATGTCACAGATTAACAAACACACAACCGAAGACAGTGTCTGCAGGGAGACTTTCTTGTTAAACCCTCGTGTGCATCATGATTAATTCTTCATAGAAATGGGAAGATATGGACATCTTATCAGTCATCATCGGAGTAAGAGAAGACATTGTACAGTAAGCTATCATGTTATTATGTTTGTAGTTTGTCTTTCTTGTTAAGCATGAAGCAATAATGCTATAGTGTTTCACTAAAGCTGGAATTTTTTAGCAAAGCTTCTAAAACTTGTCGCTCATCCACCTTATATTCAGGATCAACAATATAAGGTTCTGAATCATCATTTTGCCCAAAGTAATCGTTGTTGGCTCTCACAAAGTCTGCACGATTTGCAATGTTTTTGGTGGGGAAGGGATATGCGGTCCCTACCACTACGTCACACGATGACGTGTCTGGCTTCCTCATTATCTCTCAAAATGGCTTGAGAATCTCCCTGAGATTGATACTATTTTGATCGTATCTATTTATTCGCAAACTTTGGAAGTCTTTAGGTGTCATAAATCAGATATATGTGATAATAGCTTCAATATAGAGGCAACTTGATTTTCCACTCTATTAGTACTTTAAAGAACTCCGGGCAGATCTCATCCACCTTCACGGCCCTGCCACCGAAGAGCTTTTTAACTTTTTAACAGCCCATCACAGAGTCCCCAGACACTGCTTCCTCACAGGAAGACATGAAGTTTGGGTTAAGGAGGTCTTCGAAGTAGTCCCTCCACCGATCCACAAATTCCCAAATCGAAGTCAACAGCACACTGTTTTCTTCCTGAGGCGGCGAATGATTTTACAGAGTCGCTTTGAAGCCATCCAGAAGAGTCAAAAAATGTATGAGTTTGCAGTGATTGCTTAGTTAAAGGTTTGTTTGATAGACTTTTAAAGTTTATTAATTCCCATTTAAGTATTATCTTGATATCATTTGTATTTTTTAAACACGTTTGCTACAAGTGTTTCATAAAGCACCAACTGAGTCTAAATAAAATAAAGCAAATATAAGCTAAACCTAAAAGAGTTAAGCTTTTACCAATGGCAACAATCATAAATAAAGCTTTCAGCACATACACAATGTTGACATCTATAGTTATATTTTGATAAAGACGGGGGAAAACACACTACTCGTAAACTGTGTGTACAACAGCAACAAACATCAGTAGACACAAAGTTAAATCATGAAATGGAACCTTACCCGAGCAAAAATGAGAAATCCGGGTCTTGATACCAATTTCCTTGACCCAGCCACAAACAAAGAAGTTGTAGACCTCCATGCTTTTCAAGTTTCCATCTGTTTTGTCGTGTACAATGGCGTCTAAAGCATATTGGTTCGATATTTCTGACAACGCGACGGACGTATAATCTTTGATATCACTCGACAAATCTTTTTTTTTTATAAAGTATAGGAATTCATTCCATTCCAAAGTTTTATTTTTTTTGCTATTATCTGCTTTTTGCAGGAAGATTTAAGCCTCTTTTGTACTCGGTTTGCGCGCTGCATACTGTACAACAGCCATCTTGGCTTGGTCAACCACCACTGATTTTCATTTCTGGAAAATAAGTCACGTGTTGAAATACAAACAATTGCCACTCCCGCCCGTCGCCTCTCACTGCTTGGAACACCAGAGTGGAGGAGAGTCCCACTCCTATCGAGAAGACTGGTTTTAGAACCCTTGCTGTGCATCGAAGTGAGTCCAACTCTGTCCAGATGAAACCTCGTGCACCAGCTCAGGGTTCTTTCCCCCCAGTTAGGTGACGTTTCCACATCCCAAAAACTAGCTTCTGTAGCTGAGGATCAGACCGACAAGGGCCCTGCCTTCGGCTGCCACCCAGCTCCCAATCCACCCGACCTTTATGGCCCCTCCTATGAGTGGTGATCCCAAAGGAAGGGGAACCCACGTTTTCTTTTCGGGCTGTGCCACTGGCCACCAGGCACTCGCCATTGAGACCCACCTCCAGGCCTGGCTCCGGGGGGAGGCCCAGGTGACCCGTGTCCAGGCGAGGGATATCTGTGTCTCTCTTTGTGTTTCTTCATAGTGGTCTTTATTAATATGATCATGTAAAAATGTACAGCTGTTGCGGTAGTGAGCAAATGGAATATGGAATATATACTATATATATATATATATATTTGATAATGATAAGTCAACAATAAAATGATGTATTGACTAAAAAATTGGTCAATATTTCTGCGGCAGCACTAATTTTTAGTAAAATAAAGTTTATTATTGGTTGAAGTCCAGTATTATTAGTTCCAGTTTGTAGTTTTGTTACACATCTCTACTGAGCAATGACAGCCCTCTTGTATTTGTGTATGTATTTCACAAGAAAGGACAATTGTTCCTTGACAGGAAACTTTAACCACTGAAGGCAGTTTTCAAGCTCTGAATTTACCTTGGCACTATCTTTGGATTGTATTTGTTTAGCGAGCAGATGTGTAATGCCAAAACACTTCCTTTTCCTCACTTTTAATGTGAACTGTGAAGTAAATCAGTGCACCTCTGCACTGCACTGAATGCACATTATGAATACATGTACCATTACACCCTTAGTATATATAATTACAAAAACAAGAAGTCCATCCACCGTTGTATTTACTTTGGACTGATAAAGTACAAAGCTTGGTTAAAACCAGCATGCAAAATAAAAGTAGTAAGTTCTAAATTTTGCTCCCCAAAAACACTTTTTGAAAATACAAAAGGTAAATTATAAACCTGTGACATCCCGGTAGTTTTTGAGTGCTATACTTTCTCCTTTCACTCTTTCCAAATTTTTTTTTTTTTTTTTTGACTTTAATTGATGTTTATTGAAACACATGCAAAAGCACACACACACACGACATGCACACAACATGAGTCAGTTTGCACAGTAGATGTTTGTGTGTGTCTCCGCCCTTATAATGAGTGTACTACATGCTTGGAAAATGTCACAGGCTTCTTTTCAAATGAATTACAATGTAATGGTTAGATGAACGACTACCAAAATTGTATTAAGTTGCTGTTTCCTTCCACGTTATCATGCACAGACTAACACTTCACATTATTGCAGAGGGAACACAAACTGTATCAACGTTTTTAACCGCAGAAACGATCACTTCACACAAACTACATTCAGATTACGTAACCAAAAAAGCTTCATAAAATAAACGCTAGTGATTATTCATCACGATGATTGTGTACATTTCTATCTCTATCTGTTTTTTGGTTTTTTTTTTAACCAAAAGGTTATTGTAGCTGTTAGTTGTTTTATTTGCAAGGTACAGTACTTTTATTCTAACCAATCAATCCTCTGTTCTTGCTAAGGAAGTCAGTACTAATCATGGATTTCAAAATACAGTATGTACACTACATACGTATTGACATTCTAATTTCAGATGTGAGGCCAGCATTTTACTTAGCTTTGTGGTTTGGAGACAAACATACAGTTGGTAAGCTGCCTTTATACACACTCTCCTACACGTACACATGCAGCTCTCACAGATTCTAGCGGAACGTACGTGAAGCAGAGTCCAAAAGCGGACGTCCGCCAGGCCTGTGCGTGCCAAGCTCATATGTAACCACGTGGACTCGCACACAAAAATTCTCGTCATGTTTTTCTCACATCGACCCACATTTAATGTGACACCGTCTTTATTTTGTCGACATTGCATGGTGAAACAAACCTCGAGAGTCCGATGGAGGCAAGATTTTAGGAGGGACAAGCAGAGGCATAAAAGTACCGCGTCATCTAGGACACACCAGTACATACCTGCGTCTCTGTTTTTTTTTTTTACTGTTAGCAGGCAGATCTAAATTGTCAGTGCAGGACGCCATGACTGTAAACAATGCGCAAGAGTTGTGGGAAATTTCAGAGGAAACTACAACGTGGAAGTGCGCTGAACTACGGTAGCGCTGATGACTGCAGACATTCCACATGGAGTACGCTTTGTCCGCTGTATTCTGTGAGATTTTTATACTGCTCCTGCCTTGATCAGTCCCTCCAGGATTTTACCTGCTTGCCATCACGCCAATTGATGCAAATTCATTCAATTCTCGCGTATTATGCACGGCCTTACAACTTTGTCCAGTCCCTGCAATTTCCCCCACATTTTGGCCAATCGACATTTTCCTTAATCGGATTTGTCTCAGCAGCACTCAAACGCAATGCAACTGCCATACCAATCAAATGTCTCCCTTCATCACCCCAAGTCTTCACTTTCTTTTTTATAAATGGTTGATTTATATAGGCTAGTGAGGTAAAGTTTTGCACCTGACAAGTTTCGGCTATCTTGCTTCTACAGCCTTCATCAGAGGTGTCACGTGATGTTAGCGTGACGTCATCTGTGACGTGTTACAGGTACAAAACTTTACCTTACTAGCCTATATAAATCAACCATTTATAAATACACATTAGTAGGCTAAATGAACCTCTTCAACGTCTTCACATTCTTGTCTACATTGACAGAGATTAATTAATTCACTCATTTACTACTGATCTTTCACTTATTTATGACTCATTATTTACTTATTTATTACTCATCATTCATTTATTTAACAACAAAATTCACCGCTATAGATCGCTCAGTTACCTGATGTTCTCACCTTAACTGTGGTTAAACTATGTGCAATGTGTTGGAACATAAACAAAAGTTTATAAATGGTTGATTTATATAGGCTAGTAAGGTGAAGTTTTGTACCTGACAAGTTTCGGCTATCTTGCTATTGCAGCCTTCATCAGAGGTGTCACGTGATGTTAGCGTGACGTCATTTGTGACGTGTTATATGGATTGTTCCATCCCACCTGAAGTGGTGGGATGGCGGTGTCCCATGGTGTGCGCCGGGGGTAGGGCGGGTCGCCCCCTTTCGTCTGGATGTCTACCAAACGAGTGTTCCATCCCACTTCAGGTGGGATGGCTAGTAAGGTAAAGTTTTGTACCTGTAACACGTCACAGATGACGTCACGCTAACATCACGTGACACCTCTGATGAAGGCTGCAATAGCAAGATAGCCGAAACTTGTCAGGTACAAAACTTCACCTTACTAGCCTATATAAATCAACCATTTATAAATACACATTAGTAGGCTAAATGAACCTCTTCAACATAATCAAAAGTTTATGATCAACTTTCAATTGTAAAACTTGCACAAATGTGCATGGGCATTTTTGCAACTTGTGGACGACACAGCAGCATAATGGTAGTAATAATAATAATAATAACAGGACAACCTGTGGTGGTTTTTGTTTTACAAACTGCACACATGCGTGTAAACTGTTCATGTAATCAATAAACTTGTCAACAGATGGAGCACAATGTTGGTTAAGATATGTAGTAAAAGTACCAATGATTGCTACACACACATTAGGTGTGGTGAAATTATTCTCTGCATTTGACCCATCACCCTTGATCACCCCCTGGGAGGTGAGGGAAGCAGTGAGCAGCAGCGGGGGCCACGCCCGGGAATCATTTTTGGTGATTTAACCCCCAATTCCAAACCTTGATGCTGAGTGTCAAGCAGGGAGGTAATGGGTCCCATTTTTATAGTCTTTGGAATGACTCGGCTGGGCTTTGAACTCACAACCTACCAATCTCAGGGCGGACACTCTAAGCCACTGAGTAGGTAAATACATCCATCCATCCATCCATCCATCCATTTACTACCGCTTATTCCCTTCACTTACCATGAATTTATATTTTGTGAATTTAGAATATATTGAAAATAACTACATTTTCAGGCAGCACTGTGGAACAAGGGTTAGTAGTGTGCCTCACAATACGAAGGTCCTGGGTTGGATCCTGGGCTCGGGATCTTTCTGTGTGGAGTTTGCACGTTCTCCCCGTGACTGCGGGGGTTCCCTCCGGGTGCTCCGGCTTCCTCCCACCTCCAAAGACATGCAACATTAAATTGTCCCTTGTGTGTGAATGTGAGTGTGAATGTTGTCTATCTGTGTTAGCCCTGCGATGATGTGGCGACTTGTCCAGGGTGTACGCCACCTTCCACCCGTGTGCAGCTGAGATAAGCTCCAGCGACCCCGTATAGGACAAGCGGTAGAAAATGGATGGATGAAAATAACTCATAAAAATGTACATTAAAAAGTGAGTACACCAACAAACTATTTTTACGACAGTACATCTTTTCCAGGGACAATACTAGAAATGAAGCTTTGATATGTAGTGTATCTGGAAAGTATTCACAGTGCTTCACTTTTCCACATTTTATGTTACAGCCTAATTCCAAATCAGAGTAATTTAATTTTTGTCCTCAAAATTCTTCACACAATACCCTACAATGACAATGTAAACAGTTTTATAGGAATTTTAGCAAATTTATTAAAAATTAAAAACTAAAAAAATCACATGTACAAAAGTATTCACAGCCTTTGCTCAAAACTTTTTTTAATGTACCTTTGGCAGAATTACAGCCTCAAGTCTTTTTGAATAGATGCCACAAAGCTTGGCACACCTAATTTGGGCAGCAGGTTTGCTCATTTCTCTTTGCAGCACCTCGCAAACTCCATCACGTTGGACAGGTAGCGTCGGTGCACAGCCATTTTCAGGTCTCTCCAAAGATCTTCAATGGGATTCAAGTTTGGGCTCTGGCTGGGCCACTCAAGGACATTTACAGAGTTGTCCTGAAGCCATTCCTTTGATATCTTGGCTTTGTGTTTAGGGTCGTTGTCCTGATAAAAGATGAACAGTCGCTCCAGTCTGAGCTCAAGCGTGCTCTGCAGCAGGTTTTCTCATCCAGGATGTCTCTGTACATTGCTGCACTCATCTTTCCCTCTACCCTGATTAGCCTCCTAGTTCCTGTTGCTGAAAAACATCCCCACAGCATGATGCTGCCATGTTTCACTGTCGCGATGATATTAGGCCATGGATGAAATGCTGGCTGTCCAGAGTCGGGATCCGGGGTGGACCGCTCGCCTGTGCATCGGTTGGGGACATCTCTGCGCTGCTGACCCGTCTCCGCTCGAGATGGTCTCCTGCTGGCCCCACTATGGACTGGACTCTCACTATTATGTTAGATCTACTATGGACTGGACTTTCACAATATTATGTCAGACCCACTTGACGTCCATTGCATCCGCTCTCCCCTAGAGGGGGAGGGTCACTCACATATGCGGTCCTCTCCAAGGTTTCTCATAGTCATTCACATCGACGTCCCATTGGGGTTGTGAGTTTTTCCTTGCCCTTATGTGGGCTCTGTACCGCGGATGTCGTTGTGGCTTGTGCAGCCCTTTGAGACACTTGTGATTTAGGGCTATATAAATAAACATTGATTCACGTAAAAGAGGTCAATCTTTGTCTTATCAGACCACAGAATGTTGTTTCCCATGGTCTAAGAGTCTTTGAGGTACCTTTTGGCAAACTTTTATGAAGAAATGGCTTCCGGCTGCCATACTGGCCTGATAGGTGGATTTCTGCAGAAATGGTTGTTCTTCTGTAAGGTTCTCCTCTCTCCACAGTGAAATGCTGTTCTGGGTCACCTTGCTCGGGCCCTTCCCTTCCGATCGCTCAGTTTATCTCTAGAAGTAGTCCTGGTGGTTCCAACCTCTCCCATTTATGGATGATGGAGGCCACTGTGCTTATTGGGACCTTCAAGGCAGCAGATTTGTGCCTTGATGAAATCCTGTCTCGGAGTTCTACAGACAATTCCGTCACCTTTATTCTTGGTTTCTGCGCTGCTATGCATTGTCATGTTTAGTCAGATCTTTTTCTCAATGCTTTTCATTATATTTCTTCAATAATTACTTTTTCCTCAGCAAATTTCCATTTCAAACTACTAGAGTTTTTATCAAACAAAAGCAAAACTCACACCTCCAAAGACATGCACCTGGGAATAGGTTGATTGGCAACACTAAATTGGCCGTAGTGTGTGAATGTGAATGTGAGTGTGAAGGTTGTCTGTCTATCTGTGTTGGCCCTGCGATGAGGTGGCGACTTGTCCAGGGTGTACCCCCCTTCCGCCCGAATGCAGCTGAGATAGGCTCCAGCACCCCAGCGACCCCGAACGGGACAAGCGGTAGAAAATGGATGGATGGAAAAGCAAAACTTGTTTTTAATTATCTTTGTCATTTGTATTCATTGATTTCTTTGAAAAGTAGGGGAAAAAATCTGAGGGTTTTTTTTAGGACACATTGCTCAAGCATCCATCTATCTATTTTCTAGCGCTTGTCCATCTCGGGGTCGCAGGGTTTGCTGGAGCCTATCCCAGCTGCACTCGGGCGGAAGGCGAGGTACACCCTGGACAAGTCGCTATGAGAAATGTTATTGAATCTTGAGCTGAATTATTTGAGAAATCAAACTAATTTAATGGATGGAAACGGGCTGACTGATGGTTGTCACAAACATGTTTTTGGCACAAACGTACACTCACAAACATCAGTAGTCCTTTTTCTCCTACAAGTAATTTGTTGCCGAGAATTACGTAGTTGTGTGGTAACGCCAGGACAATGGCCTCCTGTGATGGTGAAGTTGTGTGCATGGTAGAAGGAGGGGTTCTCTTTCCTGAGTTGCAGTGCCAGGCATGAAAGGACTTGTGTGTGCATACATGTGTGTTTTTTGGGGGAGGAGAGCTTTGAGCAGAAATGTGCTCACTCAACTTGAGGTACTGTGTTCTTTTGTGCGTTTTATGGTCTCGTATTAATGCAGCCATGTGTGCACGCACGACAGTACATATGTTTTTCCCTCAAGAGTGTGTGTGGTGTGTGTGCGTGTGTAAGCACGTCTATGTACACAGCTTATAGTGACCTGCATTCAGCCGCTGTTCTGTGGCTCTGTGTCACCATGAACACTCCTCTGTTAGTTTGGAGGTTTTTCTTATTTCCTGCAGCAGGTCTTGTAAACATACCTTGGTTTGGAAGTTACTGAAAACAGCAGGAAGATTTCATCTTTTTGAATACTGACAAACTTTGTGAACCTTAGAAGTACACTTGCAAGTTCATTTTCACTGCAGTGCAGAACTGCTGAGGACTGTTAACCATATTATCATTTGTCTGTTGTCCTTCAATGAATCAATTGCGGACAGCCATAAATGCGAAAACAAAACACAGTTTATATAGAATAATGATAGCTTTACATGAATAAAACAATGTGAAATACATTTGAATAATGAACAAAATATATAAATGAACATTTAACATCACTTAAAACTCTTGTGGGCCAAGATGGAGGAGGACACCACCCTTGTACTTTACTAAGTGTTCTTTCTGGAATTCAATAGTATTTCTCACCTTCTATATCAGGGGTGTGATTAGGTATGGGAATTGATAAGATTTTTCAGGTTCCGATTCCACTTTTCATTCTGCTTAACGTTTTGTTTACTTATCGGTTCTCTTATCGATTCTTATTTACGAAAAAAAGAACAAAAATGTGGATTAGCATCAATTTTGTTTAGTTTAGAGGTATGACCTTACAAAGCCAAGAGTGAGGTCTTAAGAGGCACAAAGCGTACAAAAAAAAAAATTACTTAAAAAAAAATATATAACAAATATACACCTGTAAAATTCATGAATGGTGGGTGTTCAAATCAGGGAATGTCATTGTGATTTGTGCAGATCCTTGAGGCACTCGTGATTAAGGGCTATATAAATACAATTTGAAGTGACTTTGAATTTTAAGAAATGTGAATTTTTTTAATCTCCCTAGAAAGTACATTAGTAAAACTCAAAATATTAGAATGGTTTGTTTAGATTTACAAGATGAAACTAATATATCACTCAGGCTTATATCACAGGCATGATATTAATGAATTCACTAATTTATTACTCATCATTCACTCATTTATGACTCATTATTCACTTATTTATTACTCATCATTCATTTATTTAACAACAAAATTCACCGCTATGGATCACTCTCAACAGCTACCTGATGTCTCACCATAACTGTGGTTAAACTATGTGCAATGTGTTGGAACATAAACAAAAGTTTATGATCGACTTTCAGTTGTAAAACATGCACAAATGTGCATGAGAATTTTCGCAACTTGTGGACAACACAGCAGGTGGCATAATGTTGTTAATAATAATAATAATAATAACAACAGGACAACCAGTGGTGTTTTTTGTTTTACAAACTATTAATTGTTCACATGTATAATCAATAAACTTGTCACCAGATGGAGCACAATGTTCGTCAAGATAATCAATCAATCAATCAAAGTTTACTTATATAGCCCTAAATTACGAGTGTCTCAAAGGGCTGCGACAGCCACAACGACATCCTCGGCTCAGATCCCAATAAGAATTTAGAATATATTGAAATATAACTTTTATAAAAATGTACATATACAGTATCTCGGAAATGTAAGTACACCAACAAACTATTTTTACGACAGTATATCTTTTCCAGTGACAGTTGTAGATGAGATAGGCTCCAGCGACCCCGAAGGGAATAAGCGGTAGAAAATGGATGGATGGAATACTAGAAATGAAGCTTTGATATATAGTGCTTCTCTTTTCCACATTTTGTTATGTATAAGCCTCATTCCAAAACGGAGTAATTTAATTTTTGTCTTCAAAATTCTACACACAATACCCTATAATGACAATGTAAACAGTTTTATTAGGAATTCTTCAAATGTATTAAAAATAAAAAATAAAAAATCACATGCCTTTGCTCAAACCTTTGTTAATGTACCTTTGGCAGAAATTACAGCCTCAAGTCTTTTTGAATAGATTCCACAAGCTCGGCACACCTAATTTGGGCAGTTTCGCTCATTTCTCTTTTCAATTTTGTTTAGTTTAGCGGTAACATGACCTTACAAAGCCAATAGTGAGGTATTAAGAGGCACACAGCATAGAAAAAATAACTTGAAAAATATATAACAAATATACTTCTGTAAAATTTAATGAATAGGTTTCAAGTCAGGGAATGTCATTGTGATTTGTGCAGCTCCTTGAGGCACTTGTGATTAAGGGCTATAGAAATAAACTTTGAGGTGACTTTAAATTTTAAGCAATTTTTTTTATCTCCCTAGAAAAAACGTTAGTAAAACTCAAAATATTTGAATGGTTTGTTTAGATTTACAAAGTGAAACTAATATATCACCCAGGCTCATAACATGCAACTCAAGCTTTTACCAAGTCTTTTTTTGATATAATTTTGATGCATATGGCTTACAGCTTATGACAACCTTGAATTGAAAATCTCATAATTTTGATGCATATGGCTTACAGCTTATGACAACCTTGAATTGAAAATCTCAGAAAATGTGGGTCTTTCAAAAACAGTAAGTTATGATAATCAATGATTAATTGATTGACTATGATAATCAAAATTATAATAAAGGCTTGACATATTTCACTTTGCATTAGTTTATATCACATATTAGTTTCACATTTGAAGTTGAATTACTAACACAAATGGAGTTTTACACTTTTTCACCTATATAATTTAAATGTTTGAATGAAAATGTGGTTAAAGGAAAACATGCAACTTTTCTCTGACTACAATTGAACATTTACCTCTTAAAAATAAGGAGTACCATGGCAAGTGGTTTCAAGCTTTTGACTACAAACTTATTCATCTGCTTGTCTGTCTTTCCAGCAGACATGAACTAGAGCTAGTACTTACTGCCCGCCTCGGAGCCATTCAGAGTCTTTCTCTCGTCTTGCTCACCTAAATGAGAAGGCATTCATTTCAATTCAACAAACCATAGCGCTAACATAATAGACGATAAGTTAGTACCTGTTGTATTTACGCCACATGACGTTCCAGCATTACTGCAGCTGGGATGAGATCAGCATGGTTCAAAAACGCAACTTTGATTTATAGTTATTTCAAGCTGTGTGTTCAGATCTTTTAGCATATTGTTCGTATATTCTCCTCTTGATGAAATAGCGATCTTGCAATTAGTACAAGTAGCGCTGTTGCATTATTTTCTTGTAAAATGTAGCCAGACTATGTTTCACCTGGGCCCCGCTATTTTGTAGTCTAACGTCACTACGCACGTTGCGTAATGATGTCACTCCCAACCCTTGCATCATTCAGGGAATCGTTTGAAAAATTGGCAAGTGATTCAAACTGGTTTTCGATTCCCATCCCTCAGTGTAACGATTCGTTTTAACAACGATCCAATTCAGTTCGATATCTGTGGTTGCCACTATGATTCAAGAATGATTCATTTTTTTAGAACGATACGATCCAAAATTATTCAGTGAGTTGAAATCGATTCAGTAATTTTTTGCCCAAAAAAAAAAAATCAACGAGTGTTGCTGTGAAATAAATACTAGAAACTGAACACTGCAGATGAAGTTTCCTATATACCTGGTATTTCTTGTAAGGGATTTAGGTATAAATGAATTGTGGATACAAACAAGCAACTAAACAACAATTAATGGTCAATGCATTCACATCATATTTAAATAAAGTGCAACCAAAAATTTAGGTTGAACTATAAAGAGGCAACATTTTCTGCTCTCATTTTAAACATTCAAGCAATTTTAAATAAAACTACAATAACCAAAATTCAAACTGTAGATTTACCTGCTGAAAAAAGTTCCCCATACAGTATCTGTTCTCCGCCCTGGCGTCGCCAATGACGGACAGCGTCCCAGGTGGGCCGAAGCATTTATGCGTCCTCATCACTGCTGGTGGTGTTGACTCCTCGCTTCCTAATTTCCTAAGCCTCCTTGATCCATCTCTTGTATTTTTTACTTTTTCTGGTGAAATAACTTCTCCTTGTTTTCTGTGATTCGGTGTGTCGCCGTAACTTGCTCCCCTGTCATTTCTGTGTCGGTCGCGTTTTTTTTGTGGCTTGAATTTGCGGCTTTATTATTGTGTTGTGTTGTTTGTCTTTATTGTGGCTTTTGCAATCATGTTGTAGTTTTAGTATTGTAATTTATGATATTGTAATGCCCCGCAGTGGAGAAGGAGAGACACAGTCAGAGATACACTCTAAGGCGCAGATGCTTTTTAACGAGCATTAGCACACTCAGAGATTCAAAACACACACATACAAGCGCTTCTGTTTGCCATAACTCACTCAGGCACACAACACACAGACACCCAAACTCTCGCGCGGCCCCATTCATTCTGCCGCTCTCGCAGATGTCACACACAACAGCACCACCCCTTAAAGACACACACACACACACACACACACGCACACACATACTATATCACAGACATTACACTATTTTCTTGTGCCGTTTGTAGTTGTTATGACCTTTCTCGACCACCTTAGGTATTCACCATTTTTGTTTTGATGACACCACAGATGGTTAAAAGACCTAACGTTCAATGTTTCTTATTTGTAAAAGTGCTAAACTTCATATAAATTCTGCTGTTCTTAAATCCAATGTTTTCCTTCTTCTAGTATCGATAAAATCGATCGATTCCCTTTTTAAACGATCTTTGATCAAAACCTATTTTCTGGAAGGCAAACTTGCCTTCTTGTACTAGAGTGTGTCACACTTTTCGTGTCTTCTTTCGTAAAATCTTGTGCTCTTTTGCCCTTCTTGATTACCTATCGAAGAACACTAAACAAACATTTATCCTTTTCATGATTTGAACAGTTCCAACAATCTAAAACAACGCATACATCGGGCATTTTTCTTCGATAAAAGCAAAATGCCACCGAGCACGCTATGACAACAGACTCTCGGTGGCCCACCACTTCAAGCCCCACATTTAATGAGCTGGATGTGATGTCAGGTGAATACAACCTACAGCTGCTCGTACAACGAGGCTGATGAACATGAATAATTGCATTAGAAGAATAGAATATACTCTGCGGTGTTAAGTTTGAGACATGTATACACCAGTCCTTTTAACAATGCATTATGCAATCTTCAATTGCATGTAATAAATCTTTACCTAAATATGTAATAATGCCACATTTGTTAATAATCTATTGCATTTTGTTAGAAGATTCCTGAATGCTTCATATAATAACTTATTTCATGTACACCAAAAGTTACAAAAAAATGCGGGTGATTCACTTTTTTTTAATGAAATGTAAAATGTTGGTCCATCATGGAATAAGCCATATAATTTGTTGTCGAAATAGAAAAACTACAATAGCATTGTTTTGTGATAATTTGTTGTTAAAAAAACATGAGACTTTATGTATGTTGCTTTAGAAGCTTCTCAAAACCAGCTGAACCCTTCCTTTTGTGGCTTGATAAGGTTATATCTTGTTTTACACATGCACATGTGGAGACATTTACCTGTGTTCACATGAGACAACAGGTCATACTTGTACTATAAAGACACAGGAATAGTTTAACTAAGTGAGCATTGAGCAAGTTATGACACAATGGTTTATTTTTATGTTCATTGGATCTCCACACAAGAAGCTCTTTCATAGCTTTAAAACAGCTGCCAGTGTCTGCAAGCACTTAATAGTGTGTGTGTGTGTGCGCGTGCGTGTGTGCGTGCACTGTGAGGTGACACACTACCACATGCAGGCTGAATATGTCCTATCACAGTCAGTCTTGCTTCTTAGTCTAAAATTGTGTGATTGACATTTATGGTTTGTCATGAGTACCCCAAGGGAAAGGCTTGTAGTTTGTCACCTCAGTGTGAGCACTAGGGATGTAACGGTAACAAATCTCACGGTACGATATTATCACAGTATTAAGTCCAACGTACAATATTATTGTGGTATATGTAGCCCCCCAAAAAAAGGCTTAAAAATGTTATAGTGTGTAAAATGAAGTGGCAGGAATGTTTAGGATAAACACGCTTACCGTAATTCAACACAAATATAATGCTAAAATGTTTAGTCATATTTATTACTACAAACATGTGCAAAGAATTGTGCAGGGACATCCACTGTTTCAAGCAAATATTTTTTTTAAAAACTTGCATTTGGGTCTTTAAAGTGACAATGTAAACATCCAGTGTAAAACAATGTTAACTTCGGTGTCTTTCAAATTTACTTTCTGACAAGCAGTGCCCATCACAGTGAACATGTTTGTATATCAGTCTGGAAAAGGCTGTTGTTTTTTTTTAGAAAAGTTAACTTACAGTTTAACTTTGTAGTTAGTGGTACCGACAGTGCTAGCACAGTTAAAGGATGTTCTCTGTGTTTAATTGAGCATTACAGTAGATCTTATGATGGCATTGTGTTTATATGTACGAGTGCACATGTGTACATTGTTTGAGTGTTAATAATGAAATTGTGATATTGAAGACATTTCATATTGCTCCTAAATGTTGTCCTGTCCTACGAAAAAAATGTTGTGCTACTATTTTTTTGCATTTAGTAGCACCGGTGCTACTGTGAAAAGCTAAGCGTACAGCCCTGTGTAGGCAAAGGCTGATTCACATAAATAAGTGAGGGTCAGGAAGGTTGCTTCATGTTTCCTCAGGTACTTTTTATCTGTGAGTAAGTTCCTGAACTTTCACTGAGCCCTGGACCTAAAGGGGAATTGCGCTTTTTTGGAATTGTATCGGTCATTCACAATCCTTATGTTGGACATGAGCACATATGTTTTTTTTATGTATTTAGCAATAGTCAGCTAACAATGGAGGTAATGGAATTCGCTCTATTGCGCTTATGAAGTCCTCTGAAAACATCCAGTAATCTCCATCAACATTTTATATACATGTTGTAAATATATACGGTATGTAATGTATTAACACATTCATGATAACATGTAATATTTACGTTTTTGATCATTTTAGGCATACGGCGCAGCATTCATTTCACAGACGCATCACAACGTTCACTTTTTCCTTCAACAACTACTACTAATCATGGCAGACATCATGAAAACCAAAGAAAACTTTTGAGACGAATGATGATCTACAACCTTATATTTTTTATACTGAATATAGGGGAGACTGAGATACAAGTTTTAGAAGCTAAGTAAAAAAAAAAAAAAATCCAGCAAGTAGCACTATTGCTAAGTTTCGAATCCAGCTTTTGCCACCGAGTCACTGCCGTTTTATCCTTGTGCAAGACACTTCACTCACCTTGCTCTTAGTGCCACCCACACAGGCTTGGGACATCTCTGCGCTGCTGAGATGTCATACTGTAGCCTAAAATTTAAGATAAGGGGTTTCTCAAAGTAAAGCCTTTTGAGCCACTAGAGAAATGAGTCACTAGAGAAAAAGCGCTATACAAATATCATTTACTTCACTTCACCAAACAAGAAATTGCTTGTATTCCGTAACGTGACTTCTTCCCGAAATTGAAAAAAGCGGTGGTCAACCAAGCCAGGATGGCTGTTGTGCAGCAAACAAACTATATGAGTACACAAGGGGTCTAGATCTTCCTGCAAAAAGCAGATGAGAGTAAAAAAATCAAACTATGCAATGGAATAAATCTATACTTTGTCAAAAAAAAGATATGCCGACTGATATCAAGGATTATTGGTTGGTCGAGTTCCCAGAAATATCGAATTAGCTTGTGCTCCAGACGTCATTCTACCCGACCAAATTGATAAAAACTGGGAAAAGCATGGAGGCTTACAACTTCTTTGTGTGTGGCTGGCTCAAGGAAATTGGTATCAAGACTCTCCCAGATAAATGTGTATTGGTTTTGCTCGGTTTTGCGAGGACTTGTCCATGCAAACAAAGTAGAACTGTGACGACTAGAACCCGACAGCTGCCACCCGTGACTGCATATCAAACTGAATCATCACATATTTGATTTTGTCCTGTTGTCATATGCACTCTGACACATTTGTGTACAACATAAACAAGTGGGGAGAAGTAGAAGTACCTTTCCTGACAAAGTGTCATTGACCCTGACTTTCTGGTTTTTAATTAAGTTTTAAGTTTAAATTAGTATGTTATAGTTGCTTAAGCTAGTCACCTCTCTGTGATCACGGCACCGCTAAAAGTAGTTCCTCAGTATTAGTGCTTCTTATAACAATATTGTTAATACTTACTTAATATGCAGGCAACAAAATGTACAGTAAATGGAGTATTGTTTGCCGATTTTAGGTTGTTTTTTTAGAGGGATTTTTGGACGTAATAGATGACTACCATTAGCTTAATTGTTAGCCACCTCGTACTTGCCGTATATTACAAATTAGAAGGCATTAAAAAAAAGACGTGTTTTTGTCTTACATAGGCAATTGATAGGCAACATTTTAAAAAAGTGCAGTTCGCCTCCAAGCTGAATGTAAGCTTGTAGTGTCAAACTTTCATCCTCCACTTCAAATGAGTCCAGGTGAAACAGTGTTGCAATTTATGATGCATGTCGATCAACCACAGAATCTTCTTGAAACGAGTAGCACATAAATATAGCCACTCGGTCCAGTCAAGCAAAGTCTGGAAAGTGTTTGTTCAACTTGTCAGAGTTGACAGTTGTCAATCCGCGGTGTGTAGCGTGCACTGTCAAGTTTTACACACGCCATCCCCTTGTGTCTCCAGCTCTGGTGCCAGCTTCTGTAACTTTGTCAAACCTCAGCACTGCAGCTTTGGACAGATGTTGCATTTTCTCACCTGAACTGAGCTGACTTGCAGCAGCTCTATATCAGGGTCATTGAACATGTCCGTCAAATCTGTCCAGCAGCCAATGATTGGCATTTAATTGGTTGTATTCTGCATGAAAAACTGCTTAAATCTACATTTCACACACTTCTTTGTGTTCTAGATAATCTGTACATTGGATATGCTTTGGTGTAAATCTTGCACAGATTTTGCTCTACGGAACACAGAATAATAATTATGATGAACATCTTGAACCTTTTTTTTTTTTTTGAGATAAAGATTATTTATGTATTTAATATTTGTTTACTTACTATGGTATATTATTTATTATTTACTCACTGTTCTGTTACAGAGAACAAGGAAATGGGATAAAATTGCTATGGTATGAAAAGGGGTAGGATTAAATAAGCTACGCTTCTTCCTACTCCTTTTCGGACGTGCTGTAATGAAACAACTGGAAATATGTGATGCATTACATTGTATTGTATGCATGTTCGAAATAAACTGAAATTGAACTGAACTGAACGGAACTTTCTACATGTGTCAGATGTTTGTTTGTGGAGTCGTTCCCAGATTGTGATTGAAACCCTCAACGCCCCGCCCTCTCCAAAATTTGTATGATCTATCTTTGAAAGTTTACATTGTTAAATATGTAACTTGAAGAAGAACATTTTCACAATTTTTTTTCAGTCAGTCTAAAATAAACTCCACAAAAAGTGTATTGATTCACACGGCCACACCATTAGGTACACCTGCCCCCTCAGATCGATACCGAGAGGCATAAAAAAGACTACTTTTATCAGCATTGTTATCACTGCATGTTGCATGTTGGTTTTATTATGCACATGCCAATATTATGACGATAATAATTTGTATTCTCTTGTGTTTCCTCAAACCAAGTCGTAATGTCACAATGGTGCCTTTTTTCCCATCGGAGTTGAGCGGCTAATCCAATTTCACTGGAGCCCAACTCTCGTGGACAAATAAACATGGAAGTATTTGTTTTATAGTAATTATTTTTTAGACATTGAGCAGGCGCGGGTGCATGAAAACAAGAAGGAATATACAGAGGGTCCAGCAGCAGCTCAGTTTTCAGGTCAGCAGAGGGGTGGGAGGCTCGGCAACACACTCTGTCTAAGAATGATAGCATACGTACATCCAACAATGTGTGACGAAACAAATTGCCCACCGCTAAAATAAATATTCCAAAACCTCGTGAGTGTGGCATCCAGAACCGCTCACAAGCTAACGGTCAAATGCATGAACCTTATGTTTTGATGCTTAGACATTTTTTTACATGATTATCCAACATTGTAACATCATTTATAAGTCAGAAAAGACAAAATTCATTACAAATCCCCTTTAATCTCTGAACAGAACTTTCAAAATCTTAGTTGGCATTTTCCTCGACTAAGACATCATATCATTTAATATCAAACTCAA
This sequence comes from Nerophis lumbriciformis, assembly GCF_033978685.3. Lineage (NCBI taxonomy): Eukaryota > Metazoa > Chordata > Actinopteri > Syngnathiformes > Syngnathidae > Nerophis > Nerophis lumbriciformis. The sequence goes on from NC_084565.2 coordinate 15,554,152, forward strand.
GTTGAAATCTTTTCAAATGGATTTGTGCTGTTTGCTTATGGTAAACTTGCTGGTCAATATTGCCGACACAGCTTCCCAATGACTGATGTATTGGTCATGTTTATCCATATATTCTCATCTTAATATATTTTGTTCTTTTTGCAGAAATATTGCAGTCTGAAAGACCCGGCCTGAGAAGGACACAAAGTGAGGAGACTCCAACTGCTGCTGGATCTCACACCCGGTAAAATATTGATAAACATGTAATGAAAGGGACAAGCAGTAGCAAATGGATGGGTGTTTACACACATACAATATACTACAATGCTTGGACAAAAAAAGGTCAAACAATCTAATACTTTAGCTTCGATTAGGGCACACAATCACGCTGCAGCATCATTTCCACAAACATTTTTTTTTTGTCCAGAAATCAGCGTTAACTTTTCAAGGTCTTGTATTGATGACGGGAGCTTTGGACCACTGCGCAAAGTTTCTCTACTTTTATAATAATGCGTTGGACCGTTCATAATCAATTTCAGTAGTTTCAGCAATCTCATAAAGTATTTGACCATGTTTGATGCATACCAACAACCTAAAACTATTTTCCATGTCCACAAAGTTGCTCAACAAATGACAAGCTACTTAAGTTTAGGCTTAAAGGGGTCGTATCATGAAAAACTCACCGGTTTTTGTGTATTTAGAATTCCTGAAAATGTGAATTCAAGGCATGGAGGCATTGAAGCGATAGCAACTTTGGTGAGATTAATATATCTCTCACAGGTTGAACATTCTGCGATGAGGTGGCGACTTGTCCAGGGTGTACACCGCCTTCCGCCCGATTGTAGCTGAGATAGGCTCCAGCGCCCCCCGCGACCCCAAAAGGGAATAAGCGGTAGAAAATGGATGGATGGAGGTTGAACATTCTACTAAAATGACATTATATCTTGATATCACTAAATAGTGTTGGAACTAAACATTGTTAGACAACAATGAGGCAACTTAAAAATGTTACTAAACATTGAAAAATGAAATTCACATTTTTAGAAAACAACTGCAGACATGAATTATATATGCCAACAAAATATTTTACTTGCATCAGGAGATCAACTGTAAAAAGTAAATATTATATGCAAGACAACACAGAAACACAATCACAGCTCAAACAGCACTCATTAACGTCCATCAAATACGTTACTTCCTGATACACAAAGAATGTGTTATCCAGATGTAAAGAAATGATGGACTTCATACTTCTGTACTTCTACTCTTTGTGAGCGTAGAAAGAAGTGTGATTACCAAATAGTTTGAAAAGTCATCTTTGGTGATGTTGAATCTTTTAAATCTTGAGAAAATGTTTTCTTCTTAAGTGTATGGTCCACTCCATCACACTCACATATATTTTCATGATATCTGGCTTGTATTTTCACTTCTAAACCTTTCATATACTATATATCTGCGCTGCTAGAGGTAAATAAATAGTAACCATAATGGATGTTTGCATCTGGGTCGACAGCGTAGCAGATCAATTAAACGATTCATAACCTTGCCGGTTTATTTTACATTTGGATCCATCCAGAGTCCCGTGTACCTATTCCATCATAGCTCTTAAATTAAAATCGATTTGTATCGGTTATTTGTCACACCACGAGAAATTAGACATTGCAGACTCCTCAGAAAAATTTAGTTTTATTATTGTGCTGCCATTATTGAAATTGTTGAATATTTGCTGCAGTATGAAGTCATGGCTGGTTATTAGGGCAAACTCCACTAAGCCACTACTACTCAAGGCTTTGACTCATCTACAATTTCTTAAACAAAATCCAAAACCAGTGAAGTTGGCATATTGTGTAAATCGTAAATAAAAGCAGAATACAATGATTTGCAAATCCTTTTTAACCTATATTCAATTGAATAAACTCCAAAGATAAGATACTTTTAATGTTCAAACTGGTAAACTGTATTTTTTGCAAATATTGGCTCGTTTGGAATTTTATGCCTGCAACATGTTTCAAAAAAGCAGGCACACGTGGAAAAATAGACTGAGAAAGTTGAGGAATGCTTATCAAACACTTATTTGGAACATTTTCCAGGTGAACAGGCTACTTGGGAACAGGTGGGTGCCATGATTGGGTATAAAAGCAGCTTCCATGAAATGCTCAGTCATTCACAAAGAAGGATGGGGCGAGGGTTACCACTTTGTGAACAAATGCGTGACCAAATTGTCGAACAGTTTAAGAACAACATTTCTCAACAAGCTATCGCAAGGAATTTAGGGATTTCGCCATCTACGGTCCGTACTATCGTCAAAAGGTTCAGAGCATCTGGAGAAATCACTGCAATGCCCGTGACCTTCGATCCCTCAGCTGGTACTGCATTAAAAACCGACATCAGTGTGTAAAGGATATCACCACATGGGCTCAGGAACACTTCAGAAAACCATCCATCCATCCATCTTCTTCCGCTTATCGGAGGTCGGGTCGCGGGGGCAGCAACCTAAGTAGGGATGCCAAGACTTCCCTCTCCCCAGCCACTTCGTCCAGCTCTTCCCGGGGGATCCCGAGGCGTTCCCAGGCCAGCCGGGAGACATAGTCTTCCCAACGTGTCCTGGGTCTTCAGAAAACCACTGTCAGTAACTACAGTTCGTCGCTACATCTGTAAGTGCAAGTTAAAACTCTATTATGCAAAGCCATTTATCAACAGCACCCAGAAAATGCCGCCGGCTTTGCTGGGCCCCAGCTCAAAGTGGAAAAGTCTTCTGTGGTCTGACAAGTCCACATTTCAAATTGTTTTTGGAAACTGTGGACGTCGTGTCCTCTGGACCAAAGAGGAAAAGAACCATCCGGACTGGCGCAGTGGAAGAGTGGCCGTGCGCGACCCGAGGGTCCCTGGTTCAATCCCCACCTAGTACCAACCTCGTCATGTCCGTTGTGTCCTGAGCAAGACACTTCACCCTTGCTCCTGATGGGTGCTGGTTAGCGCCTTGCATGGCAGCTCCCTCCATCAGCGTGTGAATGTGTGTGTGAATGGGTAAATGTGGAAGTAGTGTCAAAGCGCTTTGAGTACCTTGAAGGTAGAAAAGCGCTATACAAGTACAACCCATTTATCATTTATAGGCATAAAGTTCAAATGCCAGCACCTGTGATGGTATGGGGGTGTATTAGTGCTCAAGGCATGGGTAACTTACACATCTGTGAAGGCACCATTAATGCTGAAAGGTACATTCAGGTTTCAGAGCAACATACACTATATTGCCAAAAGTATTTGGCCACCTTCCCTGACTCACATATGAACTTGAAGTGCCATCCTATGGAATTGTCCAAAATGTTTGGGTATCCAGGAGCCCCTTAGTTCCTTTCACTGGAACTAAAGGGCCCAACTCCTGAAAAACAACCCCACACCATAATTCCTCCTTCACCAAATTTCACACTCGGCACAATGCAGTCCGAAATGTAGCGTTATCCTGGCAACCTACAAACCCTGACTCGTCCATCAGAATGCCAGATGGAAAAGTGTGATTCATCAGTCCAGAGAAGGCGTCTCTACTGCTCTAGAGTCCAGTGGCGACGTGCTTTACACCACTGCATCACACGCTTTGCATTGGACTTGGTGATGTATGGCTTAGATGCAGCTGACGGCCATTGAAACCCATTCCATGAAGCTCTCTGCGTACTGTACTGGAAGGTCACATGAAATTTGGAGCTCTGTAGCAACTGACTGCAGAAAGTCTTTGCACTATGCGCTTCAGCATCCGCTGACCCCTCTCTGTCAGTTTACGTGGCCTACCACTTGGTGGCTGACTTGCTGTTCTTCCCAAACTCTTCAATTTTCTAATAAAAAAGTAGACTTTGGAATATTTAGGAGCGAGGAAATTTCACGACTGGATTTGTTCCACAGGTGGCATCCTATGACAGTTCCACGCTGGACATCACTGAGAGCAGCACATTCTTTCACAAATGTTTTTAGAATGGGTCTCCATGTGCTTCATTTTATACACCAGGCCAAGTGATTAGGACTCCATATTCTCATCATTTGGATGGGTGGCCAAATACTTTTGGCAATATAGTGTATGTTGCCATCCAAGCAACGTCTTTTTCATGGAAGACCCTGCTTATTTCAGCAAGACAACGCCAAGCCACATTTTGCATGTGTTACAACAGCGTGGCTTCGTAATAAGAGTGCAGGTACAAGACTAGCCTGCCTGTAGTCCAGACCTGTCTCCCATTGAAAATGTGTTGCGCATTATGAAGCGTAAAATACCACAACGGAGACCCCGGACTGTTGAACAACTTAAGCTGTTGGGAAATAATTCCACCTGAAAAGCTTCAAAAATTGGTCTCCTCAGTTCCCAAACGTTTACTGAGTGTTGTTAAAAGGAAAGGCCATGTAACACAGTGGTAAAAATGCCCCACTGCCAACTTTTTTGCAATGTGTTGCTGCCATTAAATTTTAAGTTAATGATTATTTGCAAAACAAATTAGTTTCTCAGTTCAAACATTAGATATCTTTGCAGTATATTCAATTGAATATAAGTTGAAAATGATTTGCAAGTCATTGTATTCTGTTTTTACTTACGATTTACACAATGTGCCAACTTCACTAGTTTTGGGTTTTGTACAAAAAATATAGTTTTGAAAACCTCACTCAGAATTTGGGTTTGGTTTTAACATTATTTTGGTCTACAGAATATTTCCACGCATGCGATACATTAATTACTTTTTCTCTATGTCTCAGCAGAAGTAACGGGTACCCAGTGAGTGGTTCTCAGGGCAGTTCCCCACAGTGCTCCAGAGGGGTGTCTTTAACTACTGATGAAGTGAATCAGGAGCAGGTTTCTGACCCAGGCTCCTCTGATCGTCATCGGTCATCCACAAGTTTTGGCAGCTCTGGAAACAGTACAGGTATATAATACATTAGATATAATTTAGTGATTGTAAAACAAATGGCATATCCAGTTATTGCTTATAGTATGTTTACAATCCCACTAGGCATAGTTTTGAGGGTGTGGGCTTATTCTGACCTATTTGTCATATTTGTAGCTGCAGCATTGAACTTGAATGTATCAGCGCCAACTTCAAGCTTTCAGAATTTACTGCGTTTTTAATCACATGGATGTTGAACAATACCACGCCAAGCTTAATAGTTTAAACATAACCGACTTGTATAATGCATCCAGCGACCTTTTAATGTCAATGAAGTCGGCTATAACCAAGTACAACGTTCCAGATCTGCAGTATCCAGATATATAACCAGCATTACCTTTCCGTCGTCATACAATCTTAAGTGGATCAGATATTGCCTCCTTTCTCCCAATAAATACACTAACGTGCAGCATCATGTCATTTTTAACAACAGCCCTGGAAAGTCATAACACATCGGTCCAAAAATAAACAATATTTTACAAAAAAACTGAAACCATAATAACAGATCATGTAATACAGGATATTATAGAAAAAAACCCTGATGTTTCTTGAAGTGTTCACTACAAAAAACAGAATCCGTTGTTTGAGGGCTCCAGGCACTCAGTTTTTGCCCGTTTCGAGCATGTTCTATGGCTGTAATCCACTTGTGTAATCTTTCAGAATCTTTTGGTAATGCGGTAAAATGCTCGCCCTTTCCCATCTTCTTGTTCTTTTTCTTACATCCTGGCGCACCATGTCTGTCGACTATAGTCTGATCAAGTGAGAAGATACAGACACAGAGATACTAATCAATCAAATGGACCGAGCATCCACTTTTCTGTTTGGTTCAAAGAAGGAATAGCAAGGTGTAACTAACTCAAGTCTTTTATGTTCCAATGGCGCAACTCTTTTATTTCTTCTTCCTTCTTCCTTCTTAGCACTAAGCCTTTGGGTAATGTAGTATTATTAACATGTAGCATGCCCACATTCTCACTTCTTTGTTTACATGACAGAGATGTGAATGTGTGATGATAATCTCTCATTGTCTTCCATTTACAAAAAAAAAATCTTTAGATCACTGTTGACCAATGTTCTCAACAAAAACTGTGTGTTTCAACCAGTGTTGGTAAAATTACTTAAAAAAAGTAATTAAATATGGTTAATCGTTATTTTACCAAAAAAGTAATTGAATTACTAACGAAATGATACTTTAATAAATGTAATTAATTGCTAGGGAAAGTAATTAATCCGTTACTTAAAAAAATAATATCTGGCATATGAAGTTGAGAGACCTTTCATGAGAGCTGTGTGTGTCTGCGTGCGTGCGTTTAAAAGACGGTGCTTGTTGCCAATTGACATATAATGTCAGCGAGAGTGCACTCAGCAGCATTATAGCTCAGCTGTGTTTATTAGCTTAGCAGCGTCAGTTTTCCGGTAGTGAGGGCAGCGCTGTTGAATCGTCTCGCTGGATTGTGTTAGCGCTAGGGATGGGAATCGAAAACCAATATAGCAATTACTTGGAATCGCTTGCCAATTTTTCAAACAATTCCCTTACCAATGCCAGTGGATGGGAATGACGTCATGCAACATGCATAGTGACGTCAGACAGCAAAATCACAGCGCCCGGAAGGAACAAATGCTCTAAAGTATAGCTATATTTCACAGGGAAAGATTGCAACAGCGCTTGTGATACTTGCAAGATTGGTCATTCATCAAAAGTAGGATGTACAAGCAATATGCTATCACCACAGAACATTCATCTAGAAGGTCTTATCTTTGTCCATGTGATATCATCCATCCATCCATCCATCCATCTTCTTCCGCTTATCCGAGGTCGGGTCACGGGGGCAGCAGCCTAAGCAGGGAAGCCCAGACTTCCCTCTCCCCAGCCCTTCGTCCAGCTCCTCCCGGGGGATCCCGAGGCGTTCCCAGGCCAGCCGGGAGACATAGTCTTCCCAACGTGTCTTGGGTCTTCCCCGTGGCCTCCTACCGGTCGGACGTGCCCGAAACACCTCCCTAGGGAGGCGTTCGGGTGGCATCCTGACCAGATGCCCGAACCACCTCATCTGGCTCCTCTCGATGTGGAGGAGCAGCGGCTTTACTTTGAGCTCCTCCCAGATGACAGAGCTTCTCACCCTATCTCTAAGGGAGAGCCCCGCCACCCGGCGGAGGAAACTCATTTCGGCCGCTTGTACCCGTGATCTTGTCCTTTTGGTCATGACCCAAAGCTCATGACCATAGGTGAGGATGGGAACGTAGATCGACCGGTAAATCGAGAGCTTTGCTTTCCGGCTCAGCTCCTTCTTAACCACAACGGATCGATACAGCGTCCGCATTACTGAAGACGCCGCACCGATCCGCCTGTCGATCTCACGATCCACTCTTCCCTCACTCATGAACAAGGCTCCGAGGTACTTGAACTCCTCCACTTGGGGCAAGGTCTCCTCCCCAACCCGGAGATGGCACTCCACCCTTTTCCGGGCGAGAACCATGGACTCGGACTTGGAGGTGCTGATTCTCATCCCAGTCGCTTCACACTCGGCTGCGAACCGATCCAGTGAGAGCTGAAGATCTTGGCCAGATGAATATCATGTGATATCAGATGAAAGAAACATTGAGCTGTTTGGTCACAATACCCAGCAATATGTTTGGAGGAGAAAAGGTGAGGCCTTTAATCCCAGGAACACCACATCTACCGTCAAGCATGGTGGTGGTAATATTATGCTCTGGGCCTGTTTTGCTGCCAATGGAACAGGTGCTTTACAGAGAGTAAACGGGACAATGAAAAAGGAGGATTACCTCCAAATTCTTCAGGACACCCTAAAATCATGAGCCCGGAGGTTGGGTCTTGGGCGCAGTTGGGTGTTCCAACAGGACAATGACCCCAAACACACGTCAAAGGTGGTAAAGGAATGGCTAAATCAGACTAGAATGAAGGTTTTAGAATGGCCTTCCCAAAGTCCTGACTTAAACGTAAGGACAATGCTGAAGAAACAAGTCTATGTCAGAATACCAAAACATTTAGCTGAACTGCACCCATTTTGTCAAGCGGAGTGGTCAAAAATTCAACCAGAAGCTTGCCAGAAGCTTGTGGATGGCTACCAAAAGCGCCTTATTGCAGTGAAATTTGCCAAAGGACATGTAACCAAATATTAACATTGCTGTATGTATACTTTTGACCCAGCAGATTTGGTCACATTTTCAGTAGACCCATAATAAATTCATAAAAGAACCAAACTTCATGAACGTTTTTTGTGACCAAGTATGTGCTCCAATCACTCTATCACAAAAAATAAGAGTTGTACAAATTATTGGGAACTCAAGACAGCCATGACATTATGTTCTTTACAAGTGTATGTAAACTTTTGATCGCGACTGCACCTATGGCGGTGGAGGCGTGGTCAATAGGATGTCATGATATAATTTGCATAATGTGTAATGATGCATACATCTAAAATTATTTAAAAAGGCTAAAAATGTATGCATAACTTTAAAATTATGTTTTTCGTTTATTATATTGCTTTTCTCTCTTTTTCATGTTTGCTGCTTCTTATACAATGTACTTTGTTGAGAGTTTTAGAAGTTTCTAGAGACTTTTTCTTTATGAAAAATGACCAGCAACAAACCTAGCATCCTTTTTTTGTGTTATTGGAGACTGTACTCATGCTTAGAGGCGCTTTACTTCTGTTGCTTGATGTTCGTGTCGAAGAGCTAGAGCTGCGACGAGCCTAAAGTCACACTTGCTTTGCACTGCTGCTCCAACTGCAATTTCTCTCCTTAAAAGCCGTCTCTTAATATTTGCACATTGCGCATTTTGTAGATCACTGTCCGCAGGTATATCTTGGCTATATTAAAGTACATTCACGTCGCAGACATGCTGCCTCTGCTTCAGACAATTCCGTGCGTGTCGCTTACATCATCACAACATCTGGTTTCGGCAGTGCTGTGTCGGTGATCAGTCTTTTTTGACGGCTGAATTATCAGTGCATTAATCGTCAATAGTGCGCAACTAATAGGCTATATATAGCTATTCATACTGTATTGACCTGCTGGTGTTAATGTTTATGTTAATGTTGATGTTAAGAATTCCCATTATTGTGAACATACCTGCCTGAAAGGGGATTGGCGGAGAATGAGGAAGTGTTGTGTGTCTGGAGAGAAGGACGTGTGTACATGTTGGAATTGGGCCTGTTAGCATAAATTAAAAAGAGCACAAAAGTTAAAGTACCAATGATTGTCACACACACACTAGGTGTGGTGAAATTTGTCCTCTGCATTTGACCCATCCCCTTGTTCACCCCCTGGGAGGTGAGGGGAGCAGTGGGCAGCAGCGGTGCCGCGCCCGGGAATCATTTTTGGTGATTTAACCCCCAATTCCAACCCTTGATGCTGAGTGCCAAGCAGGGAGGCAATGGGTCCCATTTTTTATAGTCTTTGGTATGACTCGGCCGGGGTTTGAACTCACAACCTACCGATCTCAGGGCGGACACTCTAACCACAAGGCCACTGAGTAGTAAGACTTTTTGTGACTTCTTCCGGACGCTACAGTACATTATATTATTTCAATTAGTTTGTTTTCACATTAAAAAACAACATTTTTAAGTTGTGGTGGCATTTATTTTGCTGTGACGAGCCATTACAGTCAATTACATGGAGGGATGATGTTTTATAAGAAATTATCGAGTTGGAGCCCATTATCGAATCCTCTTATCGAACCGATTCCTTATCGATTCTCTTATTGAATCCAGATAGGTTGTTGTATATGGAAAAAAAACACAATATTTGGTTTAACAAAAGCTCACTTTTATTTTATAAGAAAAAAAATAAAATAAAAACAAATATTGACTGTTGTTACCCCCCTAAAAAAATAAAATAAAATAAATAAATATTGACTGTTGTTATCCATGGTATGGTATTATTTTTTTTTTGTCATAAAATAATACAATCATGTGTGCTTACGGACTGTATCCCTGCAGACTGTATTGATCTATATTGATATATAATGTAGGAACCAGAAATATTAATAACAGAAAGAAACAACCCTTTTGTGCGAATGAGTGTGAATGAGAATAAATGGGGGAGGGAGGTTTTTTGGGTTGGTGCACTAATTGTAAGTGTATCTTGTGTTTTTTATGTTGTTTTAATTTATAAAAAAAAATATATATATATATATATATATATATATATATATATATATATATATATATATATATATATATATATATGTGTATGTATATATATATATATTTCTTGTGCGGCCCGGTACCAATCGATCCACGGACCGGTACCAGGCCGCGGCCCGGTGGTTGGGTACCACTGTTGTAGGCTACAAGATAACGTTAGCGTTATCAGACACATACAAAAAGGCTAATGTTAACGTTACCGTTAGCCACTGACTATGCTTAGGTAACGTTAGTCTAGCTAACATTACTGCAATCCTGGATTGACATACGAGGTAACGTTATTTTAGTCTAAAGGCTACGAGTGAGCAGATATGGAAATTAACCGGCAACAGTTAACGTTAGTTACTCACCAGCACTATCACTGGAATTGGCGCTGCAGGTTGAAGAGGGGCGTGCTTCGTCGCTGCTTCTCCACGACACCTTTCTCTAACCTTCAGGTTATGTGCAGCCTGAACATGTTTCAACATGCTTGTTTTACTTCCCCCCTTACATGAGAGCGAAGCCTGGCAATAATTGCAGATAGCCGTTTCCTCGTCGTATTTTTTTGTAAAATGAAGCCATGCCTTGAGGCGTTTTTTCCGGTCCATTGTTGTTGCTGCTTTCTGTATCTGCCGCCTAATGACTGAGCTACGTCATTTCCTGCGACCTGCCACAGGGCATTTCCTAGTAAAAAAAAAAAGGGATTCTTTCCCAGGGTTTCGAATGAACAACAAACTCATTTTCTTTACTATAGTGGCCTCGATAACGGGACCCGGTTCTCAAAAAGGGATTCGAGTCCATGGAATCGTTCTTTTCTTATCGAACAACCTGGAGAACCGGTTTCGAACATCATCCCTAATTACATGTAGAGAAAACCCGGATCTTTATCATTCTCCAATTCCTGATATGTATGTTCTTTTTTATTGTTTTTTTTAATATTGCTATTGTTATTTAAATGTATTATTACTATTATTTTACTTGTTGTGGTTTATTCGTTAATAATTTAATATACATTTTTGAAAACAATGTTTAAAGTTGAGTTTTGGTCGTACATTAATACTCATGTATTCAAATTAGTGAATAATTGTGTTATTAATCGTGATTACAAGATCAATCAAAATAATCAGGATTTTTTTTTGCCATAATCGTCCACCCCTACTTTTAGGCATACCATAATCTGCTTCATGATCTGATCTTAGACTTGCTTAATGACGTGCCACATCCACTTTCAATGGTTGCCACATCTGCTTTCATGGTTAATCGCAGGTTGTCTTTTTCTTGTCCACTTTGTGGACAAGTGGTGACAGTGGTCTATTTTCTGTATGAATTTTCTGCTTCCGTTCGTATTCTTTTTCAGAAACTCTCTTGATGAGGCCAAAGGTTCCAGGCCTTTGAGATTTTATTACGTAGCTTGGGTTTCGGCACCGTTGACGGCGGTTGCCCATTCAGCTACTTACGGCACTTGAAACTTGTGTAGTCAAACAATTTCGTATCTTGCACCTATCAGAGGTCAATTGGAGGTGTCATCCTCTTAAATGAGATCAGTCTGTGTGCTCAGAAACACTTGAAAACTGTACCAAATTTCCTATCGCTGTGATCACTATCAGTGGTCAGGATAACTTAAAAATTGTAAAAAAAAAAACCGTAGCAAAAGCTCAGTTTTTTCCTTTCTGTCTTTTCCTTGTGGCAGGAAGTGACGTTGTGGAACTGATTAGAAATAACTAACAAACACAAATAAGGGAAAAAAAAAAAACAGTTTTATTTTGTTGCTTTTTTGTTGTTGTTTATTTACTGTTATTTTTGTGCGGTCTCAGATGGAGTTGAGTTGGCGTCCAACCGGCTGGAAAAAAACTTAGTTCGTCACACAGCCCCTCCATCCTCTTCATTAGACCGATCCCAGGTTACCAGTAGCAACACCCCAAGTCGAGGTCAGCAGGATGTCCAGCATTCAGAAACCCCAGCAGAGCCTGGTCCTAACACCATATCCAATTCAGACCAGGCGAGCAATAGCAGCACAGAAAACCACTCGGAGTCGCTCCCAGCTGGGTAAGATCTAGTATGCATATCTGCATGCAAATTTTAGGTTTTTGATTCATTAGACCAAAATCTCAATAAATGACGAATACTGTACTGTACTGCTCTGTAGTAACTAACTGATTTTCTGGAGTATATTTTGTAGAATGGAACTAAACATTTTTTTTCATGATTAAAGCTAGCTTAGCAGGTTTGCAAATCGTGTATCAGTGTCTGAGTGGCACCATGTCAGTGTCAAAGATAAGCTGACATTTTTTTGCTAATCTTTCTTCCTCTCAAAAGGTTATTTTCTCTTAGCCTCCAAAACAATTGTCTAGTATTCAGTATGGGGTCATTGCTGCGTTGTATTCTTGAGAACCGATTTGCTTCACAACTGAAATAATGTGAACTGTCTCTAGCTGGGAGCAGAGAGTTTTGCCTCATGGCAGAGTTTACTACGTTGACCACAACACCAAGACCACGACATGGGAGAGGCCACTGCCACCAGGGTATGTCGTCAAATAAATCGTGAAGACATTCAAGTTCATGATGACTAAATGCAAACATCTTATTTCTGAACAGTGTCGACAGGAGTGTTGAGTCTTTTTTCTACAAATTCCCCAAGTCAGGGATGTGATATGCATTCTTTTGTTTTTACTTTTAGTTGGGCATCGATATCAAAGTTTGAGTTGAGTACCCATCTTTGTAGGAGAGTAAGATAAAAATAGATCTGTAAGTAATGGCACTGGCAGCTGCTGACGTTAACACACTTCATGATAAATGGTTACCATCACTGTGAAAGTTTTCCCATTGTTCTGTCAAGGCAAGGTATTGTCTTTCAGCATTACCTATCTCACAGCACTGATACCAGATCAGTTTTAAGGCTGTAATGAACCACAGCAACAATTTACAGTGCATCTACAAAATATTCACGGCACTTCACTTTTCCCACATTCTGTTGTTAGAACCTTATTCCAAAAATGGAATTAATAATAATTTTCCCTCAAAATTCTACACACAATTCCTCATGACAATGTGGAAAAAGTGTTTTTAGAGCTTTTTGCAAAGCCTTTGCTCAATTTGTTGATGCAACAATAACAGCCTAAAGTTTTTTTTAATACAATGCAACATGCTTGGCACACCTATATTTGGGTTGTTTCGCCCATTCCTATTTGCCCATTGCTCTTTGCAGCATCTCTCAAGCGCCATCAGGTTGGATGGGAATCGTCGGTGCGCAGCCATTTTTACATTTCTCCAGAGATGTTTAATCAGATTCAATTCTGGGCTCTGACTGGGCCACTCAAGGACATTTAAAGAGTTGTCCTGAAGCCATTCCTTTGATATCTTGGCTGTGTGCTTAGGATGGTTGTCCTGCTGAAGATGAATCATCCAAGTCTGAACTCAAGAGCATTCAGGAGCAGGATGTCTCTGTACATTTCTGCATTCATCTCTCCCTCTATCCTGACTAGTCTCCCAGTTCCGCCGCTGAAAAGCATTGCTGCCAACACCATGCTTCACCGTAAGGTAGTATTGACCTGGTGATGAGCGGTAGCTGGTTTCCTCCACACATGACGTTCACACATGGCACTTTTCTACCTTCCATTCACACATGTGTGAATGGAATGAAGAAATGCCAATGATTGTCACACACACACACTAGGTGCGGTGAAATTGTCCTTTGCATTTGACCCATCCCCACAGTGGCCGTGCTCGGGAATCATTTGGTGATTTAACTCCCACATCCAACCCTAGATGCTGAGTGCCAAGCAGATAGGTAATGAGTCCCATTTTATAGTCTTTTGTATGACTCGGTCAGGTTTTGAACTCACGACCTACCGATCTCAGGGCGGACACTCTAACCACTAGGCCACTGAGCAGGTATACAAGTATAACCCATCTATTCAGGCCAAAGAGTTTAATATTTGTCACATGAGACCAGAGAAGTTTTTTTTGTCATGGTTTGAGAGTCTTTTTGGTGCATTTGGGCAAACTCCAGGCTGGCCCATGTGCTTTTTATTAAGGAATGTTCTGTCTAGCCACTCCACCATGCAGGCCTGATCGGTAGATTGCTGCAGAGATGGTTGTCCTTCTAAAAGGTTCTCCTCTTTCCACATGTAGCTCTGACGGAGTGACAATTGGTTTTTGGTCACTTGCCTTACTAGGGCCCTTCTCCCCCGATCGCTTAGTTTAGACAGCTGGCTAGCTTTCTGAATATTTTTGGTGGTTCCAAACTTATTCTCTTTACGGCCACTCTGCTCATCGGGACTTTTTAGACAGCAGTTAGTTTTCTGTACCCTTCTCCTGATTTGTACAGACAATTCCTTCGACTTCATACTTGGTTTTTGCTCTGCCATTCACTGTCAGGTGTGGTAGACAGGTGTGTGCCTCTCTAAATCATGTCCAATCAACTGAATTGACCACTGGACTCCAAATAAGCTATAGGAATATTTCAATGATGATCAGTTGAAACAGAATGCGCTTGAGCTCATTTTTGAGCTTCATAACAAAGGCTGTGAATACTTATGCACATGTGATTTGTTTTTTTTTAATACATTTGCAAAAATCTGTATTTTTTTCCCCCACAATGTCATTATAGTGTGTCTAGAATTTCTAGGACAAAAATTAATGTATTGCATTGGGAATAAGGTTGTAACATTAAACAAATTTGGGGAAAAAGTGATGCGCTGTAAATACTGTCTGGATGCACTATATATGTGAGTTGTCAAGCGTCAGTTCTTACATGCCAATTAGACTCTTGTCTTGAAGAGTACAAGAGTTTCTTCTTCCACACAGGTTTGTTTTATGAATGTCAATGTGAAATGTGACGCATGCTACTTTCAATTTCACTACATTTTATAAATAAGACTTAAACTTATTATAGTGAATAAAAATGTATTGTCAGTCGGAGGAATTCGTTTGCCGTTCATGCATGTCACTGACTGATGTCTCGTACGCGTTCACAATAATATGTTATTGGAATAAAGTTGGAACAATGGATTCCAAATGTGAATGATGGGTCAGTCGAGGACTTGAATGATACGATAGAAAGTAATCCCAACTCGATGTTCCTCAATAACTTAACAAAGGAAGAAATAATCACAATTGTAAGGAAGTACAAATCCAAGACCTCAACTGAATATCACGGAATAGATATGGTAACGATAAAAAACGTTAAAGAAGAAATCTCAGAACCTCTCACATATATAAGCAATCTATCCTAACAAAATGAAAATAGCAAAAGTGCTACCTATACAGTATATACGAGTAGAGACAAACACCAATTTACTAACTAAAGACCGATTTCTTTACTTCCACAATTTTCACAAATCATTGAAAAACTATTCAATAACAGATTAGAGGAATTCATAAACAAAAATGGAACACTAGCAGAAAACCAATACAGATTTAAAGCTAGCATTTTAACATCCATGTCATTAATCAAAATAACAGGAGATAATGCAATAGATGGTAAACAGTGTGCAGCTGCAATGTTTATGGATGTAACAAAAGCATTTGAAATGATCAATCATAACATTTTAATCAACATGTTAGAACAGTATGGCATCAGATGGTTGGTCTTGAATTGGATAAGAAGCTACCTAACCAACAGGAAGCAATACGTGAAGCTCGGCAAACACACATCTTCAATGCTAAATATATTGTGTGGCGTACCCAAGAGGTCAATACTCGGACCAAAATTGTTCAATCGTTATATTAACAACATCTATAAAGTTACAAAGAACTTAAAGTGAGCATTATTTGCAGATTATTTAACAGCATTTTGTTCAGGACAGAACACATGCAAGCTCATATAAATAATAACAGAAAAATTGAATAAATCAAAGAGATGGTTTGACAAAAACAGACTATCCTGGAATCTTAGTGAAACTAAAATAATGCTATTTGGTAACCAGAAGAGAAAGTCAAACACAAATACAAATATACAGACAAAAAACATTGACAGAGTAAGAGAAACCACATTATTGGGTTTAGTAATACAAACCCTGTTTCCGTATGAGTTGGGAAATTGTGTTAGATGTAAATATAAACGCAATACAATGATTTGCAAATCATTTTCAACCCATATTTAGTTGATTATGCTACAAAGACAACATATTTGATGTTCAAACTGATAAACATTTTTTTTTTTTTTTTGCAAATAATCATTAACTTTAGAATTTGATGCCAGCAACACGTGACAAAGAAGTTGGGAAAGGTGGCAATAAATACTGATAAAGTTGAGGAATGCTCATCAAACACTTATTTGGAACATCCCACAGGTGTGTAGGCTAAGTGGGAACAGGTGGATGCCATGATTGGGTATAAAAACAGCTTCCCAAAAAATGCTCAGTCTTTCACAAGAAAGGATGGGGCGAGGGTCACCCCTTTGTCCACAACTGCGTGAGCAAATAGTCAAACAGTTTAAGAACACTGTTTCTCAAAGTGTAATTGCAAGAAATTTAGGGATTTCAACATCTACGGTCCATAATATTATCAAAAGGTTTAGAGAATCTGGAGAAATCACTCCACGTAAGCGGCATGGCCGGAAACCAACATTGAATGACCGTGACCTTTGATCCATCAGACGGCACTGTATCAAAAACCGACATCAATCTCTAAAGGATATCACCACATGGGCTCAGGAACACTTCAGAAAACCACTGTCACTAAATACAGTTGGTCGCTACATCTGTAAATGCAAGTTAAAGCTCTACTATGCAAAGCGAAAGCCATTTATCAACAACATCCAGAAACGCCGCCGGCTTCTCTGGGCCTGAGATCATCTAAGATGGACTCATGCAAAGTGGAAAAGTGTTCTGTGGTCTGACGAGTTCACATTTCAAATAGTTTTTGGAAATATTTGACATCGTGTCATCCGGACCAAAGGGGAAGCGAACCATCCAGACTGTTATCCACGCAAAGTTCAAAAGCCAGCATCTGTGATGGTATAGGGGTGCATTAGTGCCCAAGGCATGGGTAACTTACACATCTGTGAAGGCACCATTAATGCTGAAAGGTACATACAGGTTTTGGAACAACATATGCTGCCATCTAAGCGCCGTCTTTTTCATGGACACCCCTGCTTATTTCAGCAAGACAATGCCAAGCCACATTCAGCACGTGTTACAACAGCGTAACTTCGTAAAAAAAGAGTGCGGGTACTTTCCTGGCACGCCTGCAGTCAAGACCTGTCTCCCATCAAAAATGTGTGGCGCATTATGAAGCGTAAAATACGACAGCGGATACCCCGGACTGTTGAACGACTGAAGCTCTACATAAAACAAGAATGGGAAAGAATTCCACTTTCAAAGCTTCAACAATTAGTTTCCTCAGTTCCCAATCGTTTGAGTGTTGTTAAAAGAAAAGGTGATGTAACACAGTGGTGAACATGCCCTTTCCCAACTACTTTGGCACGTGTTGCAGCCATGAAATTCTAAGTTAATTATTTGCAAAAAAAAATAAAGTTTATGAGTTTGAACATCAAATATCTTGTCTTTGTAGTGCATTCAATTGAATATGGGTTGAAAAAGATTTGCAAATCATTGTATTCCGTTTATGTTTACATCTAACACAATTTCCCAACTCATATGGAAACGGGGTTTGTAGATGATAAAATTAATTGGAAAAGTCCTAAAAAAATGCAACAAAGTGGCAAAAATATTTCGATAATGAGTAAAGAACTACTCCTTTTGGAACATGTTGTAAAGAGAAAATGAGAATTTGCAAGTTATATCACATGTAAATGTATCCATCCATTCATTTTCTACCGCTTGTTCCTTTCGGGGTCATGGGGGGCGCTGGAGCGTGTTCGAAATAAATTGATACCATACTATAATATACCATTTTGTTGATTGTTCCTTATCCCGGTTTTATCAGCTTTGTTTCTATAAATATTCCACCAAGAAACTAAATCTCCTCTCTCCCTCCTCAGCTGGGAAAAGCGCGTGGACCAACGAGGCAGGTTCTACTATGTTGACCACAACACCAGAACCACCACGTGGCAGAGGCCCACTGCAGAGTCTGTGCGAAATTATCAACAGTGGCAGAGCCAACGCAACCAGCTGCAGGGTGCCATGCACCAGTTCAGCCAGCGTTTCCTGTACCAGGTATTCTAGATCTTTACTAAGACCTTCATCTACAAACTAATTTACTAAAAAGAGGCTTGCCGAAGGTCGACTTCATGCATCAAGCTTTTCTGTTCACTACTATCCAGTAAAACGGTTAGGTTTTAGTTGTTGTTGGTCAGCAAGGTTGCACACATGTCAGGAGAGATTTTGGTCAGAGAAACATCCCCAAAGCAGAACCGTGTTTCCAATCTTGTGGTCCCTGAGGTCCTTTGACAGCTCTTTGGTCTTGCCCATGATGGTATAGCAGTGATTCTCAAACCGTGGTACACGGGCTCCATCTGGTGGTATGCAAAGAATCACTTGATTAAATCGTAGTGTTTTATTTTCCTATATTCAAAAGGTGTAATATTAAAAATATTTGTCATATAAAACCTCTGCCTTGTTTTTAATGAATATATAGACCTACTATGCTACTGTATTTTATATTTGTCATCATGGTGGTACCTGGAGAGCTAAGTTTTTTTGAGGTTGTACTTGGTGAAAAAAGTTTGAGAACCACTGGCGGAGCAGTTTGAATGGAAGAGTGTTTCTGTGAATATTCTTAACCATCCGCGAGTCATTGTATTCTAAGGGCATTGAATCAATTGCAAATGGACTGTTCCGTTTTTCTCAAAAGACGTTTAGCCTCAAAACCGAGCATGCTTCATCAGTTCATGCTCACAGACTTATTTAAGGCAGATCTAGTCTGAATGCTTGGTGTCAGATCTATTTATCCTCTGCAGGTGGTGGCATGTCTCTGCAAGAAGGCCTTTGCTCTATTGTGGTGCAAAATGACAGCTATTAAAAGTGAACCGCGCTTTTTTGGGGAATTTTTCCTATTTTTCACCATGCATTTTAATTTTTATTAACGACAAGTACAAAGTGGCTAACAAAGATGAATCCCTCTAAAAAACATGGAAAAATCAGCAAAAATACTCGATTTAATTTTATGACCTGCATACAAAGTATTAGCGATATTGTTATTAAGACAGCTAATGCAGAGGAACTACTTTTAGCAGCGCATTGATCATAGAGGTAACCTAGCATATGCATCTGTTGACATACAGAGCTGCTGCTGCTGCATTGTCTCTGAATTTTTGAAAGTTTGTGTTAAATTATGACTCATGCCTTTCACCAGAATAGTAAAAGGTTTTGGTCATAAGGCAAGAAGTTGGTGAATTTTGACATTCAACTTGGACCCGGGATGACGAGAGACACAAAAAGACGGTACCGGTACTAGTATAGTATCGCGGTACTAATGAATCAAACACGGTACTATACTCTGTTTGAAAAGTACCAGTTCTGTCTATCTGTGTTGACCCTGCGATGAGGTGGCGACTTGTCCAGGGTGTACCCCGCCATCCGCCTGAATGCTGCTGATATAGGCTCCAGCACCCCCCGCGATCTCAAAAGGGACAAGCGGTAGAAAATGGATGGATGGATGGATGGGTTCCCAATTTTTTATTTGGTGTTTGACAGCTCACAATCACGGAGTACTTACAAGCAGACACGGTGTGTAGACAGAAAAGGGAGAATGGACACATTTTGGCCTAAAAACTGACTACAAAGGTGAAGCTATAACACTGTAATGCCCGCAGGAAGAGGTGATTTAAGACATGGCTAGCTAGTTAGCAGCGAACATTCATCCGCAGTCAGCAGTGTTTTAGATACTTTTAAATCACTATTCCTCGCCTCCATGGCGACAAAAAAAGTAAGTTTCTTACAAGTATCATCCTGCAGGACGAGGAATAGCTAAACATGCTTCACTACACAACGTAGGAGGATACTCCAGCTCACCAGCGTCACCGCTAATAAAAGCTAGTGCGCCTGACTGTAAACAAATGCCATGGAGGGATCTACACCTGACATCCACTGTAATGATACCAATTACAATAGCGTATCTCGTCGATACTACTATGATTACATCTTTATTTTTTATCGTCACAATATCTTTTTTCCTTTTTTTAAAATTCATATTATGTTTATAAACTCAGTAAATACGTCCTTGGACACATGAGGACTTTGAATATGACCAATGTATGATCCTGGAACTACTTACATTTGTGGTATCATCCAAAACAAATGGTATTTATCCAAACAACAGAAAAATAAGGGATTATTACATTTTAACAGAAGTGTAGACAGAACATGTTGAAACGGAAAATAACCAGATATTAACAGTAAATGAACAAGTGGATTAATAATCTGTTTTTACAGCTTGTCCTTTATAATTTTGACAAAATAATAGAATGAGAAACGACACATTGCATGACAGGTTCCATACGTCAGTAGACAAATTAGGAGCCTTTGTTTGCTTACTTACAGTACTACTTAAAGACAAGTTTTCTAGTATGTTCACTATTTTATTTAAGGATAAAATTGTTCTTCGATTGCAATAAGAAACATATGTTCAACATACCGAAAGATTGTTTGTTAAAATAAAGCCAACAATGAAGTTTTTTTGTGGTCCCCTTTAAAGTATCGAAATATATTTCGGTACAAGTACCAAAATTTTGCTGTGACTATAAATAGTATAATTTCTCTATTTAAAATGTTTAAGTACACTTCTGCATAACATTGTATCCTTATTAGCATAAAAGAAAACAAAAAATAAAGAAGTAACTAGTAACTTTATTAATATAGTTGTTTTAATCTGTAACAGAAACAAAATTAAGTGTAATTTGCCTGAAACTCAAAAAAATATGAAATCCTTATTTAAAAGGGAAATGCACTTTTTGAGGAATTTGACAATCGTTATGAGAGACAATTGACAAAAGGTTTTTTTTTGCATTCTAATTTGTAATCGATTAATTCTAGGTGACTAGCAATGCAGCAAATGGGAGCAATCCATTCTGCCTCGAAATCACTTTTAAAATGCATCCAATAAACGCCAACAATATTTAATTTTACGTTCCGTATCCTGTATAATAACCAAGCTGTAGCAACATTATTGTAAGAGCGAACAATGAGGAACTATTTTTGCAGCATAGTAACGCATCCCCTTGCGACGGCATGCTACAGCATTAGTCGTAAGCTAGCTACTGCGTCCACATCTGAATGGCTTTTGAGTTTGTACTGTACAACACAGTGCGATAGGACACCAATCTGGACTGACTGAAAAACTTGAACAGTCATTTTGCAGTATCTGTAAAGTATTAGCCAACATTTGATGTCTTGTTTGTACACTGCTAGCTCTACAGTTGTACTAACAAGCATGACATGCTATAGGTACATGATCAATATTATACTGACTCTTTCGATGGACAGTTGTTCGTTTGGTCAAGCTGGCCTGGGACGTTTCCATTTGGTTTTGGGGTTAGCACGCCATTTATGTCAGCATAAGTTGGCTCCAAGTTTCATATTTCCACTGTCAAGTCACGCTGACCTCACTCTCTTGGCTTCCGACTGCCCCAACGTTTCAACCTCATTTTGTGCTTGCTTTTATAACAAGTAGTTCATCCTCCGTATATTCATCATGCTGCTTCAAAAAGATAATTTTGTGAATTTTCATTTGCCCAATAATAGTCATCTTCGTTGTCTGTTACCAAGTCTGCCATGATTATTACGCACTCACATATGTTTCCGCAAGTAGGAACGCACATTGGTTGCCAGAAGTATGAAGTGAGCTGCTAGAGAAACGGAAATAAATGCCCTGACAAAATAAGTTCCGGTATTGCTTAAAATTTGAAAAACACTGTAAATATTGTACATATTACATACTGTTATGAATGTGTCTGTTACTACAATATATATATGCTTGTAGCGTGTATATAAAACGTTGATAGAGGGTTTTGAAGTTGTTTTAGAGAGCTTTGAAGGCTACAACGGTGACTCCCATTCGCCGCATCTTTCAAGAGTTTTTTACAATCTTTAAAATCCTAAAATAAAAATATGTGTTCTTGTCGCTCATAATGATAGTGAACGATAGGCAAAATTTTAAAAAAAAGGTGCAATTCCCCTTTACACTATTATAATTTTTTCACCGATATATGGTACTGAAAAAATGTTTTAATAAAAAAAGGTTAGTAAATAATAACTTAACATAACTCCTGATCTAATTGATCAGGAGCACAATACTGTATGTAAAACACTACAAAAGAACAGTGAATACAATCATTTGTAATGATTTATCTTTATCAAAATGAGGAAGTCAGAATGAATGGCCACAATGAGCACATTTTGTGTTGCACAGCCTTTCGCAGCGGCGTTTTGAAATTAAAGTGAATGATACTGACAAAGCATGTTCTCCAGGCTCACACCCTGAGGCACAACTCATTGGTTTGCTTTAACCAGCATAAGTCCCACACAAACTTACAGCCTCATCTGAAGTAAAAAGTGCCTTGCTTTTACTTTTACGTTTTGTGGCAATGTGCCTTCAACTGTGAAGAAGTCGCTTCGAGTGTGTGCTAAGTAGAGTCCTGCTTCACCCACAAACTTTCACAAAAATGATGAATTTTCCGAAAAAGAAATGCCAATGGCAGAGTCGGAGACTACTATTTATGGCAATGGAAGAGACAATGAAACAGTAAGTAATAACAGCATGTTAGAAATGTCTGAATAATATGTCAGCAATGTTAGCTCGAGTTGTAGTGTAAAAAATACTTTTATTTGGATCAGTGCCTACTGTGTTTTAGGATAGTCCGTTAATGAATTGCTTGTATTCTGACATGTGATTTCTTCCCGGAAGTGAAAGCCAGCGGTGGTCAATGAAGCTAAGATGGCTGTTGTACAGCAAGCAGCGCGCAAACTGTCGGAGTACAAAAGAGGCTAAAATCTTCGAACAAAAAGCAGATACGAGCAAAAACTGTAACGATGCAATGGCATAGATCCCTATACTTGATCAAAAAAAAATTGTCGAGTGATACCAAGGATTATGCGTCGGTCACGTTCTCACACATATCTAACCATTGTGCTCCAGACGCCATTCTACGCAACATAACAGATGGAAACTTGGAAAAGCATGGTTAAAGGTGCATTTCATGATTTAACTTTGCGTCTACTGATTGTTGCTATCACACGCACTGTTTACGATTAGCATGTTTTCCCCATCTTTATCAAAATATAACTATGGATGTCAACATTGTGTATGTGCTGAAATCTTAATTTAGGATCGTTGCCTTTGGTAAAAGCTGAACTCTTTTAGGTTTTGCTATCTCTTTTAGGTTTGGCTTTATTTTATTTAGACTCGTCAAACATTCAATCAATCAATCAAAGTTTACTTATATAGCCCTTAATCACAAATGTCTTAGGGCTGCACAATCCACAACGACATCCTCGGCTCAGATCCACATTAGGGCAAGAAAAAACTCAACCCAATCGGAATAAAGTGGAACCCTGGAAGGGACCACAGATGTGGGCAAATACCACATTATAATTATATTATCTGCGTGCGTCACTATCTGTGTGCTTCACTAGATCAGCCACAAACTCTGAAAATTCTTTGATAAAGTCCGAATAGGGCCCGAGGGGGTTGATAGATAACAGCCAGATGGTGAGGTAGTGGTGTGACAGACCTCATAGTAAGCACCTCAAATTATTTATATTTATTACTTGGGTTAGGGGTAAGGTTAAGGTTTTCATTTGATATTAGTGCGACCTCTCCACCCCTTTTTAAGGAAACGGGCAATATGTGCACTTGGGGGAGGGGATGCATCGATAAGCGGGAAAAATCCAACTGGTTTTAGCCAAGTTTCACTGAGACCAATGACGTTAAGATTGTTGTCTCTAATGACCTCATTAACTAATAACGTTTTGGGGGACAATCATCTCATGTTTAAAAAGCATATATTATAGGCAGTGGGCTATTGAGGCCTTTTTGTTTATGGTATCCGTAGTACTGATATTAATAACGTTGCGTCTATTTTACGTAGTGCGCCTTAAATAATTTCGATCACATCTAGGAATTTATATGATGGGGATCTTGAGATTATTTGCTAGGTGCTGCGATAGATTTAACGCGTCATAATTTGCCACTTCATTAGACTGAATGTCCACCTCTGGCACAGTCACGACACGAGAAATGCTATGTGTGCAGGAATTTTCCAGCCTGGCGCTGGTTCGTCCTACCTTAATTGCCTGTGTCCGAGCTTGCTCTAGTGTAGTTAGTCAAGTGGGACTCAAATAATAATCTATCTTTCTAGAAAGAGTGATGGCGCCCTCCCGGTTATATGTGGACTTTCTTATTGAAGTGAAGGTGCCGTGAGCCGTAGGCTAACTAGCTAAAACACAAGCTCTAATCAATTGCCTAGCAATCTGAATCTTAAAAGTGAGACTGTGAGAGTTTGGACACTAAAGCGTTTCTGATAACACACAGTGATCTGTAAAACAGGCTGACACAGCTCTTTCTCTCACTAAAAACGTGACTTTCCTTTATAATTATTGCATGTTGTGTGTTCAAATGTTTCAGCATATTGCTGGTATGTCCTCCTCCTGATAAACTTGAAGCCTTATATTATTCCAAGTAGCGCTGTTGCAATCTTCTCTTGTAAAATGTATTCAACTTTAGAGCGTTTGTTGCGCCTGGGCACCTCCATTTTGCGATCTGATGTCACTGCGCACGTTGTGTAATGATGTCATCCCCACCAGGAAGAATCGATAAGGGAACCATTTCAAAAAAGTGATTCCAAGGCATTGATACACTGTGAACAGATTCCCATTCCTATTTCTGGCAATGGTAAAAAATATACACAAATATAAAAAAATTAAGTCAACAAAGAAAGATCATTTATTATCACACTATGTGTCTGTACAATGTTTCCGGTAAATGTACAAGCAATGAATAGTTTTTACTCTGTTATGTCAACAACTGCTTATGTCGACGTGAGTCAGTCAGAGAAGTGTTAACATAAACAGGTTCTTCTGTGGTAAAGATAAGGGGTGTGGTTCAGGGGTCACTTAAACCCTAACTAAATGTCAAAGCATAACATATTAACTATAAATAACAATACGTCTATGTTCCATTTGTTACAAGCACAAGTACAAACCCCATTTCCAGAAAAGTTGGGAAATTGTGTTAGATGTAAATATAAACTGAATACAATGATTTGCAAATCCCTTTCAACCCATATTCAATTGAATGCACTACAAAGACAAGATATTTGATTTTCAAACTCAGAAACTTAATTTTTTTTTTTTGCAAATAATAAATCACTTAGAATTTCATGGCTGCAACACGTGCCAAAGTAGTTGGGAAAGGGCATGTTCACCACTGTGTTACATCACCTTTTCTTTTAACAACACTCAATAAACGATTGGGAACTGAGGAAACTGTTTGTTGAAGTTTTGAAAGTAGAATTCTTTCCCATTCTTGTTTTATGTAGAGCTTCAGTCGTTCAACAGTCCGGGGTCTCCGCTGTCGTATTTTACGCTTCATAATGCGCCACACATTTTCGATGGGAGACAGGTCTGGACTGCATGGAAAGTACCCGCACTCTTTTTTTTACAAAGCCACGCTGTTGTAACACGTGCTGAATGTGGCTTGGCGTTGTCTTGCTGAAATAAGCAGGGGCGTCCATGAAAAAGACGGCGCTTAGATTGCAGCATATGTTGTTCAAAAACCTGTATGTACCTTTCAGCATTAATGGTGCCTTCACAGATGTGTAAGTTACCCATGCCTTGGGCACTAATGCACCCCCATACCATCACAGATGCTGGCTTTTGAACTTTGCGTCAATAACAGTCTGGATTGTTCGCTTCCTTTTTGGTCCGGATGACACAATGTCGAATATTTCCAAAAACTATTTGAAATGTGGACTCATCAGACCACAGAACACTTTTCCACTTTGCATGAGTCCATCTTAGATGATCTCGGGCCCAGAGAAGCTAGCGGCGTTTCTGGATGTTGTTGATAAATGGCTTTCGCTTTGCATAGTAGAGCTTTAACTTGCACTTACAGATGTAGCGGTATGGGGTATCGGACTGTCTGATTGTGGCGGTCCGCTCCCTGTATGATCAGTGTCAGAGCTTGGTCCGCATTGCCGGCAGTAAGTCGGACACGTTTCCAGTGAGAGTTGGACTGAGTGGAGACCCTGCCCCAAGTGGAGAAGTTCAAGTACCTTGGAGTCTTGTTCACGAGTGAGGGAAGAGTGGATCGTGAGATCGACAGGCGGATCGGTGCGGCGTCTTCAGTAATGCGGACGCTGTATCGATCCGTTGTGGTGAAGAAGGAGCTGAGCCGGAAGGCAAAGCTCTCAATTTACCGGTCGATCTACGTTCCCATCCTCACCTATGGTCATGAGCTTTGGGTTATGACCGAAAGGACAAGATCACGGGTACAAGCGGCCGAAATGAGTTTCCTCCACCGGGTGGCGGGGCTCTCCCTTAGAGATAGGGTGAGAAGCTCTGTCATCCGGGGGGAACTCAAAGTAAAGCCGCTGCTCCTCCACATCGAGAGTAGCCAGATGAGATGGTTCTGGCATCTGGTCAGGATGCCACCCGAACGCCTCCCGACGGAGGTGTTTAGGGCACGTCCGACCGGTAGGAGGCCACGGGGAAGACCCAGGACACGTTGGGAAGACTATGTCTCCCGGCTGGCCTGGGAACGTCGGGATCCCCCGGGAAGAATTGGAAGAAGTGGCTGGGGAGAGGGAAGTCTGGGCTTCCCTGCTTAGGCTGCTGCCTCCGCGACCCGACCTCGGATAAGCGGAAGAAGATGGATAGATAGATATAGCGACCAACTGTATTTGGTGACAGTGGTTTTCTGAAGTGTTCCTGAGCCCATGTGGTGATATCCTTTAGAGATTGATGTCGGTTTTTGATACAGTGCCGTCTGAGGGATCGAAGGTCACGGTCATTCAATGTTGGTTTCCGGCCATGCCGCTTACGTGGAGTGATTTCTCCAGATTCTCGGAACCTTTTGATGATATTATGGACCGTAGATGTTGAAATCCCTAAATTTCTTGCAATTGCACTTTGAGAAACGTTGTTCTTAAACTGTTTGACTATTTGCTCACGCAGTTGTGGACAAAGGGGTGTACCTCGCCCCATCTTTTCTTGGGAAAGACTAAACATTTTTTGGGAAGCTGTTTTTATACCCAATCATGGCACCCTCCTGTTGTGATGTTGCAAATAAGTGTTTGATGAGCATTCCTCAACTTTATCAGTATTTATTGCCACCTTTCCCAACTTCTTTGTCACGTGTTGCTGGCATCAAATTCTAAAGTTAATGATTATTTGCAACAAAAAAAAATGTTTATCAGTTTGAACATCAAATATGTTGTCTTTGTATCATATTCAACTAAATATGGGTTGAAAATGATTTGCAAATCATTGTATTCCATTTATATTTATATCTAACACAATTTTCCAACTCATATGGAAACAGGGTTTGTACATAAGAACATTTTAATATTAATTATAGATATACATTTCAAAACATTACAAACAACTTCTGATTTAAGTAAGAGTTTTCACACCAAAAAAACAAAGTCCAACAGTATTTGGAACAAAAAATATAGAAACATATCATTTATCTTTTCTCGTCTTAGTAGTGCTTGCAAGATGTCATATTTTTTGCCTTTTTGCCTTACGTGGAGTGATTTCTCCAGATTCTCGGAACCTTTTGATGATATTATGGACCGTAGATGTTGAAATCCCTAAATTTCTTGCAATTGCACTTTGAGAAACGTTGTTCTTAAACTGTTTGACTATTTGCTCACGCAGTTGTGGACAAAGGGGTGTACCTCGCCCCATCTTTTCTTGGGAAAGACTAAACATTTTTTGGGAAGCTGTTTTTATACCCAATCATGGCACCCACCTGTTGTGATGTTCCAAATAAGTGTTTGATGAGCATTCCTCAACTTTATCAGTATTTATTGCCACCTTTCCCAACTTCTTTGTCACGTGTTGCTGGCATCAAATTCTAAAGTTAATGATTATTTGCAACAAAAAAAAAAGTTTATCAGTTTGAACATCAAATATGTTGTCTTTGTAGCATGTTCAACTAAATATGGGTTGAAAATGATTTGCAAATCATTGTATTCAATTTATATTTACATCAATCAATCAATCAATCAATGTTTATTTATATAGCCCTAAATCACAAGTGTCTCAAAGGGCTGCACAAGCCACAACGACATCCTCGGTACAAAGCCCACATCAGGGCAAGGAAAAACTCACCCCAGTGGGACGTCGATGTGAATGACTAAGAGAAACCTTGGAGAGGACCGCATATGTGGGTAACCTCCCCCCCTCTAGGGAGACCGAATGCAATGGATGTCGAGTGGGTCTAACATAATATTGTGAGAGTACAGTCCATAGTGGATCCAGCATAACAGTAAGAGTCCAGTCCACAGTGGGGTCAGCAGGAAACCATCCCGAGCGGAGACGGGTCAGCTGCGCAGTGATGTTCCCAACCGATACACAGGCGAGCGGTCCAACCCGGGTCCCGACCCCGGACAGCCAGCACCCCATCCATGGCCACCGGACCTGTGTGTCTCCCCTTCCACAAGGGATAGGGGGGAGCAGAGGAGAAAAGAAAAGAAACGGCAGATCAACAGGTCTTAAAAAAAAAAAAAAAAAAAAAAGGGGCTATTCAAAGGCTAGAGTATACAAATGAGTTTTGAGATGGGACTTAAATGCTTCTACTGAGGTAGCATCTCTAACTGTTACCGGGAGGGCATTCCATAGTACTGGAGCCCGAATAGAAAACGCTCTATAGCCCGCAGACTTTTTTTGGGCTCTGGGAATCACTAATAAGCCGGAGTTCTTTGAACGCAGATTTCTTGCCGGGACATATGGTACAATACAATCGGCAAGATAGGACGGAGCTAGACCGTGTAGTATTTTATTCGTAAGTAGTAAAACCTTAAAGTCGCATCTTAAGTGCACAGGAAGCCCGTGCAGGTGAGCCAGTATAGGCGTAATATGATCAAACTTTCTTGTTCTTGTCAAAAGTCTAGCAGCCGCATTTTGTACCAGCTGTAATCTTTTAATGCTAGACATAGGGAGACCCGAAAATAATACGTTACAGTAATCGAGACGAGACGTAACGAACGCATGAATAATGATCTCAGCGTCGCTAGTGGACAAAATGGAACGAATTTTAGCTATATTACGGAGATGAAAGAAGGCCGTTTTAGTAACACTCTGAATGTGTGACTCAAACGAGAGAGATAATACCCAGATTCTTTGCCGAGTCGCTTTGTGTAATTGTTTGGTTGTCAAATGTTAAGGTGGTATTATTAAGTAAATGTCGGTGTTTAGCAGGACCGATAATCAGCATTTCCGTTTTCTTAGTGTTGAGTTGCAAGAAGTTAGCGGACATCCATTGTTTAATTTCATTAAGACACTCCTCCAGCTGACTACAATCCGGCATGTTGGTCAGCTTTAGGGGCATGTAGAGTTGGGTGTCATCAGCAAAACAATGAAAGCTAACACAGTATTTGCGTATGATGTCGCCTAGCGGCAGCATGTAAATACTAAAAAGTGCAGGGCCAAGAACCGAACCCTGGGGGACTCCGCACGTTACCTTAACATAGTCCGAGGTCACATTGTTATGGGAGACGCACTGCATCCTGTCAGTAAGATAAGAGTTCAACCACAACAAGGCTAAGTCTGACATACCAATACGTGTTTTGATACGCTCTAATAAAATTGTATGATCGACGGTATCGAAAGCAGCGCTAAGATCAAGAAGCAGCAACATAGATGACGCATCAGAATCCATCGTTAGCAGTAGATCATTAGTCGTTTTTGCGAGGGCTGTCTCCGTAGAGTGATTTGCCCTGAAACCAGATTGAAAAGGTTCACAGAGATTGTTAGACACTAAGTGTTCATTTAGCTGCTGTGCGACAATTTTTTAGAGGATTTTCGAGATAAACGGAAGGTGAGACACCGGCCGGTAGTTTACCATGAGGTCAGGATCGAGGTTAGGTCTTTTGAGCAGAGGATGAATAACCGCTTTTTTGAATGCTAGTGGAACAGTGCCAGAGGAAAGTGATAAGTTTGTAATATTTAGCACTGATGGACCTAATAATACAAAAAGCTCCTTGATAAGTTTCCCAGGAAATGGGTCAAGTAAACATGTTGTTTGTTTTGTCCCATTAACACATCTTAACAATTCCTCTAATGTTATTTCATCAAAGAGAGAGAAACTATTTTGGAGGGCGGTATTCGTCGTAGATACAGTCGTATCTGTGTTAATAGAACCCAGTTGTAGCTGCGATGCATTGTCTTTAATCTCCTTTCTAATGAGTTCAATTTTATTATTAAAGAAATTCATAAAATCATCTGCCGAGTGGGTGGAGCTACTGGGAGGAGTCCCTTGTTGGGTTAGCGATGCTACTGTACTAAACAAAAATTTAGGATCATTTTTGTTGAGGTGGATGAGATTTGAGTAATATTTAGCTTTAGCTAAGGTAAGCATGTGTTTATAAGTTATTAAACTATCACTCCATGCTTGATGGAAAACCTCAGGTTTAGTAGCATGCCATTTGCGTTCCAGCTTTCTACACGATAATTTATGGGCTCTAGTTTCTTCTGTAAACCATGGGGTGCGCCTTTTAGGGGCTCTTTTAAGCTTTAGCGGTGCTATACTATCAATGGTGTTGCGCAGGGCGTCGTTAAAGTTGTTAGTGAGGTTATCAATAGAGCCGACATAATTTGGGAATGGTGCCATTACCGAAGGCAGTAGGCCAGCAAGAGTCATCGTTGTGGCAGCATTAATGTTGTGGCTGCTGTAGTAATTATTATTATTAGTTTGTTGACAATGAGTCAGAACTTCAAATTTTATAAGGTAATGATCGGACAATACTTTAGTATACGGGAGTACCATAACTTTGGAGGTGGTGACACCCCTGACCAGCACTAGATCTATCGTATTACCGTTGCGATGCGTAGGTTCATTTATTATTTGTGTAAGACCACAGCTATCAATTATAGTCTGGAGCGCCATGCACTGAGGGTCCGATGGGGTATTCATATGGATATTAAAGTCCCCCATTATGATTATATTGTCGGCGTGCGTCACTAAATCAGCAACAAACTCTGAAAATTCACTGATGAAGTCCGAATAGGGTCCTGGGGGGCGGTAGATAACAGCCAGGTGGAGAGGCAGCGGTGTGACAAACCTCATAGTAAGCACCTCAAACGAGTTATATTTATTATTTAGGTTAGGAGTAAGGTTAAAGTTTTTGTTGTATATGAGTGCGACTCCCCCACCCCTTTTAATGGGACGGGCAATATGCGCTCCCGCATAGCCAGGAGGAGACGCCTCACCCAGCGCAAAGAAATCGTCTGGTTTGAGCCAGGTCTCGGCGAGACCAATGATGTCAAGATTATTGTCTCTAATGACCTCATTAACTAATAACGTTTTGGAAGATAATGATCTTATGTTTAAGAAGCCCATATTATAGGTAGTGGGCTGTTTTGAAGAGTTTTTGTTGAAATTATCCATAGTAGCAATATTAATAATGTTGCGTTTGTTATGTGTAGTGCACTTCAAATAATTTTGACCATATCTAGGAATTGATATGACGGGAATTTTCCGATTGTTTGCTTGATGTTGTGATAAACTGAACGCATCATAACTTGCCACCTCAGTAGAGTGCATGTCTACTTCTGACAAAGACATCACAGAAAAAACATTTTGTGAGTTGTATATTGTTGTAAAATAATTGCTATGTGTGCAGGGATTATCCAGCCTGGCGCTGGCTAGTTCTATTTTAACTAACTTCTCACCCGGACTAGCGCTTCTTTGAGGATTTGCCTTTCGCTTTGTTGTTAGCCCCGCTCGGCATCCCCGCTTCTGCTTCCGCTCACACCGCTTACGTGTCTTCCGTTGACGGTCCCCGCTGGCACTTAACTCCGCTGCTTCAGAGGCCGCTGGATGTAGCCAGCGAAGTATTCCCATGCTAGCGAGGAGGTCCAAAGTACACGCATCTTTCAGTCTATAACGGCCCGATCTATCCACATCCAGAATCGTCTGTCGGTCGTATGTGATCACGAAGTGTCCACGCTGTGAGCCAGCCATGAAATAGACAGAATTGACGGGTATTTTTGCCAAATCGCTCTACACTTCCAAGAGCGTCATCTAACACAGTGTCCCAACTCATATGGAAACGGGGTTTGTACATAAGAACATTTTAATATTAATTTAGATATAAATTTCAAAACATTACAAACAACTTCTGATTTAAGTAAGAGTTTTCACACCAAAAAAACAAAGTCCAACAGTATTTGGAACAAAAAATATAGAAACATATCATTTATCTTTTCTCGTCTTAGTAGTGCTTGCAAGATGTCATATTTTTTGCCTTTTTGAATGATGCCAAATATTCTATTCTATTCTTTGAGCACCAAAACTTGTTGATTACACACCTGAATAAATAAGAAGCTTTACTTTCATTATTCACTTTTCTCTTTTTTGACATTTTGGATAATATGGGTGTCAAAACTAAGGTAGCCTACACTTAAATTACCATTACTACTATCTGCTGGTCAGTATGAGTGCTAAAGTTGTGCCTCTTCTTCCCCTCTAACTAACACAGTGCATCCCAAGTGGATGATTTAAAAAATAGCATGGTATACATGCTTTTTGTTACATTAAAAATGAATCCAGCGGGCTTGATTGAACCCCCGAGCGAGCCGGTTATGGCCCACGGGCCTTACGTTTGACACCGCTGGTATTTGTTTAAAATGAATCCCTATTACTAGCTACACAGTAGCCACTAATCTTCCCGGAGTCCATCACACAAGACAATAACATCTACATAAAAACTCAACAATACATTGAACATGCACTCAACAATAAAGGATATGTACAGTACACAATAAAGGATATGTACAGTACACGCCAAAAGTTTGGACACACCTTCTCATTCAATGGGTTTTCTTTATTTACATAACTATTTACATTGTAGATTGGCACTGAAGGCATCACAACTATGAATGAACACATGTGGAGTTATGTACTTAACAAAAAAAGGTGAAATAACTGAAAACATGTTTTATATTCTATTTTTTTTTTTTTCAAAATAACCACCCTTTGCTCTGATTACTGTTTTGCACACATTTGGCATTCTGTCAATGAGCTTCAAGAGGTAGTCACCTGAAAGGGTTTTCACTTAACAGGTGTCATAGTTTTGATGGCTTCAGTGACAATCTACAATGTAAATAGTCATGAAAATAAGGAAAACACATTGAAATGAGAAGGTGTGTCCAAACTTTTGGCCTGTACTGTATATAAAGTGCTATAAATAGACAGTACTACAACACATCAATTAGAAACAGGTCATATATAAAATAAAGAATAAAAGGGAAAAAAGCAGCCTTTAATGTAGTATATCTTTAAGCTTGTTTTTAAAATCCCTTACATTATTGAGTCCTTTAATACACAAGGTAGCTTATTCTACTAGGAAGCAGTTCCGTGCAACACAGTTTTTTGCATAACACATGTTCTTGCTCTTGGTACTACTATGTCTCCATTTGTCTTTTGTCAAGTATTGTGTCCCCGTCTGTTACAAACATAGGAGTGTAAGATTTTTGGCCTCAGTGGTATAGAAAAATAACAGCAGGTGTTTTTAGTAAGCGCTTACATACATATAAAACCATGAGAGGTCTTGTATATAGACTTATTGTCGTATTGCTATGATATTATGATATTTGCACTAGTATTAGTCCTCAAATGTTGTGTAGGTGACCTCAAATTACCTGCTTGGTAACAGAGGAGATGTGCTTACGCTGTATTCCTTCTTCTTTTTGCAGTCTTGTCATGTCTTTTATATCATTACATTCTCCTTTTTACTCACTCAAATATGTGAGAGGGATACATTTTTCTTTCTTAAAGGGATCAGCGCACACTAGAGATGCGCGGATAGGCAAATATTTCATCCGCAACCGCATCAGAAAGTCGTCAACCATTCGCCATCCACCCGATGTAACGTTTGAATAGAACTGCATCCGCCCGCACCCGCCCGTTATATCTAATATAGACGATGCAAGGCATTAGTGAGGCACCTGCCAACTACTCCGGTTTTCCCGTAATTCGTACGGTTTTCATCAACCTATTCCGGGTTACGGGTGCAGTGATAAAAAATACGGTTTTTCATTAATTTAAAAAAAAAAAGGGTGAAAACTACGCGAATTGCACCTTGTGCAGACAAGATTTTTCGATCGGACACGGAGGAATTAGCGATGTAAAAGACCACTTTGGGACAAAAAAACACAAGTCTAATGCCGTTGTTAGCGATACAAGTGGAAAACTTTCAACGTTTTTCGTCGCCCAAACAGATTCTTTGGATGTGATAAATGCCGAAGTTTTATTTACGGAGGCAATAATTGAGCATGGACTTCCAATCGCATTGGCTGATCACATGGGACAGTTACATGTTTGTAATGCAACCTTTAAAAATCATTACGCGGTGATCGCGGTCCCAAAAATAAACTTTTCTTGCATGATAATGTCCAGAAAAATTTGCTTTATATTACTATAGAGTCCTTTTAACGAATGAGTTTGATGGTTTATCACAAACCTTAAATGAAAGAAGTCCTTTGTTCTCTTGCACCAATCACGTCAATCACGCGCACAAATTTAAATTATACAATAACATATGTATGTCATCTCTATTTAAACAAAAATAAATTAAATAAATAATAATAATAAATTACCTGCAACTTATTGGCCGAGGCAAATAGCTGAAGGGGGGAAATCAAACCCATCAGACTGCACTTTATCATCAATCTTGAATTATAATGAAAATAGACGGTCGCGACAAACAAAGCAGGCTAAATAGCCTTACATTGTCGCCAATCGGAGATGCGCTTCACTTGAAAGCGAGGCCAAATAATTATTCACACATAGTAGTATATCTCCAATAGAAAAAAAACACAATAAACAACGCAATTGCCTTAATTCCTTTGCATTGTAGTGCGCCCAAACAACACGTAACCATCAAAATTATTTAGCTGACCGAACTCAATATAGGTTAGCAGGGGCGCCGCTAGGGCTTTTGGGCCCCATGAAAAGAATCTTTACAGGGCCCCCAACACAGTGTCATTATTTTTTCTGTATTATAATTTCATCATCATTAAGGGCCTCTCTGGGCCCCCCTCCATCATGGGCCCCTAGAATCCGTCTCCTTTACCCCCCCTTTTCGGCGCCCCTGTAGGTCAGACATGGGCTTATTTGGTATAGCCTAGGTCAGTGGTTCTCAAATGGGGGTACACGTACCCCTGGGGGTACTTGAAGGTATGCCACGGGGTACGTGAGATATTTTAAAAATATTCTAAAAATAGCAACAATTCAAAAATCCTTTATAAATATATTTATTGAATAATACTTCAACAAAATATGAATGTAAGTTCATAAACTGAACATCAAATCAAGTAGGCTATTCCATTCATTACAATGCAACAATGCATTATTCAGTGTTGACAGCTAGATTTTTTGTGGACATGTTCCATAAATATTGATGTTAAAGATTTCTTTTTTTGTGAAGAAATGTTTAGAATTAAGTTTATGAATCCAGATGGATCTCTATTACAATCCCCAAAGAGGGCACTTTAAGTTGATGATTACTTCTATGTGTAGAAATCTTTATTTATAATTGAATCACTTGTTTATTTTTCAACAAGTTTTTAGTTATTTTTAGTTATTTTTTTCCAAGAGCTTTGGGTTATGACCGAAAGGACAAGATCACGGGTACAAGCGGCCGAAATGAGTTTCCTCCGCCGGGTGGCGGGGCTCTCCCTTAGAGATAGGGTGAGAAGCTCTGTCATCCGCGGGGAGCTCAAAGTAAAGCCGCTGCTCCTCCACATGGAGAGGAGCCAGATGAGGTGGTTCGGGCATCTGGTCAGGATGCCACCCGATCGCCTCCCTCGGGAGGTGTTTAGGGCACGTCCGACCGGTAGGAGGCCACGGGGAAGACCCAGGACACGTTGGGAAGACTATGTCTCCCGGCTGGCCTGGGAACGCCTCAGGATCCCCCGGGAAGAGCTGGACAAAGTGGCTGGGGAGAGGGAAGTCTGGGCTTCCCTGCTTAGGCTGCTGCCCCCGCGACCCGACCTCGGATAAGCGGAAGAAGATGGATGGATGGATGGATGGATAGATCAAGAAAGACCACAACAAATGAGCAATATTTAGCACTGTTATACAATTTAATAAATCAGAAACTGATGACATATTGCTGTATTTTACTTCTTTATCTCTTTTTTTCAACCAAAAATGCTTTGCTCTGATTAGGGGGTACTTGAATTAAAGACATTTTCACAGGGGGTACATCACTGAAAAAAGGTTGAGAACCACTGGCCTAGGTAACGTAGACTAATTTGTTTAACATATCCAACCGTATGTAAATTACAATTTTTTTTTATTCGCACTATGTAGGAATAAAATGGCATCTACAGTGCCAGGATTCAGGCGAGAGCGCCTGGCCTCTAAAATGCGCCCTGCTGCGCTGAAGGAGCGCTCACTTGCAGCACTTGTTGCTGGGAGGCATAAGATTCTCTTGGCAAGGTGTTGTAGTCGTGGGAATGATTGTCCTTGTGTCCCCCAAAAGGAAAGTAGATTTTCCTCTGCTGATCCTTCCAGATGGAAGTTTGTAGAGGAATAATTGTCTACTTCATCAACGGGCACAGGTGTGTCCTCCTCCCATTCTGCGAAGTCAATTCTCTTCTTTTTTGGTGATGCGCCATCAGCTCCACCTAAAGGACCGATGAAATCTATTACAGCCTAATATTTTATATCTATAAAACAGACAATCCACATAACATAAACTTAATAGCCCAGGCAGGCAGGCAATGTATCAACTCACCTTGCTCTGTTGCTGATTGGGGCTCGGTGACAGGGTTTTCTTCTCCATCACGACTGACACAGACGCTTTCCTCTGGAAGAAGTTCTCGAACTTGCTTGATCACCTCTCGTCTGTCATCTTCTGCCAGCATTTTCAGCGACTTAAATTTCGGGTGGAGAAAAGTGGCGATTTTGTGAGTAGCAGTCGGATGCATCTTCTCATCAAGCAGAGCAGACGTGCGAGAGCGGAGAATTTTCATGTAAGGTGGGTCTCCAAACTTGGGCTCACAGTGTTTTTTCAGCTTGAAAAACCAGAGCAGAACCATCTGAACGGTTGGGTGATGTTCTCCTTCAAGCTCACTGATTGCTGACTTGAAAAGGGTGAGAAACTCGATCAAGTGTGCGAGTTGATCCTGGTGAATGCCATCGAGGCGATGTTGTTGGTCTTTGCTCCGTAGCAGCTCTCTGATGTCTTGGTATTGTTTCTGGATTGATTCCAACATCAGGACTTTACTGTTCCATCGCACATCACATTCTTGATTCACGGTGTGCTTTAGGCCGGCGACGGCACCGGTTCTTTTCAGAAATGCAACAAGCTCTTTGCAGTAATCGATCATGTCCAGGACATCTTCAATGCCCTCAGAGTCACCCTTTCTACTGAAGGTGTGTCTCAGCACTGTGTTCAGGATATGTGCGGAGCACGGAATCCAGTGGTAGGAGCGGAGTGCGGCTTTTATGTTAGGGCCCTGGTCACTGACAAAAACTACTTTAGATGGTTGTATTCTGTAGGACGTCAGTACACTGGTTATCTGCTCATGAAGGTTTTCGCTGGTTTTTTTCAGTGTTGGGTCAAACTCCACTGTTGCCAAAATACGATTTTCCAGCTTCCACTCCCTGATGTAGTGACACGTAAGGACTGTATATGCTCTCTTTTTAAATTCATCTGTCCACATATCGGTGGTTACAGAAATACCTCCGTTGCTGATGGCTTTTTGGATGTCCTCCGAAAGTGTCTGCTTAGCAGTGGAAGCCTGCAGCTTTGCCCGGTCACACACAGTTTGCCGATGGGGCAGGATGGCACCAGCATCCACGGCACCGCACTTAGCGCCTATGTCAATCAGCGTCTGGGCCACTTGTTGAAACCCTTTACCCGAGACTATATCAAACGGGCGCATATCATTAGTGCACAGGTCCACACATGCATCTGTAAGCCTTGTTTTAACATCCTGGGGCACTCTTCTGGGATCACGGCGAACGAAACTGCTCATTCTGTTTGTGGAGATTCGGGGTTTTGCACAAATGTGATGCACCATGTTCGATGTCCCGGTTTTATGACTGTCGTAGACGTACACAGCGTCGCAGCTCTTGCAACTCACGTAGCCAGCATTGCTGTCATCCTGATTTACAACCTCATAAAAACGAGTCCACGCTGAACTTTTCTGGCCTTTTTTTCCCCTGGTCTTTAGTATTCCCTTTTTTAGTTTGTCGCGTACCACGTTTGCTGCCGGTGTTGCCATTTTTTTTTTCTTCTTCTGATGTGGCGTGCCACAGGCAGCTGCAGGTGCCTGCTGATAAATAATTGCCTGTTTCAAAGAGTGCTGCTCGTTTTTCGTATGTGGCTAACAACATTTAACTATGTATATATATTTCCGAATTGGTTTAACTGCCACCCGCAAAAAGACAAAAAAAAAAAAAAAAAATCTCATTAATCCGCCTGACCCGACCCGCGGCGCGGATAAAATCTTATTTATTCAAATTTCATCCGCCCGATCCGCGGATAATCCGCCGAATCCGCGGTTGTGTCCGCAAACCGCGCATCTCTAGCGCACACATACACACTTGTGTTGTCTTTTCCCATACACACTCAGATTTTCTATGAAGAAGAGTTAGCATATCGCAAAAGGTTACAAAGTAACAAAATCTATACATTTTTGCTCTAAATATATTTCCATTAGCTAAAATGTTGGCATAAAAAGTTAGCATTCTAACAGGGGAACACCTATCATACTTCTAACGTGGCTAGGTAACAAAATCTGTGATTATTCAGTTAAAATGTACAAAATTAGCTAAAATGCTAGCATGCTAAAATGTTATGCTAACGATAGCAGTGGAATAGCTAAAATACTTGTAAGATGGCGGGAAGCAACAAAATCCATGTTTTTTAGGTTAAAAATTACAAAACAAGCTAAAATGCTAACATGAAACGTTGACATGCTAACATTAGTATGGTAAACCTGCTCAGTGGCCTTGTGGTTAGAGTGTCTGCCCTGAGACTGGAAGGTTGTGAGTTCAAACCCCGGCCTAGTCATACCAAAGACTATAAAAATGGGACCCATTGCCTCCCTGCTTGGCACTCAGCATCACAGGTTGGAATTGGGGGTTAAATGACCAAAATTATTCCCGAGAGCGGCCACCGCTGCTGCTCACTGCTCCCCTCACTTCCCAGGGGGTGAACATGGGGATGGGTCAAATGCAGAGGATAATTTCATCCCACCTAGTGTGTGGGTGACTAATGTTGGGAGCAACTAGCATACTTTCAAAATGGCACCAGGTAACAATGTCAATGATGGTTAGGTTAAGAGGTTAACATAAAAAAAAACAATTATACAAGATTACAACAAAAGGGACGAGGTGTGCAGCCTCTGAGCCAATCAGATGCGGTCTTGTCATGTAATGAAAAACGTAATGCACGAGAAGCATTAATTTCACGTCTATAGTTAATAATATCAGCTTTTACAGTGAAACACCAACATGATAGGCAGAGTGAGTGAGTTAGTTACCTGGTGACCTGCAGCAGACATAGAGCTGACATTGCTGTTGCTGCTGGCGAAGATTCACTTGCGGCTTGGACGGGATCGAAAATCTGTCATTCATTCAAAGTTATCTCAGGTTGTGTGTCATAACGTTTCTGGTAGTACTTCCTCCCTTTGATAAAATATTCACTTCACAATTATTGCAAGTTGCCCTGTTGTCATCCTTTCTCGTGGATAACTCTCCAGCGTTTTTGCATAGTTATGACATGCGAACCCAAATAAATCAGAAAGGGAAACAGACAAAATAAAATAGCAAATGATTCCCAAGAATTGAAACATTAGAAGCTGGTTCTCAAGAAGAACCAGTTTTGGATCCCATCCCTAGTGAGTAGCAACAACCTATTGACGCGATGTCTGACTTTTTTATCAGAATGAAGAAGTTCTTCTTTTTGGCCCCAATTTCCCTTTGTTTTGTTGTGTTCTGTTTTTAGCATAACCTTTTATTGTGCTTTCCGTCTTTGATAGTAGCAGACTGCTACATTGTTGATTGACATCTCTATTCCCAACTTTCACCGTAAAGTTATTTCAAGTGAAGTAAAAACGCTCCCACAAAGTAGCTTTGTTTCTGCAGTTAATTAGCCGCAGCCCAGACATTAAAATTACGATATAAACAATAAAGAAAATGATATCTCTGTACATAATTATATATATATATATATATATATATATGTATGTATGTATGTATGTATGTATGTATGTATGTATGTATGTATGTATAAAATCAGATTAATCGGCATTTTTTGTAAAGATCCTTAATCGGTTCAAAAAATCAAATGATAAAAATAAAATGTGTGTGTATGTATGTATATGTATATATATATATATATATATATATATATATATATATATATATATATATATACATACTTTTTATTATTATTATTATTATTTTTTTTTTTCCCCAATCTGTCCTGCCCAGCCACTCATAAAAATCATATTCTTGATGTAGATGCCCTTATCTGCTGTAAAGATTTGCTTTAGAAAAGAGAAGTGTTGGATACTTCTCTTGTTGCCCTATTTGTATTTGACTTTATTAAATGTACGGAAGCATTTTACTAAACAAAACCATTTTCTTTTAGGTAAGATAGACATTGATTAGAGCTGTTTACCT
This sequence comes from Nerophis lumbriciformis, assembly GCF_033978685.3. Classification (NCBI taxonomy): domain Eukaryota; kingdom Metazoa; phylum Chordata; class Actinopteri; order Syngnathiformes; family Syngnathidae; genus Nerophis; species Nerophis lumbriciformis. Next base: position 15,594,962 of record NC_084565.2, read on the forward strand.
ATTTTATAGAGGAATATAGTTAATCATAGAACTGGCATCCAATGTTGTTAAAAAAGTACAGATTTTGAATCAAGAATCGTTTTGAATGGAGAGTCAATTCTGAATCGATTGTCAAAGTTAACGGGATAACGCGCCAACTATAAATTTCAATAACTGTACAAAATTGTTTAACAGGCGATTAACGGGAACACTTCCTTTTTGACACTTGAGCCATGCTATAGCGGGGGAACTTGGCTGCAGTTCACTTGCTACTCATGAGCCACAAAAATGTCTTACATTACGATCATGCTTTGTCAGAGATGTTTTGTAATGCTATTCTGTGATATTTGCACCTAAAGAAATGTTAGTACATCAGTTTAGGAATATGTGGTAGTGGGGGATTTTTCTGGCTGGCTGAAATATTGTGTAAATTATTTATTTATTTTTCTGGTCGAGTCCTCAATTACAGAATGATTGGCAGGCTCAATATTACATTTTATTTATTGAGAAGGTTAAAACATTGTCATGCAGCAATTTTAAGCCAACCCCCCTGAAAATGATCTGTCTAGGGTACACTTATTAATGATGAAAATATATACATAGCTGCGATTCATTTTTAGTTAACTATGAACAAGGCAATTAATCGCTATTAAATATTTTAATCGTTTGGCTGCCCTAATTATACTATGTATTATATACATTTATAATATGTAAATATATTATATATATGTATATATGTGTATTTACATTTTTAATGAGATGCTAATCATTATCTATACAGTATTGCAATCACTCCTCCACAGCTCAACATTTACATTTGACAAAGTTTCCTAAGAGAAAGTACTCCAATGACTCCAACAATACTCCACAAAAATAAAGGTGTGTTGTTTAATTGCACTCCACAAGATTTAGAAAAAGTGTGTGTAGAGATAGAAATGTGTAAATGTTAACATGTAAATCAAATAAGAAAATACAAAGATAAAATGGAATGATATAAGAAACACTGTACATAATAGTTCAACATTGAGCATGATTTTTCATATCATCACTAATACCTTACAAGTGACTTTTCAGCAGTATTCCAGAATGGATAACCCATGACTGTTTGCCGTGCACAAACTTTCCACTCTTTGGCACACACGCTCTTTTTCTCTGTGTGAGTGTGTACACGCGTGTATGTGTATGTGTGATTGCAGGTTGAGTAAACCTCATAGCGATCCAGACCCAAGTTGAATAAAGGTGCCTTTTGTCCGCCCTCAGGGTGTGTTGAGGAGGCGGAGTGGATGGGGTTAGGGCTTTCCAGCCTAGAACAAGCATGAATGTTCCCTCAGTTCCCTCAGACATCGCACTTCCTTGACTACTTTCACAGCAGCGCTAGAAGATGTGGGCTAAGGAGGGGCGCCCGAAGGGTGAAGGTGGAGGGAGTGTGGTGTGTACCAGGGTGTTGAGCAGGAAGTACAGGGGTGGGGTTTACAGCCAGACAGTGAGCTGATTGGAGCAGCAGTGTTGTTTTTATCCTCCTACCGAGCAGGCAATGTAGATTTTGAAAGGCACACTAGTGGCTCAGTTCCCTCAGTCGCCTCAGACCACCGCACCAGACAAGACATCTTGTAGCCCTCCTAAGCATCCTCACACCCTATTTACTCATGGGCATCACCTCTGTTGGCACTCTGAGACTGGCACGGCTTACGGAGTAAGTTTTAGACCGAAATGTTTTTACTTTTGCCCTGAAAAGCACATGCATGAACAGCAGATGTTTATAGACTTGACACAGAAATGTGTGAAGATCGTGGAAGATTAGCTTTATCCCTGTGTCTCTCCCTCAGCCGCCCGGCGCTCCCGTGGAGAACGACCCTCTGGGCCCGCTGCCTCCTGGATGGGGTAAGGTTCTGCCTCTTGGTGCCTTTGCTCTGTTTGGAATGTAGTTTGGAAATAATGTCATTGTTGTTTTCTCCATTTGACCACACTTACAATTAGACAGTTTTTACATATGAAAGTGTATTTTGTGTTGTTGTATTTTGTGTTGTCAGAATTGGGATTTATTTGGTCTTATGCTTCAATGACAACCTTTTTTTGTGGCCAAAAAAACAGATCATACTCAATATAACTTGGGGTCACTAAAGGTAGGGTCTGGGTGAGGTTGGGCTGCACAAAGTACTCCCTTTAGAATCACATTTTAACCATTTGACTAAATAATTTAATGTATTCTTCTTGACTAGTTTTACCAGAAGATATAGTGACCCAGAGTTATGGATACTATATTATAAATGTAAAATTTAATGTAAAAATTTTAAATTTCGACACTGCTGAGTTTCCCAGTAGAAGATCAGAAACATTCTGCTTGCTTGCTGGAAATTGCTTTTAGTGTGCCAAATGTGTGTTTGTTGTATTGTTATTTTTGTGTTGTACTGTTATTTTAGTTAATATTCATACTTGAGGGATAATATATTTAAAAAATTTACGCCATACAATGAAGTTAAGTAGAGGCCACAAAATAGAGGCCTGTGGGCCGAAATGGAACGCCGGCCGCAAGTTTAAGTTCCCTTCTTTATGTGGTCTTTCGTTGTTCACCTTTTTCTACCCGGTTGTCGTTTGCGCTCACTTTATTTCAACTTCAATATTTCATGATAATAATAATAAGTTAAATTAAGTTACACCCATTCGATTCAGAAACAATTTTTTCAGTAGAAAAACTGCTGCCTTTTTAGTCGTACCCTTTGTCATCTGTGATGATTCCCTTTTACTCTTTCGTCTTACAGTTAAAAAGAGTGCAAACATGGAAATATGAGTGGTGAAATACGTCATACTAGAACTGGTGAGGTTTTGTAATTTAAGGACGAGAGTTTCTGAACTCTGCACACACTCCTTTTAATGAGAAAAAGATGTGATGGAGGGAGGAAGACGGGAACATTAGCCACTTTTGGAGCTGTAGTCCATCAAGGATCATAAGTTTGTTCAACAGTGAAACTTTTTGAAATAGAATCTCTTAAAGTGCCGTACACCCCCCAGCACACACAAACCCAGTTTAACCCCACGGGATGTTTCAGTCAAGCCAGCGTGAAATGCCACACCAACATGACATGACGCTCCTCTAGCATGGCAGTGATTTTTAAGCGTCTTTGAACTATTTTGTCATTTTGCAGAGAAGCGGCAGGATAATGGCAAAATGTACTTTGTCAACCACAACACACGCACCACACAGTGGGACGACCCTCGCACGCAAGGGTAAGTAAGCACTTGAATCACTCAACTTTTATAGACACACAATATTGAACAGTAGAATAGTCAGTAAACACACTAAAGCGGGGCTATTCAACTACATAGTGAAGAGAGCTGCCGTTTCAAGAAAGGGCTCAGGGGCCAGACATCAAAATATGCCTCCGCAGGTTATATTCCTTTGAGACTTTGTTTACTTAATTGCTAAGTAAACACATCAGCTTTCACACTGCACTGTGAATGAATTCATTATTCTGCCCTCACTATTCGCTTCCAGCTTGTACAATTAGACAGACCGTTAAATGCATGAAGAAACAGAAGCTCCAGAAGTTTTGTGGAGGATTGATATTTGTTCTTTTGAAATAGGTTCCTTCCTCAGTTTTATTTATTTACACTTCTTCTTTCATTTAGGTTTGTAAGACTGAAAATATAAGTACAAAATAAACATTACGAAATTAATGTTTATTTTATCCATTGTCTATCCAATTCATTGTGTATTTGACATAAATAATGTCCATTTTGTGTTGTACATAAATACAATAGAAGGTTTAGTGTTGATACTTTCACAGAATAAACTACAGATGTTTACAGATATAGAAATTAAACACCCACATCAAATATTGCACACAATGGATGGATGGACTCACCACAATTAAACATAAGATTTAGTGTTAGTGCTTTGAACGTCAGAGATGCTCTCAGACAAAAACAACACGACCACAAATACAAATTACATCAGAAAGTCAGCAATTTCAATACAATACAAACTGCATATCTTTATGCGCAATATCTATCATTCATACTTTGTTGTCCAGACGTTGTTAAAAGTCAGATTTTCGCTATTTATTTTGATTTTTTTCAGGGTTGAATGAGTAGTGTTCTTCTACTCACACTGACTGCTGCTTCATTGTGACACCATTGCTTCGCTTTTGCCCCATGCGGGGTGGCAGGAGTACTGCATATATGAGCAGCCCAAGTTTGAATTGTCTTATCAAGCTTATTTGGGTGTTGTTCTGCGGGCCAAATGAAAAAATGTGGCGGGCCGGATGTGGCCCGCGGGCCTCCAGTTGAGAAGCCTTGAACTAAAGCAAGCCCTTTTGTCGGTATTCCAGCAAATAAATACCTTTGACATATTTGATAACTCACTAATTCTTGATAGCACATGTTTGCTAGTGAAAATGTACATATTTTAACACCACAACACAAGCCATCATCATGTGAGGATGACTGTATATTGTAAGAAGGCCATTTTGGTTTGCAGCTTTAATTTAGGGGGATTTTCACCATTTCCAGTTTTTTGTTTTCTGAATAATTTTCTGTTTTGTTCTCTGGGATGTATTTATTGCTAACTGTAAATTAAGATAATATATGTCAATAAGTCACAAATTTGAGACAGCCGTGCACTTAACGTATCAATGTTTACGTGAAAGTGCTAGTTAATTTTTGTTCTTTGTGACAAGCAGACAAGTGCTTGTCACAATCATAAGGATTTTACATGTATTTGCCGTAGTTTAGTGCATTCGGATAGTGATTCAGAATGCAAACATACAATAATACGTGAACATCCATTAGCACGTAAGTAGGACACGACAAAACATTTACATTGTAACTTTTTTGATAGTTGACAAAGCAAACGTTAGCATGAAAACTGCAAAGAAGTATGTGAGGGGCCCACTTTGATACATGTTTGACTACAAAGATGCAACAAACAAATATGGGTCTAAACCAGTGGTTCTTAACTTGGGTTCGATCGAACCCTAGGGGTTCGGTTAGTCGGCCTCAGGGGTTCGGCGGAGGTCAAGACACACCCGACGCATTGTGTAAATAAAAACTTCTCCCTATCGGTGTATTACGGATACGGCAACAGCAGAAGTCAGACTGATTTGCAGGTGTGTAATTTGTTGTGAGTTTATGCACTGTGTTGGTTTTGTTGTTTGAACAAGGTGATGTTCATGCACGGTTCATTTTGTGCACCAGTAAAAAAACATGGTAACACTTTAGTATGGGGAACATATTCACCATTAATTAGTTGCTTATTAACTGGCTAATTAGTAACATATTGGCTCTTAACTAGTCATTATTAAGTACTTATTAATGCCTTATTCAGCATGGCCTTATTATAACCCTAACCCTCTAACCCTGGCCCTAACCTTAACCCTAACCAAATAACTAAATTAAGTCTTTGTTACTTCGACTATTTTCCCCTAGTGTCCAAAAAACTCTAAATTAAGTCTTTGTTACTTAGAATGTGTTCCCCATACTAAAGTGTTACCAAAAACATATAACTTTGTCTTGAATTTGAAAAAAAAAACATTTTATTTTTCACTAAAGAAGGGTTCGGTGAATGCGCATATGAAACTGGTGGGGTTCGGTACGTCCAACAAGGTTAACAACCACTGGTCTAAACTGTCTGAACAAAGAGCAAATTTGTACAATATCTAATAATACTGCTTATCTTTTTAACATATATATATATATATATATTTTACAATATGCCAAGGCCAATAGAAAATGAGCGGAATTAGGGTTGCACGATTATGGCCAAAATATATTGTTCTTATATTGAAATACCGATTATTAATCACAATGATTTACTGTTATTAAAACTTATTTTATAACAGTTTCTTTTTTAAACAAAAAGTATGTAAACTTTGCTTTCATTTAAAAAATAAACTATAAATATAATTAATAATAAAATTAAATGTACAAAAGACAAAGGGCGAATTAAAATAAATATGCCATTGCTGAGTGCCATCATAAAGTGCAAACAAGTGAAAATAAGTTTATGTACGAAAAACACATACAAAGGAACCCATTCATTGTACTGCTCACAGTATATATAGGACTTATATCTTTGGCCAACTAAAACGTTATTACGTCGGTTATTTTGGCGTGTCTTTGAGAGGTCGATTGAAACGCGGTACCTCGGTGCATGGTTGATGTTACGGTCGTCAGTATTTTGGGCACCCCCGCTTTTGGAGCTATTCATAGGAACTTTGCACCGATGGCGAGCGGGTCGCTCTGTTAGCAACCTGCTTCACAGCACAGGCAAACGATGGCGGTGGTGAAAAGAAGGGAAGTGTTGTTAATGCTTGCTTGATGTGTCTTTGCAAGTCAATCATTTGTTCGGTTGTGCACACCAACGCAGCTTTGCCGTGCAACTCGTTGTTGTTATTTTTCCTAATATTTTCGGGAGCTATTGGCTGTGACTGATCTACCTTGAACCTCTGTTGTCACTCACTTTTACTTGCTCTCATATGAGTCCACTGTCTATCGGTAGCCCCCTGGAGGTTAGCTGACTGTTGGTTGTGAACATGCTTAGTTTGAAATGCAGTGGAGCCTGGTTTTTAAAACATAATATCGCTGACGATCACCTTCGTTTAACAGTGGCTGCCAAAATCGTGATCACGATTAAAATTTGATTAATTGTGCAGCTAGATAATGTATTATTGGTTGAACAGTATTAATAGTTCCATCCCTATTGAAAAATGGTGGCACACTGTTTTCATCTTATCCACTTGCCTTTGTTACGTATTTCACAGAGAAGGCAAAGTGTTCCCAAGGGACTTTTGACCACATGAGGCTTTTCAAGTTCTGGCTTCTCCTTGGCACTATCTCTAGCCATGACTCCTGCTAGCCAAAGGCAACTGTTTTTGTTTACCAGGATGCGTGACGACACACTACAATACCTGTCTCTCACTTTTAATGTCTACTTTTTAGTAAATCAGTACGCATCAGTATCAAACCAAACATTTTAATACTAATAAAAAAATCAGATTTACCATTATGTCCCTATTTATATCAACGCATCATTTCATGTTGTAACTAATGCACAGCACTGTGGGTGTAAATTTTGACATCGTAATTGATCACATGCAGGTAGAGCTCACCTAAATGGTGGAGGTTGTCTTTCGTGGCTGAAAGATGATCAGAAGTCCTACTTGCTGCAATGTGCAGTTTAGGGCTTAAGATGTTGAGGTCCCCAGACATGCCCATTTCGGGCTGGCATCGTGTTCACAAGCCTCTCCCTGTTGCAGGATGATCAAGGAGCACCCCTTGCCCCCGGGCTGGGAGATGAAGTACACCGCGGAGGGAGTCCGCTATTTTGTGGACCACAACTCTCGCACGACCACCTTTAAAGACCCACGACCTGGGTTTGAGTCAGGGTAACTATTATTTAAGCGCTTTTCAATTATTTTTTTGATCAATTGCATTGCCAATATTTATTTATGTTATTCAGTATAGTCAGAACACACTTAATCAAAGTACTTGCTTTTCAAAAAGTGCCATTTTACTGCACCATCTGATCGTCAAAGACAGGGTATTTGAAGTCTTAGATGAATACACGGTGTGCATAATAATTTTAATAATACGTTATTTACTCTCTGTCTGTTTATTCCAAATGTTAAAACACCTCAAAGTTGAAAATCTAAGAAATTATAAGAAAGGTTTTAGCTATCTTGGGAGAATATCGATGTGCACTATCACTATTATTATTATGCAATGAAATGAAAAACTTTGTCCCATCTCACCTGTTTATTTTCATCTGTTACCCTTTGGAGTCCAGCCTAACTTTTAGTGTTCTTAATTTTGTTTTTAGTTTACATTTTCCCTAAGTTAGTTATTATTAACCGTTTGGAATGGATTTATGCTGTCTTTAAGTTGAAGTGGGGTGGTAATTTTATTTTGGCGACACCTAGTGGCCACAATAATTAATGAAGTTAGGCTTTAAACGCAGTAAGTCAAATGTTCTTTTTTTAACAAACTGTAGATCAGTAATATTTTACTTGTTGTCATTATTGTCTAAATAAATACACATTACATTTTAATGATGGAACAGAAAATAGTTACAATGTTTTGAACATAATATTAAAAATATGATTTCTCTAGGTTATGCACTTAAAATTGGCAACAATTAATTAATAATGTAACACTGAATTATAGCAGTTCTCATTACATTCTTAATATTAAGGTTTGAGCGTCAAATACATGTTTATGTTCCATTTCCAATATTTCCTGTTAATTAAATACTATTATTTTAATAGTATAACAGAATACAGAACAAGTGAATACTTTTGCACCTATTCCTACTTATGGCGGACGATATGCTCGACAATTTTCATAATATACTCTTGATTACACATTCGGAAATTAACCAAATACAATTTGAAGGCTTTAATTAGACTCTTAGTCTGAATTGATTATGTGTTAATATGATGCACCATATTCAGATTTAGTGAAATGCATATGCTAAGTTATGCAGAGTTGATTTATTATGTTGTACAGTAATTTTAATAACTTTAATATAAGGTTATTAAAGACAACTTCAAAGACGCGTTATCCTTTATGCTTAATATTTTAGTCCACAAAATTAACTGTAATATTAGTCGACTAAAATGTTGAGGAATTTAGTCGACTAAAACTAAACAAAAACTAAATTCATTTAGATGACTAAAATATGACTAAAACTAAAATACATTTTTGTAAAAAGACTATGACTAAAACTAAATTAAAAACTGCTACTAAAATTAACACTGCTTCTGTAGATTTGAACAAAATAAAACATATGTGGAAATTACACAAAAGTTTAACAATTAGTAACGTGATATTAACTCATTACATGCAAAGTAAAATATGGCAAGCCTGTATTGTATTCATTATAATTGTGATGCTTATGAAAACCTTGAATTGAAAATCTTAGATAATGCAAGTTTTAAAGTGAATTGCTAAAATAAATAGACTTGTACACAATATTAAAAAATGTTTTGTTTCACCTGTATAATATGACTGAGTGAAAATCCGGTGGAAAGAAAACATGAAACTTTTTTCTCCTACAATGAAACACTCACCTATCGATAAAGGAGTGTCACTGTGGCAAATGGTTGCAAGCTTTTGACCACAAACTTAGTCGCTGCTCTGTGACATTTGTCTAGCGGCAGACATGAACTGGGGCTAGTGCTTACTGCCCACCTCAGAGCCAGTCAGATACTGTCTCTCGTCATGCTCATCTAAATGAGAAGGCATTTGTTTCTATTTAACAAATAAAAGCGCTAACATGATAGTCTGTGTTAGTTAGTACCTGTTGTATTCAGATGACATGCTAGCATTACTGCTGCTGGGATAAGATCGGCGTGGTTCAAAAACACGACTTTCATTTGTAGTTATTGCTTGCTGTTTGTTCAAATGTTTTAGCATACTGCTCGTATGGCCTCCTTTTGATGAAATAGCAACCTTGCAGTTATTACAAGTAGCGCTGTTGCAATCTTTTCTTGTAAAATGTAGCCAGACTTTAGAGTGTTTGTTCCGCCCGGCTGCTGCCATTTTTCAATCGATGCATCACATACTTGCCAACCTTGAGACCTCCAAATTCGGGAGATTTTGGGGGGGGTGGGGTGGGCGGGGTCGGGGTGGGCGCTTCCGGGGGGCGGGGTTAAGGGGAGAGGAGTACATTTATAGCTAGAATTCACTGAAATTCAAGTATTTCTTATATACATATATATATATATATATATATATATATATATATATATACATATATATATATATATATATAAATAAAATAAATACTTGACTTTCAGTGAATTCTAGGTATATATATATATATATATATATATATATATATATATATATAAATACTTGAATTTCAGTGTTCATTTATTTACACATATACACACATAACACTCCTCTCTACTCATTGTTGTATTTGAAAGTGCAATGCTTTGCAGCCAGTAGCACAGCCTTTGAAGGAGCGTAGGTATGGGCAGTGTAATATTCTGGGTTGGAGTCAATAACCAGGCGAGGTGACGAAGTTACGTCTCTTTACTTCATACTTCAGAACCGACTCTCACACTTGCCGTCAGGGTGCGCAATACAACGTAAACCGTTGGCCAACCAAAAAGTAACCACAGAACACTATACTGTTCTGTGGTTACTTTTTGGTTGGCCAAGCGGACGTGACGACAGGCTGTCCTCACTCAGGTCCACACGGACCTGGAGGGGGCGTGCCTTAAGTCCGGCTGGAAATCGGGAGAAATTCGGGAGAATGGTTGTCCCGGGAGATTTTCGGGAGAGGCACTGAAATTCGGGAGTCTCCCGGAAAATTCGGGAGGGTTGGCAAGTATGATGCATCATGACGTCGTTCCTATCCACTGGCACCGTAAAGAGAATCGTTTTTTGATTCTCATCCCTACGTACGGGTATTTTTATCGTGTGCGTGTGTGTATAGGGACCCCAAATTGGCACCTTTTAGGAGACGTATTATCTGGTGTTTTGTTTTGCAATATTATGCAAAACCAACTTTTCTTATCCATTCGTTTCTGGTGTTGTATATTTGGGATCTGCAAAGGTCCCGAAAATTTGCGCGCATCCGCGATTGTATTCAACGCCGATGCCAAAGTCAATAATCTCCTTTTTTTCCTCTATCCTATTGTTGTGGGACATATATTCTCAGTTGTTGCCATTCCTCATACAAAGTAGCGTACAGTTCTAACTTGTGTATGTTAGTAGTTTGCAATGGAAGTACTAAAAACTTTCAGTACAACAAAGATGACGGGGACAAGACGCTGTCGAAGTGGAGCCAAGTTAATAAAACCTGCCCACAAAACGGCTCATCCTGAAGAGACGGTCAGAAAGCGGCTTGAAGACGGTCTGTAAAACATAATCAATGCAACACCTTTACCAAAGAACCACCATTGCATGTTATATAGACCACAAGGAAGTGATTTAAATGTAGAAAAAAAAATCATAATATGACCTCTTTAATACCTTATGACCCGGTGCAACTTTTGTATGAATGAATGGACCCGTTCATCGACAGTGCGCCTTATAATTCGGTGCACCCTAATCCGCTAAGTAAAACTACGTCAGCGAGGAACAAATACAACCAAGTCAAATCCAATGGAACTTTGCATTGTGTAATTCTGCAATTAGCACTTATGAACATGAGCTATTATTTTGCAGAAAAATAAGCATATCTTCTTTTTCGGGAAGCATACACAATCTTTCTGACTAATTGTCAGACAGGGAGGAGGTGTGCAGCCTCTGAGCCAAACAAACGCTGTCTCATCATGTTAATAAGCAAATGTTATGCATGAGAAACGTTCATGTTTACAGTCAATAATACCAGCTTTTACAATGAAGCACTAACATGACAGGCAGTATTAGTTAACGTTTTAGCTAGTTAGTAAGTTATTTAGTTACCTGTAATATTAACAGCAGACAACAAGCTATGTTACCGCTCTGCTGCTGGTGAAGATTCACTTATGGCTGAAGGGTTCAAAAAGGCGTCATTCATTCAAAGATAACACATTCTGTGTGTGCTATTGTTTCTGGTAGTATTTCTTATTTTTTATGAAATATTCACTTTGCAAGTATTGTAAGTTGCTCTTATTCTTTCTCGTGAATAACTCCCCAGTGTTTGTGCCGTTTCCGCACCGTGCATGGTGACATCACGCACGCCTACAAGAATCGATAAGGGAACTAATAACAAAACTGGTAAATGATAACCAAGAATCGATAACAAACAAACTTGGAGCTGGTTCTCAACCAGAAGAAGTTTTCGATTCCTATCCCTACATACGACAGCACTGAAGTACAATGGTTTCTTTGTACCTTAACCTTTGAATCTTCGTATTTATTTGCCAGTCACAGTTTCTTGTGATCCCTTTGCAACAACATGTCTAACGGTACATGGATTCCCAATCTGAATTTGGTTGAATACTTTTGGTTCAGTGTAGAGTTGTGCCAATTTTACACAGTGCACACGAAAGGTGAATGTTTATCAGAGGAAATGTATACAGAGCAGCCCAACCTTTGGCAAGCAGGAGTTATGTCTAGCGATAGTGCCAAGTATAAGCCAGAGCCGGAAAACTATCGTCCTTGGTAAAAGTCTCCTGTTTGACAACACCTGGCCTTCACGAAAACTTATTATTACTGCATTTCAACCACAAATAACATTTTCAAACATTTACTGTTGTACTTGTCTGCATCAGTTTACATTACTAAAATAACCAAACTAACCTTGACCTTAAAACCACTGTATGTACAAATGTGATTATGGTTGTGTAACGTTACACTCTTCCAGTATTGGCAACAACACATCAGCAAATTCCAAAAGTGCTGCCTAAAGATTGTGCACATTTTGAGGAGCCCCTACTTATATATCTTATTTAAAATTGTGTTTTAAATTCAACTGCTTCTAAAGGTACATTGGTAAAGGGGAACAGCACTTTTGTTGGGAATTTTGCATCTCACCTCTGAGGAAAGCCACAGCTGTAGCTGAAACTGAAACTACAACCCTTTGAGACACTCGTGATTTAGGGCTATATAAATAAACATCGATTGATTGATTGAACTGTCAGGTACAGAAATAAACACGGGTCTGGCAATAAGAATAGAAAATTGCATAATAAAAGACCTAATAAACTTATTTGGACTACTTATTAAGTAGTAATATAAATATTTTATACTGGCATCTGTGATGTTTTTAAATAACTTGCACATTTAAATGAATGAAAACAAATCTTTAAACTTTACAAAAGCTTGGGGCCCTGGTATAACATTCTTAAGTCCCTGATTTTACCAACAACTTCTCCCCTTTGAGGATCTGATTTGCTGTCATTTCCTGCATTTGATGAATTTCTAGAACTTCTTAAGGAGAGGTAGGTGTGGGGTGAGTGTTTGTTGTAGGGCTGCAACGATTAATCAATAGATTAATTTGGTCAGAAAAAAAGCTTTGAATTCATTTACTCATTTGAGTGTAAATAATAAAAATTCATAAAATCTGGACATTTAAATCTTATGAGGCATGAGAGGTGGTGTGTGTGTGTGTGCCATAACCTGTGTGGCGGGAAACAGCATAAACTTTATTTTATACATGTTTTATTCTTTGATCAATGCACATGTGAAAAGTACAATTTTAATGTTGATTATGTGTATTTATTAGAAGAAAAAAAGAATGAAGGTTATGGCAAGCAGAAAACATTGTGTTTATATCAACTATTTTCCCTAAATTATGCATTGATGCTATACAGTATGTTCAATCCGATTACTCGTTTAGTCAAACAAGGTAATTGATAGATTACTAAAAAATGGATTGCTGCAGCCCTACTTGACAAATTGGAAAAGTAACTCCTCTTTGTTAGCTTTATATGTAGCATGTTTACTTAAACAACAGGAAACTACAATCAATGCTACATTGCCAACATATTATAAATTGTCAATCTACTGTTATTAGACTTTATTATATCCACCATTACCATATGTAGTAGGCACTAACCCCTCTATCAAATGTTTTTTTGGGGGAAAAATGCTTGCGATTGGCTGGCGACCAGTCTAATGAAGGTGTACCCTGCCTCTCGCCAGAAGTCATCGGACCCTTGTGAGGATACTGGTATAGAAGATGGATAGATTTTATGGAAAATGCTTCTGTGTATTGTTGGAGGTTTGTAAAACAGTTGTCTTCAGAGAAGATTTGTACAAACCCCATTTCCATATGAGTTGGGAAATTGTGTTGGATGTAAATATAAACGGAATACTGTATAATGATTTGCAAATCATTTTCAACCCATATTCAGTTGAATATGCTACAAAGACAACATATTTGATGTTCAAAATGATAAACTTTTTTTTTTTGAAAATGATCATTAACTTTAGAATTTGATGCCAGCAACACGTGACAAAGAAGATGGGAAAAGTGGCAATAAATACTGATAAAGTTGAGGAATGCTCACCAAACACTTATTTGGAACATCCCACAGGTGTGCAGGCTAATTGGGAACAGGTGGGTGCCCTGATTGGGTATAAAAACAGCTTCCCAAAAATGCTCAGTCTTTCACAAGGAAGGATGGGGCGAGGTACACCCCTTTTGTCCACAACTGCGTGAGCAAATAGTCAAACAGTTTAAGAACAACGTTTCTCAAAGTGCAATTGCAAGAAATTTAGGGATTTCAACATCTACGGTCCATAATATCATCAAAAGGTTCAGGGAATCTGGAGAAATCATTCCACGTAAGCGGCATGGCCGGAAACCAACATTGAATGACCGTGACCTTCGATCCCTCAGATGGCACTGTATCAAAAACCGACATCAATCTCTAAAGGATATCACCACATGGGCTCAGGAACACTTCAGAAAACCACTGTCACTAAATACAGTTGGTCGCTACATCTGTAAGTGCAAGTTAAAGCTCTACTATGCAAAGCGAAAGCCATTTATCAACAACATCCAGAAATGCCGCCGGCTTCTCTGGGCCCGAGATCATCTAAGATGGACTCATGCAAAGTGGAAAAGTGTTCTGTGGTCTGACGAGTCCACATTTCAAATAGTTTTTGGAAATATTCAACATCGTGTCATCTGGACCAAAGGGGAAGCGAACCATCCAGACTGTTATCGACGCAAAATTCAAAATCCAGCATCTGTGGTGGTATGGGGGTGCATTAGTGCCCAAGGCATGGGTAACTTACACGTCTGTGAAGGCACCATTAATGCTGAAAGGTACATACAGGTTTTGGAACAACATATGCTGCCATATAAGCGCCGCTTATTTCAGCAAGACAATGCCAGGCCACATTCAGCACGTGTTACAACAGCGTGGCTTCGTAAAAAAAGACTGTGGGTACTTTCCTGGCACGTCTGTAGTCCAGACCTGTCTCCCATCGAAAAAGTGTGGCGCATTATGAAGCGTAAAATACGACAGCGGAGACCCCGGACTGTTGAAAGACTGAAGCTCTACTTAAAACAAGAATGGGAAAGAATTCCACTTTCAAAGCTTCAACAATTAGTTTCCTCAGTTCCCAATCGTTTATTGAGTGTTGTTCAAAGAAAAGGTGATGTAACACAGTGGTGAACATGCCCTTTCCCAACTACTTTGGCACGTGTTGCAGCCATGAAATTCTAAGTTAATTATTATTTGCAAAAAAAAAATAAAGTTAATGAGTTTGAACATCAAATATCTTGTCTTTGTAGTGCATTCAATTGAATATGGGTTGAAAAGGATTTGCAAATCATTGTATTCTGTTTATATTTACATCTAACACAATTTCCCAACTCATATTGAAACGGGGATTGTACACACAGTCACTTTATTGTCATTAAACACATATCTCCAACGTCGCTATGGTTTGAATTCACATTATCGGGATCCCAAATACACAAAAACAGGTGCAAACAGACAGAAGAAAGTGTGTTTTTCGTAATATGACCCCTTTAAAAGATTTTTAATGTGTTGATCACAGATGACATCTGTAATCTGAACATTTTCTTTCCTCCTCTTCTTGTGTTTGTGCAGGTCACGGCAGGGCGGTTCACCAGGCGCCTATGATCGCAGCTTTAGGTGGAAGTACCACCAGTTCCGTTTCCTGTGCCATGTAAGAGTGCACCATTGATCTATGCTTGTTCTCAAACTATGAAAATGTTGTATTTGTTGACAACTCTAAGAATATGTTCAAATGTTTACACCTCAGAAAAATACTGCAAACTTTGGCATCCATTCGTTCTTCCTGGAAATATTGAATGATTCTGTCTTGAATTGGTTGGTCACCAATATAATCAGAATTCAACACAGAAAAAAGATTTTAGGCAGACAAAAAATATGATCAACATACAACAAAATAGGACAATGTAACCATATCACCTTATGTGGGCTCTGTACCGAGGATGTCGTTGTGGCTTGTGCAGCCCTTTGAGACACTTGTGATTTAGGGCTATATAAATAAACATTAATTGATTGATTGATTGATCAACAAAATAGTTTGAGCAAATGTAAAGACAAAAAAAAAGTACATCTATTTTCGCTCATTTAAGGGGTCATATTATGATTTTCGTCTATACATTTCCTTGTAGTCTACATAACATGTAATGGTGGTTCTCTGGTCCAAATTTTGCATAGATTGTTTTACAGACCATCTTCAAACCACTTTCTGACCGTCTCTTCAGGATGCGCTGTTCTGTGGGCGGTCTTATGTACGCGCCTCCACTTAGACTTAGAGTTAGTCTTCTCCCTGTCAGCCATGTTGTATGTTGTAGCTTTTAGCGCTTCCAGATAGAGTCTACTGACAGATGTAGGTTAGAACTATATGCTACTGCGTACTAGAAATGGTATCAGCAACGGATGCATGTGCATGTACGAGCCAGTCAGCCCCACAAAAAAAGGATAGAGAAAAGAGAGCCTATTGACTACAAAGCTATTCGGGTAAACCTCTACCTTATATGGAGATATCGGCTGATATCACATTTTGGGAAAACGTCATCAGTTGCGCAAATTTCGAACGGATGATTCAGAGGAAGAATGAAGGAATGCAAGATTGTCTTTAAAAAAGTTTTTTTTAATTTATTATTATTATTTTTTTTGAATCTGTCCTGTCCAGGCACTCAAGCCAATTATACTGTTGATGTAAATGCCCATATCTGCAGTACAAATTAGTTTTAGAAAAGACATTGACTTCCCTTAACATAAAATGTTACAATACGTTAAACATATGTTTCCTATTACACTCGAACAATTTTATATAGTTAAAAATGAAAAGGCATTAAACACATTGGGATTTCCTAGTTGCACTCAAAGAACAACTTACAATTTTCCATATTACATTTAGTCTCCCATAATCAAGAATTAGGTTAGAATAGAATAAAAATATTTATGGATATTATGTTAAATGCTTAATGATTTATGATTTCCCCTCCTGGTCTGTGCTTTAAGAAAAATAAAATTATTAGTAAGTACTAAAAACAAATCTATGGATAATAGTACACAGATAAGTCATGTAGCAGGTAAAACACACATTTTTAAAGGTAAAACACAAATTGTAGGAATTTGTAACAAAATTAAATCATTTTACTTGCATTAGTTATCGCTAACTCGGCGGTTTTAACTGCGCGAATATTTGGCATCAAGCCAAGCAGCCGTGTGCGTGTCTATGTATCTGTATGTGCACAACGGAAGTTGGTTAATTTATGAGAGTAGTTTATGTGTGTTTGCGAGAATGGCAATGTGTTGGCTGAGTGATGTCAGTGAGTGAGTGGGCGAGTAAAGAGAAAGAGAGGTAGTGCCTGCATTGCGCAATAGAGTGATGAACGGGTCCGGTTGTGTCCTGCAAAACTAATAGTAAAGCGATTGTCACGAATCGGTAGCCTTGTCATTCTGACCCGAAAGTGGAGCTTAGCAGATCAATTGCTGGGAATAATGAAGGGTGTTAGCCCCGACGAAAACATCGGTCCTTGAGGGAACGTCTGCCCTGTGCTCCTCGACTATGGTCTGCATGGCAGCCGAACAGCTGGAAAGGTGTAACAACTACATTATTACCTGTCACTATTTATAACTCCTTGTGCAGATCTAAATGCTTACCCAAAAATTGCCACATTTGGCGCGGCATATTTTAAATCAGCAATTGCAGCGCGGCACCTCCCTGTTTAAAGCGCCACCTTTATCGTTAGTTTTGAAGCCCAAATACCTCCATATTGCGCTTCAGTCACCCTCTTTATGAACCAGTAGAATTGCCATTTTTTTGCCATTCTTTCTTTCTATAATGTTATTGCTTGTATGCGCTTTGTGTGTGCGTTTTGACACATCCAACATCATGCGCCTCGGCTCTGTTGTCACCGCCGCACAGCAGCATGTGGATAAAAAACAGTACTGGTATACCATACTACCCTAGAGTGTATATATATGTATGTATGTATGTATGTATACAGTATATGTATTTATGTATGTGTGTATATGTACATATACTGTATAATATGTATGTATATATGTACATGTATGCATGTCCGTTTGTATGTATATGTGTGAATATATATATGTACATATGTGTATATTATAGGTATATATGTATATATATTATGTGTGTGTGCGCAATGTGCGTGTATGTATGTATATATGATAGGATTGTACAGTATACCGATACTAATTAAGTACTGCGGTATTAATGAATCATAAACAGTAGTATACTGCCTCTAAAAAATAGTGGTTCACTTTTTTGTTTTTATAACTGGCATGACGGCGCTCCATCGTCATGTTGTGGCATTGCTTGTTTTACGTGCATGTTCGGCAACGCACACAGAAACAGTGTGTACACAGAAAAGGGAGAATGGTATATGTGTATACATATATATTTATATGTATGTATATATATATATATATATATATATATATATATATATATATATATATATATATATATATATATATATATATGCATATGTATATGTTATGTATATGTGTATGTATATCTTGTCTCCACAATTTACCTATGTCTTCTTTTTTTTCTTTTTTTCCTTATTTCTTCTTTTTTCCTTCCTGCTTTGGTCGGGCTACACCAAACACTAAATATATCCAAACACTTAATAAAGTCAAATACAACTAAGCTAACAAGATAAGTATCCCACACTTCTCTCTTGTACCTGTACAGCAGATATGGGCACCTACGTCAAAAATGTTATTTGAGCGGCTGAACAGAACAGATTAAAAACAATAATAATAATATTTATTTTTAAACTTGGGACTTTTAGTAGGCCAGATTGTGGATACTGGTATGATGCACGTTTTAAAGGTTGATAATAAATTGTGTGCTCAGCTTTTTCTGAAAACAACAAATACATAAGTCGTCCCATCATTAGTGGATGTGGAGAGCAGTTTATTGGTTATTGGACATGGATTCAAATGATATCACTGTTTCTTTGACAGTATGTTTTATTGTTTGCTTTTGTTTTGTCAGTCCAATGCTTTGCCAAGCCACGTGAAGATCTCAGTTTCAAGACAGACGCTGTTTGAGGACTCATTTCAGCAGGTTTTGATCACTCCCACCCTTCTCACTGCAGTCACCTTATTTGGACATCAAAAACATAATACCTTTTCTTTTCATGACTACCGGTACTTTTTTAACATCTCACAGTTTTTTTGCATGCTTTAAGTGTTACAACTGTAGTGCATAAACTAGAATTTGACAGGGTTTTTCCTGATGATGCACCCTAAATGTACATGAATATACATGAATGTGCCGGTACATAAAGATAACTTTGTATGTGAAGTCTGGGCCAGTATTTCTTTCTTGGACGAGTCTTTACAACTTACTGGGATTTAGATGATGTCCTTACTCTTTGATTCAGATGTTTATCTACTCGGGATTTGAATCTTACAAAAACTCACCATTCGATTTGATTCTGATTCTTGCAGTCACAATTTGATTCAGAATCGATTCTTGATTCAGACTTATTCTCGCAATTTAATATTTGGTATGTGTATTTTTATAAGACCCTTTCAAAACCAGTTACAGGTTACAAATGCTCCTCTTTTCTCTGCTGACGTATGCGTGCAGCAAGTAAGCGCAGAAATGGCTTAAAAATATATTTTTAAAAACTGATTCTTTAAAAAAACATTTCAACCATCCATCTATCCATTCACTTTCGCTTGTCCTTTTCGGGGTCGCAGGGGGTGCTAGAGCCTACCCCAGCTGCGCTCAGGCGGAAGGCAGGGTACACCCTGGACAAGTTGCCACCTCCTCGCAGGGCCAACACAGATAGACAGACAACCATTCACACTTAATGCTTGAAAATTGTGAATCGATTTAGAATTGAAATAAGTTAAAATTGCATTTCTGGTGTGAATCGATTTTTTTCTTTGATTCAGATGTTTCCACCTCCTGCACATTTAGCAATCAGTTAAAATCAATAAGCAACCAACATTACAGCGAAACATGAAAACAAAGTTTACCAAACTGATATAATAATTTTTCTGCATTATTTAGTCAGCTTGCTTTTTGTCACACAGATCCTCGCTGCTTCATAAACTAAAACACAGTCAGCTTTGCATCAAAGCCTGGTCTTATCTGAGCTGCTGTGCTGCATGCATGTAGTTACTTGTAATTTCATGAATATTTCTGCTCTCGTATACATTCACACTTTGCAAACAATCCCACATTTAAATGGCACACAATTTTACCCATTCGCTCCATTCCTTTGCTCTTACTGTTGGGCCGTTTTTTCAGATCATGAATGTGAAGCCGTATGATCTTCGCCGCAGACTCTACATCATCATGAGAGGGGAGGAGGGACTGGACTATGGTGGAATAGCCAGGTAAGAGTTCATTGTGTGGTGTTTAATAAAATGTGTTTAATTTCAGAGTGTTGTGTGTTATATTGATATTGTGAAGTCTAATATTTACTCTTCTATTTCCCCATAATAATCTGTGTTCATTTCATTTTTCTGTTGCTGATGTTACATTTTTTCTGCTTGGTTTTGCGTTGTTTGTCTCCTATGTCACGTCAGTGGTTTTACCCTATGGTAGGTGACATTATGCTGTTCTACCACAGGGTAGAACCACGGACGGGATGTTGGGAGGTGTCTGCGTCTGCTCGTCAGTCCATACCTTCTCTACCTCTTTTAAGTTACGGTGCAGGGAAGGACTTTCACTGTTGTTGATGTTGGTGGTGGGACCATTGGCTCTCTTCCATCCTTAGACTATTTCAGTCCCTGTCTGTTTGATTTTGCTTTGTTGTATTCCTTCATGTTCTCTGTATTTGTTGTACTTCAACGTGTTGTTGTATGTCTGAACTCAATCTGCAAACCAATCGCTCTGTTTTTGTTGAAGATGTCATTCATGTCAACAAGTAACCATAAAATAGGTTTATTTTTTAAACACATATAATTGGGTCCTATAGTATATTTGTAGTATAGTATATTTGTCTTGTATAAGTTACATGTAATGTCATGATGATGTTGTTGTGTTTTAAATTATGACCTCCCTGAATCTCAATTTTGCTTGCCCTATGTTAGGTAACCACTGCTCACATTTTGTCACTTTTCTTTTCACACTTTTTATTAGTGTGAAACAATTCTTATATTATTAAACTCAAACTTGAATTTATTTAGATGCATGTTTTATACAAAAAAAATTAATGGAAAATAAATTGTTCAATAGTTTGTTTTAGTGCCAAATAACTACATTAACTTAAACAGGGTTTCCCCTCGATTGCCAAGATACATGTTGCGGTGGGGGCGTGGCTAGGGGCGTGTTGACATCATCCCCCCCCTGTTGTCGGGGGCGCGCACAACAACTTTCATCGCCCACCTTGTCGCTTGCTGTCTAAGGAAGGCGACGGACCAGGAAGTATTTGGTGTCGTCGTCAACTACACTTCCCTCATTGAAGAGGCCTTCTGGTCGAACCATGAGACAGGTTCGCTCGGCAAAAACTGTGGTAGTGAGTCTGCCACAAAATGCAACAAACACATAGTTGCTGTTTTTTTGCAGTCTTTATTCAAAGACAGCCAACATGAGAATGCTCTTTAAGAAGCACTTAAAGGCGTCTTTATATTGCGCACCTGAAACAATTAAGCCACGCTCCTACCTGAGGACATTGGTGTGAGACCTGGGTCCTAGTGTCCGCTACAATATAGACATTTCCACATGTGTTGCCTTCATTATGAGGCTTTTAATTTTTTGCGGCTCCAGACAGATTTGTGTTTTGTTGTTTGGGTCAAGTATGGCTCTTTCATCATTTTGGGTTGCTGACGCCTAGTCAGGACTATAATTCCTAATGCTTGTGTACCGTTGCTCTTCAGGGAGTGGTTCTTCCTGCTGTCCCACGAAGTTTTGAATCCCATGTACTGTCTGTTTGAGTATGCTGGGAAGAACAACTACTGTCTGCAGATCAACCCAGCTTCCTCCATTAACCCTGACCATCTCATGTACTTCCGTTTCATCGGACGCTTTATAGCAATGGTGAGTTGGAATTTGACATACTAAGGTATGGTTTGTACTTCACTTTGTCTTTGTGCTTCCATTTTTGTATTATTATTACTATTATTGTCTTAATGAAACTTCCAAAGGCTTTTTTCTGTTCTTCTTAGAAATCAATTGTAAGACTGAAAATTATCAACCAAGTCAAAAACTGCATAATACATTCATGCACGTAATAAAGACAAAATAAAAGTTATTATTGATCGATGCCAAAGTAGTCTCGCTCGTGATTGAACCAGGACAGTGGAGTCAACTCAACCTGGGAGTGTCTGACAACCTTCAGGGATTCAATCAGTGACCAGTGGGAGGCAGAAAATAAACTTTTCTCTGACATGTTGTTTCTCTGACATGTTGTTGCCTTTTTACAAGATGAATCACAGTGAAGATTGGTTCTGGGACGAAGATTGTGATATTAAATCACACTAACTATACCGCCTATTTGGTATGGGAATTGATACTATTTTTCCGGTTCCGATTCCACTTTCAATTCTCCTCAGCAATTCGGGTTCTTAACGGTTCTCTTATCGATTCTTATTTGGAAAGAGAAAAAAAGGTAGATTAGCCTCAATTTGTTTAGTTTAGAGGCAACATGACCTTACAAAGGTCATGTTCTGAGGTCACATATGTAGCATAGAAGAAAAAAAGGTAACTTTTAGAAAATAAATGTAACAAATATTATTCTGTAGAATTTAACAAAATAAACCATGTGGAAATTACACAAGAATGTAATATTTAGTAACATGTGATATTAACTTATTACATGCAAAATGAGATATGTCATGCCTTTATTTGTTTTAATTTTGATGATTATGGCTCACAGTTTATGAAAACCTTGAATTAAAAATCTCAGAAAATGTGGGGTTGATGATAAAGGCTTGACATACCTCACTTTGCATGTAATGATTTCATATCACATATTAGTTTCACATTTGAAGTTAATTGCTGATGTGAATGGACCTGTACATGATATAATGACTGATAGAAGATCTAGTGGGGGGAAAACATGCAACATTTCTATGACTACAATTCACTTATCAAAAATGAGCAGCATTGCTGTAGCAAATCGATGCAAGATTTTGACCACAAACTTAGTCGCTGCTCTGTGACATTTGTCTTGCAGCAGACATGAACTGGAGTGAGCACTGCCTGCCTCGCAGCAAATCAGAATCTTTCCCTTGTCATGTTCAGCAAAATGAGAAGGCATTTGTTTCTATTTATCAAATAATAGCGCAATAACATGATAGGCAGTGAGTTAATACCTGATGACGTGCTAGCGTTATTGCTGCCTGGTATGGGATTGGAGTGGTTCAAAAATGAAACTTTTCTTTTATAATTGTTGCATTTTGTGTGTTCAAATGTTTCAACATATTGCTCGTATGTCTTCCTCTTCATTAAATAGCAGCCCTATAATTATTACAAGTGGCGCTATTGCAATCTATTTTTGTAAAATATTAGTGTTTGTTCCGACCAGGCGCCGCCGTTTTAAGTAATGACGTCATCCCCACCCGGAAGAACCGTTCAGAGAACCCCTAGAAAAAATGGAAAGCAATTCCAAGGAATTGATACATTGGGGGGGGTTTTGATTTCCATGCCGACCGCCTATTATCATTAGTGTTGCGGTTTAGCTGGAGCCTATCATCACAAGAACATGTCTTTACTGAATTACATTTTTACATTCAAGCCTTAATCATGCCATAGTCCTTGAGTAAAATCACGGCATTTGTGATGCAGCTTGTTAAGTAAAATAAAAAATAATATGGTGATGTGAACAGAGGTGGGTAGTAACTTGCTACATTTAGTCCCTTAAGTAACTCTTGGGGTACATTTTACTTGTCAGAGTAGTTTTAATGCAACATACTTTTTACTTTTACTTCAGTATTTTTGTGTAGAAGAAACACTTCTTCTACTTTGTTACATTGACTTTCATTATGTTGTTACATTTATTTATATCATATTTATTTATAATCTATTGATTACTGCTTGCAAAGAGGTATTTATTTGGCTTGTTAAAGAGACTTCTGTCACATGAATCTGTTTCACCAATAGGTTAGGATAGGATAGAATAGACTTTATTCATCCAACAATGGGGAATTTATGTGATTGAACTGCAGATACAAAAGGGCCACAAATAATAAGGTAAAAAACACATGAAAACTAGAGCGAAACATGAGACACAAGTGACATGACGTCATAACTCTTTATATATATCTATACTCTTTATATCATGCGCTGTCATCTATGTCAGTAGAAATGTTCACATTTCAGTCGACAAGAATTCCACTTCCAGCTATAAAAAACATGTTGCAATAAGTTGTATGTTTTTTTTTTTATGTTTTAACTGTGCATATGCTAACATTAGCCCTGTTATAATGTCATAAATGACAAAATTGTGCCTCTTTTGTAGGACATACTGTAGTAGTGTCTTTCTGACAAACACACACATACACACCAACTACGCTGCTGCAAGTACCAATAAAAATTTGGCTAATACAATAGAAGTCACTCACCAGTTACTCAGTACTTGAGTAGGTTTTTTTTTACTCTTGTAATTATTTGGATGAATACTTTTTATTTTTACTTGAGGTATATTACTCTGAAGTAACAGTACTCCTACTTGAGAACATTGTAGGATACTCTACCCACCTGAGTTTAAATCAGCATAACAATCGTTCTTTGTACCTTATCTTGCACAGCAGTAAAACATCCATCCATCCATTTTCCTACCGCATGTCAGAGAAAATCTGCCTTTCTGCTGCCCACAGACTATTTGCTGCCTTCTATTGAGGAGAAGAAAAGTGCACACATGACATGTCGAAAGTATTTGAAGATGTTCAAAATCTTCACATGTGTATCCAACTGAATACAGCCTAGTAACACCCCATCATTAGATGGGGTGTTACACTCTTTTCAAAGAATTGGCTCTTTCGACTCGGCTCACTAACAAAAGTCAACTCCGTCGGCTCCCGAACGGCTCTCCGTTTTTTTATTGCATAAGTAAATGTATTACTAAAATGAATGTAAAATAATGAACT
Organism: Nerophis lumbriciformis; assembly: GCF_033978685.3. Taxonomy (NCBI): domain Eukaryota; kingdom Metazoa; phylum Chordata; class Actinopteri; order Syngnathiformes; family Syngnathidae; genus Nerophis; species Nerophis lumbriciformis. The sequence continues at coordinate 15,619,921 of NC_084565.2, forward strand.
ACATGAATTACAAATGTAAATAACACGTACATTATGATTTTTTAACTATTACTTTTCTTAAATAAATGTGTCTTTATTAACTAAATAGTGCTAAAATAAAACATTTATGTAAAACTTAACTATTTGCTATTCGACTTTCGAAAAGTTTAAATTCCGAGTGAACCCACAAAATACAAATGAAGAATATGTCAAAGCAAAAGTAAAACAAAAGGTTTCTTAGATTTTATCTTAGAATTAATTGCATTAACATGACATCTAGTCTACTAGATCTTGAAGAAGTCCACACTCCTTTTTAAACAGTGGCGATAATTCACACACAAAATAAACAGAGAGCAAAAAAAACTCTGCTACAGAACAGCATCCTTTTTTTATTATCATATTTCGCCTCTATGAAAGTCTCATGAGAAGACTTTGACATGTTTTATTTAGATTCAGATTGGGTTATTTGAACATACTTACAATTTCCAAATGATGCATCATATTTTTACTTTTTCTTTACATGTCCAAAAAGGAGTAGGAAGAAGCTACGCTTATTTACTCCTACCCCTTTTCCATTTAATATTAATTACTAACACATATGTTCAGTCTATGTCCTTGCCTTGTACACATTCAAGCATTTCACGCATTACAAATCAGTGAAGTGTAAATACATGGGTTTTCTTCATAACTACGTTATAGGTTACTAGAAGATAAATAATATATTTTTTTCCTCAAGTTCAAGACATTTACAAATATTTTTCCTTGTACTTTGCAAACACTTGCAGTTTGAACAGCTTCCTAAAGTGGATAATATTGGTACTTTGTTCACGGTACTTAATTCCATACTTTAATTCCACATACTGATATGCAAAATGTCTTAAGTGTTGTACATACAAACAAATGTTTTAAATGAATTTTTTCCTTTAAGGTTATATTTCTAATGTTTTTGTTGAGGAGAATTGTACATTCTTGGGTAGCAGATTAAAGTTTGCTTTGTGTATTATTTTTGCTGTTTGCAAATTCACCAAATCATTGAATTTTAATATTATTGATTTAAGAAATAAAGGGTTTGTATGTTCTCCATATCCAGCATTGTGTATGATCTTAATTGACCTGTTTTGTAACGTAATTAGTGACTGTAAGGTGTTTTTGTAGTTATGTCCCCATATTTCTGCACAATAACTCTGATATAGTAAAACTAGTGAGCAGTAGAGAATAAGGAGTGATTTTTGGTTCAGAACATATTTTGCTTTATTCATGTTTCTTGCCACTTTGTTGTATATTTTTATAGAAGATTTGGAGTTGACTTTATAATCCAAAAATTATTTTACCCTTTCAATGTCTACTCCGTCTATTTGTGTTTGTGTTTGACTTTCTCTTCTACTGTTACCGAATAGCATTATTTTCATTTTAGTCCGATAAAAAGAATCTGTTTTTGTCAAACCATCTTTTTAATTTAATAATTTCTTCTGTCATCATTTATATTAGCTTCTGTGTGTCCTCTCCTGAGCAAAATGCTGTCATCTGCAAATAATACCAACCTTAGGTACCTTGTAACTTCACAAATGTTGTTTATATGAAGATTAAACAATGTTGGTCCGAGTATTGATCGCTGGAATACTGTGCACGTTATTTTTAGTGCCTTCGACAAGTATTCACCTAGCTTCACATATTGCTTCCCAGTTGTTAAGTAGCTTTTTTAGCCAGTTCAAGACTAGCCCTCTGATGCATATCGTTCTAATGTATTTATTAAGATGTTGTGATTTTTTGTGTCAAATGCTTTTGTTAGATCTATAAATGCTGTTGCTGCACACTGTTTTCTATCCATTGCATTGGTAATGACCTCTGTTAATTCTATTAATGCCATCGATTAAGAAATATTCGCTCTGTCATCGTATTGATTCTCTGCGAGTGTTCCGCTTTTATTTATTAATTTGTTCAGTTTTTTGTTGAATAATTTTCAATGATTTTAGGAAATTGTGACAGTAAAGAAACAGGTCAACAATTTTCTGCAATTTCTGTGATAATTTTTTTTAATTGCTTTCATATTTATTCAATGAAAATCTGTTGAATTTTTGGATTTGCATTTGTTTACTTTTTTGATTATTTCCTCTTTTGTTACATTGCTGAAAAACATTAGATTAGGATTTCTGTCTATTGTGTCACTCGAGTCCTCGGTTGACCCGGGATTTGGTATTTTTTGTTCTAGATTTGGTCCAATATTTATGAAGTAGTTATTAAAGTGCTCCACTACTTTGTTCATATTATCATTATTTGTATTTCCATCTAAAAAGTGGTGAGGATAATACTTTTTAGCATCGTTTTTAATGATACTCTTTAAGATGCCCCATGTTGCTCTCATGTTGTTTTTCTTCTTATCTAATAACTGATTGCAATATTCTTTTTTACATGTTTGTAATGTGTTGTACTTGTTCTCTGTCTCTATAGATGTTTGTATTATAAATGTTCTATATTATGCATTCTTCTTGTTACATGCCTTTTTCAGTCCTTTAGTCATCCGTGGTTATTATTACAATATCAAGTTAGGAACTTTATCCAGTAACACAAATCCTCCCTGCAGGCTCTTTACCACGGCAAGTTCATCGACACAGGCTTCACACTTCCGTTCTACAAGCGAATGCTGGACAAAAAACCTACACTCAAAGACTTGGAGTCCATAGACCCTGAATTTTACAACTCGATCATATGGGTAAAGTAAGTATTGTATTCTTGATTTATATTTATATTTTCCACAACATAATACGAACTGTACACATTTTAGAGGAACATCAAGTAGGCGATATTGCACATTTGGGCATCGCTCTAACACTAACTAATACAGGGTCAGTATCACTGATACCTTCTACTTTTGACAGTTTGAAAAAAAGGAATGATTCTAAATGGTGATTATATTCACACTAAAAACACAGGACAAAGAGAAACTGATCAACTAACCTTTGGGACCAATTCGACAAACGGTTAAATAGGGGTGTCCCGATGCCACTTTTTTACCTTTGATACGATATCGATATTGATCGAAAAAGAGGCCAGCAGAATTCATACATATTTTTAGTTTTAGTTTTGTAGCATGGAATGTTAGAAAATGTTAGATCATGTGAAATTAGTCTAACCGAGAACAATGGCAAGTATGAAAAACTAACCTATTTATTACTAACTGGACTGGACTTGCGCTGTTTTTAAGTTGAAGTGGAGTGGTATTTGGTTTTTTTTTGGCATTACTCATGGTCACAATATTTCATTAAGTTGAGCTGTTGACGCAGTAAATTGAATTATGCATGCGTGTTTGTTACTAGATAAGTTCTAATACTTTTCTGCCTTGGAGATTGTGTATGTGTAGGTAATATACAACTGTAATTACTTGAGCTTTGTTTATTTTAAATAGTGTGCTGATTTAGACTAATATTGTTAAATTAATAACACTTATTACATATGTCTAGCTCGTGTGCTAATGTTTGCTTAGCTGTTTTGTAGCTGCTAGCTCCTAGTAGCCTATAGCCCACCATGTTTACATTTTGGACATGACTAAAATACAAGAAAAGACCAATTTTTTGCTTTTTACTTGTACTTTGTTTCTAATAACTTTTTCTTAAACTGGACTATATTAGTACATTGTTTATAATCCATTACATAATTTGATTCCGCAAACTGATATACTAAAGGTTTAAAGTGTTGTACGAGCATACAAATTATCCATCCATCCATCCATCCATCCATCTTCTTCCGCTTATCCGAGGTCGGGTCGCGGGGGCAGCAGCCTAAGCAGGGAAGCCCAGACTTCCCTCTCCCCAGCCACTTCGTCCAGCTCCTCCCGGGGGATCCCGAGGCGTTCCCAGGCCAGCCGGGAGACATAGTCTTCCCAACGTGTCCTGGGTCTTCCTCGTGGCCTCCTACCGGTCGGACATGCCCTAAACACCTCCTTAGGGAGGCGCTCGGGTGGCATCCTGACCAGATGCCCGAACCACCTCATCTGGCTCCTCTCGATGTGGAGGAGCAGCGGCTTTACTTTAAGCTCCTCCCGGATGACAGAGCTTCTCACCCTATCTCTAAGGGAGAGCCCCGCCACCCGGCGGAGGAAACTCATTTCGGCCGCTTGTACCCGTGATCTTGTCCTTTCGGTCATAACCCAAAGCTCATGACCATAGGTGAGGATGGGAACGTAGATCGACCGGTAAATTGAGAGCTTTGCCTTCCGGCTCAGCTCCTTCTTCACCACAACGGATCGATACAGCGTCCGCATTACTGAAGACGCCGCACCGATCCGCCTGTCGATCTCACGATCCACTCTTCCCTCACTCGTGAACAAGACTCCGAGGTACTTGAACTCCTCCACTTGGGGCAAGATCTCCTCCCCAACCCGAAGATGGCACTCCACCCTTTTCCGGGCGAGAACCATGGACTCGGACTTGGAGGTGCTGATTCTCATCCCAGTCGCTTCACACTCAGCTGCGAACCGATCCAGTGAGAGCTGAAGATCCTGGCCAGATGAAGCCATCAGGACCAAATCATCTGCAAAAAGCAGAGACCTAATCCTGCAGCCACCAAACCGGATACCCTCAACGCCTTGACTGCGCCTAGAAATTCTGTCCATAAAAGTTATGAACAGAATCGGTGACAAAGGGCAGCCTTGGCGGAGTCCAACCCTCACCGGAAACGTGTCCGACTTACTGCCGGCAATGCGAACCAAGCTCTGACACTGATCATACAGGGAGCGGACCGCCACAATCAGACAGTCCGAAACCCCATACTCTCTGAGCACTCCCCACAGGACTTCCCGAGGGACACGGTCGAATGCCTTCTCCAAGTCCACAAAGCACATGTAGACTGGTTAGGCAAACTCCCATGCACCCTCAAGGACCCTGCCGAGAGTATAGAGCTGGTCCACAGTTCCACGACCAGGACGAAAACCACACTGTTCCTCCTGAATCCGAGGTTCGACTATCCGGCGTAGCCTCCTCTCCAGTACACCTGAATAGACCTTACCGGGAAGGCTGAGGAGTGTGATCCCACGATAGTTAGAACACACCCTCCGGTTCCCCTTTTTAAAGAGAGGAACCACCACCCCGGTCTGCCAATCCAGAGGTACTGCCCCCGATGTCCACGCGATGCTGCAGAGTCTTGTCAACCAAGACAGCCCTACAGCATCCAGAGCCTTAAGGAACTCCGGGCGGATCTCATCCACCCCCGGGGCCTTGCCACCGAGGAGCTTTTTAACTACCTCAGCCCCAGAAATAGGAGAGCCCACCACAGATTCCCCAGGCACTGCTTCCTCATAGGAAGACGTGTTGGTGGGATTGAGGAGGTCTTCGAAGTATTCCCTCCACCGATCCACAACTTCCGCAGTCGAGGTCAGCAGAACACCATCCGCACCATACACGGTGTTGGTAGTGCACTGCTTCCCCTTCCTGAGGCGGCGGATGGTGGTCCAGAATCGCTTCGAAGCCGTCCGGAAGTCGTTTTCCATGGCTTCCCCGAACTCCTCCCATGTCAGAGTTTTTGCCTCCGCGACCGCTGAAGCCGCACACCGCTTGGCCTGTCGGTACCTGTCCGCTGCCTCAGGAGTCCCATGAGCCAAAAGAACCCGATAGGACTCCTTCTTCAGCTTGACGGCATCCCTCACCGCCGGTGTCCACCAACGGGTTCTAGGATTACCGCCACGACAGGCACCAACTACCTTGCGGCCACAGCTCCAATCAGCCGCCTCGACAATAGAGGTGCGGAACATGGTCCACTCGGACTCTATGTCCAGCACCTCCCTCGTGACATGTTCAAAGTTCTTCCGGAGGTGGGAATTGAAACTCTCTCTGACAGGAGACTCTGCCAGACGTTCCCAGCAAACCCTCACAATGCGTTTGGGCCTGCCAGGTCTGTCCGGCATCCTCCCCCACCATCGCAGCCAACTCACCACCAGGTGGTGATCGGTAGAAAGCTCCGCCCCTCTCTTCACCCGAGTGTCCAAAACATGAGGCCGCAAATCCGATGACACAACTACAAAGTCGATCATAGAACTGCGGCCTAGGGTGTCCTGGTGCCAAGTGCACATATGGACACCCTTATGCTTGAACATGGTGTTCGTTATGGACAATCCGTGACGGGCACAAAAGTCCAATAACAAAACACCACTTGGGTTCAGATCCGGGCGGCCATTCTTCCCAATCACGCCTCTCCAGGTTTCACTGTCGTTGCCAATATGAGCGTTGAAGTCCCCCAGTAGAACGAGGGAACCACCCGAGGGAGCACTCTCAAGTACTCCCTCGAGTGAATCCAAAAAGGGTGGGTACTCTGAGCTGCTGTTTGGCGCGTAAGCGCAAACAACAGTCAGGACCCGTCCCCCCACCCGAAGGCGGAGGGAAGCTACCCTCTCGTCTACCGGGTTGAACTCCAACATGCAGGCTCTGAGCCGGGGGGCAACAAGAATTGCCACCCCAGCCCGTCGCCTCTCACTGCTGGCAACGCCAGAGTGGAAGAGAGTCCAGCCCCTCTCGAGAGAACTGGTTCCAGAGCCCTTGCTGTGCGTCGAGGTGAGTCCGACTATATCCAACCGGAACTTCTCTACCTCGCGCACTAGCTCAGGCTCCTTCCCCCCCAGCGAGGTGACGTTCCACGTCCCAAGAGCTAGCTTCTGTAGCCGAGGATCGGACCGCCAAGTGCCCTGCCTTCGGCTACCGCCCAGCTCACATTGCACCCGACCTCTATGGCCCCTGCTATGGGTGGTGAGCCCATTGGAGGGGGGAACCACGTTGCCTCTTCGGGCTGTGCCCGGCCGGGCCCCATGGGGACAGGCCCGGCCACCAGGCGCTCGCCATCGTGCCCCAACTCCGGGCCTGGCTCCGGAGGGGGGCCCCGGTGACCCGCGTCCGGGCGAGGGAAATCTGAGTCTCGGTTCTTGCATTTCCATAGAAGTCTTCGAGCTGCTCTTTGTCTGATCCCTCACCTAGGACCTGTTTGTCTTGGGAGACCCTACCAGGGGGCATGGAAGCCCCCGGACAACATAGCTCCTAGGATCATTGGGACACGCAAACTCCTCTACCACGTTAAGGTGGCAGCTCATTATATAAGTTAAAATTTTCCCTGAGGTTATATTTCTCCTCTTTTGTTGAGGATAATTTGTGTACATTCTTGGGTAGCAGGTTATAGTTTGCTTTGTGCACAATTTTTGCTGTTTGCAGAAAAGATAATCTTAATCTAATCTTTCTGATTCAATAAATAAATAAATAAAAAGATTGAATGTACTCTAAAGCCGACATTATGTATTATGATAACTGATTTTTTTGTAGCACGGCTAGTGAATGAAGCATACTTTTTAGTTGTTTTACCCATATTGCTACACAATAACTCACATATGGTAAAACTTGCAGCCTGATTCGAAAATGGAATACATTCATTTTTGTCCTCAAAATTCAACAATACCCAATAATGACAATGTCAAAAGTTTTATTTTTGGGCATATTTTTTAAAAACAAAAAATCACATGTACATATGTATTCAAAGCCTTTGCTCAATACTTTGTTGATGCACCTTTGGCAGCAATTACAGTCTTAAGTCTCAAGTTTTAAATACGATGCCACAAGCTTGGCACATCAATCTTTGGGCAGTTCCCCCCATTCCTCTTTGCAACACCTTTCAAGCTCCATCAGGTTGGATAAGAAGCGTTGGTTTTCATCCAGGATGTCTCTGTACATTGCTGTAATTATTTTCCCCTGTATCGTGAATATTCTCCCAGTACCTTCCATTGAAAAACATCGCCACAGTATGATGATACCATCACCATGTAGAGATGGTATTTGCCTGGTGATGAGCACTGCCTGGTTTCCTCCAAACATGATGCCTGGCATTCATGCCAACGAGTTCTCTTTGTCCCATCAGACCAGAGAAATGTGTTTGTCATGGTCTTTTTACTAAGAATTTGCTTCCGTCTAGCCACCATACCATACTGGCCTGATTGGTGGATTGCTACAGAGATGATTGTCCTTCTGGAAGGTTCTCCTCTCTCCACAGAGGAATGTTGTAGCTCTGAGCTGAATGCAACAATATGCAGAGACATCCTGGGTAAAAACCAACGCTTCTCATCCAACTTGATGGAGCTGGAGAGGTGCTGCTAGGAGGAATGGGCGAAACTGTCCAACGATAGGTGTCCTAAGCTTGTGGCATTACATTCGAAAATACTTGAGGCTGTAATTGCTGCCAAAGGTGCATCAACAAAGTATTGAGCATAGTCTGTGTATACTTATGTACATGTTTTTTTTTGTTTTTTATTTTTAATACATTTGCCACAACAACAAAAAACGTTTTCACATTGTCATGGGGTATTGTCTGTCGATTTTTGAGGACAAAAATACATTTATTCCACTTTGGAATAAGGTTGTAGCATGACAAATTGTAGAAAAAGTGAAGCGCTGTGAATACTTTTCGGATGCATCGATTAGGAAGAATATGTAGGACTGTTTGTTTCTTGTTCCATTATCTATCACTGTTTAGTATTCCTGTTTTGTACTTACCTGTATTTGTGCGTAGTCAGCCTTGTGGCTCTCCTTCAGCTGTCCATTTTGGTTTAGCTCCTTTTTCTTTTCCTGTATTGTTCTTTCAGATTAAATATTATACTTTTAATGCAGAGAGTTGTTAGTCAAATAAGTGCTGTTGTTTGCCAGTTGGAAGAGGCCAACAACAGGGATATTTATCAGTGCGTCCTTCTTCTGTCCAGAGAGAACAGCTTGGAGGAATGTGGGGTGGAACTGTATTTTGCACAAGACATGGAGCTCCTGGGCAAGGTGTCCACTCACCAGCTGAAGGATGATGGAGAGAACATTCTTGTCAGTGAGGAAAACAAGGAGGAGTACATCAGGTGAAGCAACTTCTGCTGAGTTAGCTTTGAGAGCAAAACATGCAGTGAAAATGTGTTGTTTGTCCTGTTAACAGCTTGCTGACAGACTGGAGGTTCACACGTGGAGTGGAGGAACAAACCAAAGCTTTCCTGGATGGCTTTAACGAGGTCGTTCCTCTAGAGTGGCTGCGCTACTTTGACGAGAAGGAGCTGGAGGTGACGCATAAAAATGCTGCTACATTAGTACTCTACTTATTACTAACTCACATTTACACAAGTACTTAGGTACCTACGGAAGTAACTACATACACAAGTACTTATAGATGTTCATACCCAAGTACATAGGTATGTACACAAGTATGTACAAAGGTGCATACACAAGGATCTACATAAGCATACGAGTACCTACATAAACAAATAAGTACCTATGTTAGCATATAAGTACCATTGTAAGTATTTAAGTACCTTCATATGTACCTACAAATGTATGTACATTTACTTACATAAGTATATAAATACCTGCATAAGTACATATGTACCTGAATAAAAATACAAATTCTTACACAGGTACCTCCATAAGTATGTAAGTACCTACATAAATACATACATACCTACAAAAGTATATAAATACATATGTACCTACATAAATACGTAAGTACATTCATAAGTACCGACACAAGTACACAGTAAATTCCATTGTGTCAAATCAACACTTAAAGAGTTAAATTTAACACTATTCCCGAGTCTATATGGTCCTAACCTGAGCTGGTGTTAAATTTACTCTTTCCATAGTGTTAAATTTATAGAGTTAAATGAACACTAAATAGAGTCGAAAATTGTAACACTGTAGAGTGTTGTCTGGTGTTAAATTTACTCTTTCCTTAGTGTTACATTTATAGAGTTAAATGAACACTACATAGAGTCAAAAATTGTAACACTGTAGAGTGTTGTCTGGTGTTAAATTTACTCATTCCATAGTGTTAAATTTATAGAGTTAAATAAACACTAAATAGAGTCAAAAATGGTTACACTGTAGAGTGTTGTTCAACTTATTTTTTTTAACTCTGATTAGTGTAAATATTACTCTTGAGTAGTGTTGATAAATTACTCTTCTGTGGTGATAAATGTACACCAAGTTAAATGTATTTGCTCATTAACACTGCTTTGGTGTTCAAATAACTCTGATAAGGTTTCATAATATGTTGATTATTCACTCCCTTGCAGTGAAGAAAAAAATATTTAGTAAATAGTAAAAATGCTTTAACATTGCAGTGTTTATAAAACCTCACACTATTTCTGAAAAAAAAAATGGTGCTCGTTCTACTTGATTTACTCTTGTGCAGTGTCAAATTAAGTCTCAACAACTTTGTCTTGTAAATAGCAAGAGTGAGTGCAAAACACAGTAATACAATATCATACGTTTAATTACCTTTATTTCTTTGTCAGGCAGAACAATCAACTTTAGGGAGAGAATACAGAAATGGTGACCTTAGGTCTGCATGAAATGGCAATATGGGACAACATACAATGTGGAACATGATGTTCCATACGCCATTTGAACATCAATTGGTTTGGAGTAAGGCAGTTTCTTTATGTCCAAAACCTTAACAACTTTGTCTGGATGCAACCTGACCTTATAGGCATGGTAATGCTCCTCAAAACACAGTTTCCATCAGTTTCCCACAGAGCAATACATCATCAGCTTTGACAATCATATTTTTTATCTTACAAAACACAGGCATGTCAAATGCCACATCTGAACAGACAATGAAAGTCACAGCGGTACTCTGTACACTTCCTCCATGGATGAGACAAAACCATTCATAGTAGACTGACTTAATCCAGCTACCTTAAATTGTGCAACAGCAGTGGTACATATATCAAGACTGCTCCTATTAGCTTGTCTCGACTGTTCAGATGTTGTGGCTGACTCATCTACATTAACTGACACTGTCTCTTCTGTCCTGTTTAAGTGAACATAGGTGCCAATCTGTAGTTCAGTACACTGAGTGTTTTGTTTTCAAATGCTTCCTAAAACCAGAGAAAGTACCAAACACACCACCACATCCAGTTTGAACGCATTTAAGGTTAATATTTTTTCCAGGCAGGTAACCGTGAACTAAACGTAAATGTCGAACAAGCATGTTTGAACTCGGGAACTCAGCCTGACAAACAAAACACTTAATGGTGGAAGACAAAAGTCAAACACTACAGAAGCAACCTTGTCCTAATTTCAGCAACACAAGGACTCTCTTTGACCTTCCCAACATCAATGTTGTACAAAGTAGTCTGGATGATCGTGTACATGTTGTGGAGCATGGTGTGGTATGATGTTGCAAACACAAAGTGTGCTTTAAACAGTTCATCAAAAGCACCAAGAGAGGAGTGTGACCTGCAAGGTATGGCATTCTTGTCGAGAATTATGAACTCCAACAGCCAGGAGATAGGGTTGAGTGCTGGTAGTAATGGTGTCAAGATGTTCTTGGATGCTTGTTCCAGTCTATGGAGAGAAGAATAAAAACAAATCAACATGGTTGTGGTTATATTGTAGAAATGATTACATAAATTATTGTAAACTAAAAATCCTTTATTAGAGAACAATACAAACCTTCTTGAAGACCACAAGATGCTTCTCATCCCGGGATGCAGAAACTTTTCCTGGCCTCTTCCGACCTAGAGCAGTCGGTGGGATCAAGTGTAAGAGCAGCAAAATCGATGAGAGGTCATTGTCCCAACCTGAAACAGAACAAGTTTGATAGCCTACTTCAAATGTGGACCAACAATTTAATTTAATACACTGCAAGGTCAGTGGCATTTTCATTACTATATATATATATATATATATATATATATATATATATATATAAATAAAATATGTCACTTTAAAAACACCTGAAGAAGCCCTTTTTTTCAAAAAAATATCTTCTTGGTGAGGCCAAAGACTTTGGAATTTTGTTCTAATTATGGTTGTAAGTCTGCATTTTGAACATGCTTCCTCATTTAAATGAATGTATCCTTACAAACATCTTACCAAAGTCAACGTTCACTTCAGCCCCATCCTCAGGAGGGTCAGCTGCCATCAGGAGTTTCTCAAGCTCAGTGATGGAGGGAAGCTTTCTGCATTGTTGGATGATCTTCTTTTTGAATGTGATTGGCTACTTCTCCAGAAACTTGCCCGATACATCCTCTCCAAACAATAGAACAAAATCCTGTTCAACCTGTAGTGGGAAGTTAGGTACCAATTTTAAAATTACACAGTAAACGACAGTTAAAATGTGCAATAGTTGTACAACATTAATACAGAAAATGTTGATGAGATAATTACCAAGCCTTTGATGTCTTTAAAACGAGGAAAATAAGATAGAATGTTGCTTGACTGCTGTGGGTCCAGGACCATGTTATGCCGATGAGCAAATGTCAGCTTGTCCACGTCAGCCGAATGTTTCATCAGTGACATCGCTTCCTTGCACTCATCTTCAGACAGGACAATCTCTGGAATGAATTGGGTAACTCGTCCAACAGTTGGTCCTCCCGACTTGTCTTCATCAGATGGTCCTTCCGCCAAAGCTAAACAATATGGGGACATACTACTCATGACAATCACATACAGTTCAAAACACTTTGTCAGCTGGATTTGACCCAACTTTTATGAAAAAATGTTTGGCTACTAGCTGAAAAGCATTGCAACAAATGCAACAAAACCAATAAGTGCTCATATGACTATTCTATTTAATACATTTTTCAAGAATAATATAGGATTACCTCCAAATGATGATCGCCTTTCTTTAGCACTGCATCTCTGAATAGTTTTAATTCTCCAGGACAAGTACCCAGTACCACTGTTGCTATCATAAATATGTTCCTTTGAGAAAATTGCAAAAATAGGCACTATTAGTCACAACATACTCTGGGACGACTCAAAATAAAAACTATAACAACAATTAAGAGTGTGTAACTCACATAGCCATTCTTGAAAAATGGGTCTTTGAGGTTGGGGAACAAGTTCACAATTCCTTGTGCATACATTTCCTTCACCTGTCTAGATGGAGATGTACAAAAAAAAAAAATCACATTCAAGTTTATTTGTCATACACACGTTTTATAAGATGTAGTGAAATGTTTATTATTTAGATTTAAAATTACTCTGAAACCTAAATAAGAACACATGCGCCAATCAAAACCAATAAACAACTTACCCATTCTTCTCAGTCATCTCAGCTGCCAGTATATTCACCAATTTTCTTCTGCTCTCATCTGTCAAGGACTTAGTTCGGTTGTATTTATTTATTAAATATTCTCCACTCGATTTCTTGGTAAGAATGGATTTCACCAGCTGAAATAAAAATATCAAACAAAAATATAAAACAGTTTAAGAAATCTATATTTAGTACAATACAATGTTAAAATCTGGACATAACTTAAACATAGCCCTCATACGATACAATTTAAGATCATTGTTCGAACCATTTTAATCCTTGTTCAATAGAGAGCGTTAGTGCCTGTATGAAGTCTTACTTGCATAGCTTCAAAGTCCGGCCTCTGACGCTTTCTGGTAGGAGTGTCTTCAAGGATGATTGTGTCTGAGTCCGATGAACAAACGGATGATTGGGACATTGGAGAGGTTACCATGGAGACAGATTCTAACCACCATTGCAAAAAGGAGAAAGAAGACATGTTGGACACAATTTGCTCATAAACCCACACCTAATCTAATGGAGAATATCGGTTTGCTTTGAAAAAAAAAGTTACTTAGCTTGATTATAAATAAAGATTTACCTCTTCTCACTATTGGAATAAAAATGTTAATATAGCTTACAAATTTAAAGCGGTAACAAACCTGTTTCGTATTTGATGGTTAGTACCCCAGTGGATGGATCCTTCACAATTTCCTCAAAAACATCATCGTCTATCTCAGTCCCTGAACTGTCAACAACTTTGACACCTTCTGTTATAGCTGGGACACCGAATTTGGAAAATGCTAGGAAACAGAAAAAAAGCAGAAACCGACAGGTCATTTGATATATTTTTAAAATGAGTTTCAAATCAGTTATTTTGAAGCAAAACATACAGCCAAAGTTGAAAGGCCCAGTCAAAACAAATACTGTACACACAAATATAAGAAAAATGATCATTAGAAAAACCTAATGACTTGATACTCCTATATATAATTTCAAATAGGGCTACCAAAAAAAAGGGCCAACAAATGTGAAATTGCACACTCAATTCAAAAAACACATAAAATGAAACATGATTTATGATACCTGTAATCTTATCTGCATATTTTCACGCTGGTAAGCTAACAGGTGATTGTTTAGTAACCTCGCCATTAACAATGTAGAAGCAAAAATATTTACACACACACCTCATGATTTTGTGCTCTGGCCACCTATGCTCAATAGTGCCTAGACCAGGGTTACTCACTATTTAATTTTGTGTGTTTTGGAGTATTTTGTGTGTTTTTTAAGTCATTTCATGGGTTTTTGTAGTGTTGTGTGGGGTATTTTATGTGTTTCAAGTCATTTTCTGAGTATATTGTGTTTTTAAGTCATGTTGTGGTTTTTTTAAGTCATGTTGTTGTTTGGGGTATTTTATGTGCGTTTTAAGTCATTTTCTGAGTTTTGTGAGTATGTTGTGTGTTTTTGTAGTGTTTTGGGGGTATTTTATGTGAGTTTTAAGTCTTTGTATGCGTTTTTGTAGTATTCCGTGTGTTTTTTTAAGTCATTTTGTATGTTCTTTCAGTATTTTGTGTGTTTTTGGGGTATTGTATGTGTGTTTGAAGTCTTTTTATGGGTTTTTGTAGTATTCTGTGTGTTTTTTAAGTCATTTTGTGTGGTTTTTTTTTAGTATTTTGTGTGTTTTGGGGGTATTGTATGTGTGTTTTAAGTCTTTTATGGGTTTTGTTGTATTCTGTGTGTTTTTTTAAGTCATTTTATGGGTTTTTGTAGTATTCTGTGTGTTTTTTAAGTCATTTTATGGGTTTTTGTAGCATTTTGTGAGTGTTCGAAGCCATTTTGTGTTATAACAACATAGAATACGGAGTGTTATATGGATTTTTGGAGAGTCCATCTTTCTATGCCAAATTCTTACGAGATAAGATTTCATGCGCAATTCGACTGTCGTCATTTAGAAATGTTTTTATTTTGCAAAAAATCTGTAATGGAAACCCAGTTACAGACACTAAATTTGGAATTAAAACCTATCATTTGAGTTATAATATACACTTTGTGCTTACCATTAGTTATAAAGTGAGAGCAGATTTCTATAACTAAATTCAACTGAATTTTAATTTAATTGAAACAGTGCTATTAACTAACATACAGCTTTTTAGGAGCAACATTCAAGCTATTTTCCAGCACTTTCAAGATAAAATGTAAACTTTTTAAAGAAGCCAAAGCTTTAAATAGACTATATACATCTATATATATACTGCATGACAAATAACTGGGCTTGCCCCACCCAGACACATTTGATGCTTACACCAGGAGCAACACAATTACATCAAACTATACATTTTTAAATTATGACACTGGCCATCATAGAGTAAATCCAGCATTTTCCAGCACATGTATATATATATATATATATATATATATATATATATATATATATATATATATATATATATATATATATATATATATATATATATATATAAATATATATATATTTTTTTTTTCTTTTTTCGTTCATTGTTTCAGAGAAAGCAGTTTATCGGAGTCAAATTCCTTGTGTGTTATACATGGCCAACAAAGATTATTCTGATTTGAAACCTGGAAAACACTATATTTCCAGACATTCAAGGCTGTGTACAAACTCTGCTCATAGCACAGTTAAAGCTTGTGTGCAAACATCACATTCACAATATCAAATTCCTACCTGCATTCAAAAAGTCCGACAAATTTGGTTCCGTAACCGTTATTCTAACAACTTTTTGGACATCACCCAGTCTCACTTTTACCAGCATTTTCACTGTAGAAAGTACATAACACATAAGCAGGATTAGAGCAACATAATAAAGATCCATCCACATGCACATTTCATTCAGAATGCCGGAAAAGAAGTCAACGTATCACAGTTCTGGGTATATGTGATACAGCAGCCTTTTTTTAAATTATTATTTTTAAGAACTGCAATGCATTTGTGAAAGTAAGTTATAAATACTTATATGTATGTATGTATGCATACATATATATATATATATATATATATATATATATATATATATATGCATCTATACTGTAACGGACTGAGCCCTATGTTAGTTTATTTAATAGTTACAAATGTTCTGGTTTCTGATATAAACTTGAAGCCAATTGTTACATGCAGTTTACAGAGCAAGGGGAGGTTCAAGTTTGGTCTGTGTGTGTAACGAAGGACAGAGTAAAAGCCGGTTTCTGTGCGTTCATTATTATATATTTATTTTGGCGTTGAATACAGCTTACAGCTTACATTCATTCACTGTTGATAACGGCGCGAGTGGCGTCCTTACAATACTTACATCTTTAAACTCTCCCTTTCCCAGCCTGTACACGGAGCATATCGTCACAAGATTATACAATGATAAAATTACCCGGCACACTAACCTGATATTAGACATAGAAACACTGTGGTATTTATAAGAGTTCCTCTTTTCGCTTCATGGCAGCGGCGGTCAACTCACCTGTCCGCCCAGTGCTCTGCTAGCCTCGTCTGCTAGTTACGTCTGTTAGCCAAGCGGCTAACATACTTAGCTTCCACTGTTGTGGGCGCGGAATGACAAAGGTACTGCCTTATTTGGACTGGGTGCAAAAATAATCTATTTTTGGGCTTAAATGTTTCCTGTAAATGTAACAAACGTGTTAAAATGACTCTTCTAATGTTGTGCTCCGTGGTCGAAAAACCCTTGTATTAAAAGTTAGAAAAATAAATACATTAAAAAATATATATATAATTAAAAGATATAAGTACTGAAGCACTCCATTAGGCATTTGAAGTACTCAAGTACAGGGATCAATGTACATCACTATACTACAGTGAAAACCGGTATTGTGTGAATAAGTGAGTAAAACATAAGTTTTCCAGGTTTATACAGTATATAATTATGTACAATTTACATATCAAATATTCTATTTCACATAATGTTTGAAATTGTCCCACATCCCGCGCAAAATCGAAGTCTGAGGTGCCTAACATTTAAGCTAACATTCACTGGGTGACATTAGCCCTTTTAGAATACCATATTTATTAGATACAAAACCGTACACAAATAACTTAATTACATATTGAGCAACAATATAAAGTAAATTCTGACATGATGCTACAAATGACAAATAATTGATTTAGTAAGAGAGGAGAAGCAACTTACCACAGTCCTTAAACATCCAGAATATGGCATCCAGAAAATTCTTCAGGGTGTGGACACGAGGAGGGGCTGTAGGGCGGGGCTAATCAGAGTACCTCTAACACTGTCTCGTTTAACGATGGAAATCCACACCAACACTGGGGGGCGTTTTACTCCAGCTGTTGTTGTAATAACTCTGATAGATGTAATTCATGTTAACACTGCATATTTAACACTGGGGATTTTACTGTGTATCTACATTAGTACATAATAATAATACATTTTATTTAGAAGCGCTTTTCTAAAAACTTAAGACACTTCACAATATGAAATAAAAGTAGAATTAATAGAATACAAAAAAATGCATACAGAAATAACAGCCATTCACTTTAAACAGAAAACAACTGGGCATTAAACACAGTAAAAACATAAAAGATTAAAAGCTCGATTAATAAAGTGACTTTGGGCATGAGTCTTAAAGTTCAACAGGTTAGTGCAGTTCCGGGCGGGATTAGGGAGGGGGCAGCAAAGCTAAAGGCATGAGTATCTACATAAGTACTTGTATAAGCATATAGGTACCTATATACTTGCTTCTTCTCACACTTTAAGTAGTTTCAAGCTGAGTTTGTCAAATGTACAACAATTACATAAGTACATACATAATTACATAAGTAACTAGTCAAATGTACATGCAATAAGACAAAGATCCCGCAAGTTTCAAAGAAGAACAGGTTTCCTAAGTGCATGCATTGATTAGCTGCTGATGTCATTCATTGATTTTTTTTTTTGTTATTGTCTGATCATATCATTTATTGAGTATTTTGTGTAATCAGCTGATGCTGTGTGGGATGCAGGAGATAGATTTGGTCGACTGGCAGAAGAACACAATCTACCGACACTACACCAAAAACACCAAACAGATCCACTGGTTCTGGCAGGTGTGTTGAGTGACAAAGCTAATGAACAATGTGATCAATGTGTGTAGATTGATTGATTGATTGATTGATTGATTGTGTTCCTCTAGGTGGTGAAGGAAATGGATAACGAGAAGAGAATCCGTCTTCTTCAGTTTGTTACAGGAACTTGTCGTCTGCCTGTCGGAGGCTTCTCTGAACTTATCGGTACAACTTATTTGTCAACAATGCAAAGCAACTCGTTTGTAAAGTAGAGATGTCCGATAATATTGGACTGCCTATATTATCGGCCGATAAATGCTTTCAAATGTAATATCGGAAATTATCGGTGTCGGTTTCAAAAAGTAAAATGTATGACTTTTTAAAACGCTGCTGTGGTACACGGACGTAGGAAGAAGTACAGAGCGCCAATAAACCTTAAAGGCACTGCCTTTGCGTGCTGGCCCAATCACATAATATCTACGGCTTTTCACACATACTAGTGAATGCCATGCATACTTGGTCAATATACACCCCCCCGCCCACTTCAACCTCCTCATGCTCTCTCAGGCAGAGCATGTCCCAAATTCCAAGCTGCTGTTTTGAGGCATGTTAAAAAAATAATACACTTTGTGACTTCAATGATAAATATGGCAGTGCCATGTTGGCATTTTTTCCATAACTTGAGTTGATTTATTTTGGAAAACCTTGTTACATTGTTTAATGCATCCAGCGGGGCATCACAACAAAATTAGGCATAATAA
Source organism: Nerophis lumbriciformis (assembly GCF_033978685.3). Classification (NCBI taxonomy): domain Eukaryota; kingdom Metazoa; phylum Chordata; class Actinopteri; order Syngnathiformes; family Syngnathidae; genus Nerophis; species Nerophis lumbriciformis. The sequence continues at coordinate 15,638,716 of NC_084565.2, forward strand.
TGTGTTGATTCCACGACTGTATATATCGGTATCAATTGATATCGGAATCGGTAATTAAGAGTTAGACAATATCGGAATATCGGATATCGGCAAAAAAAAGCCATTATCGGACATCTCTATTGTAAAGTTGCAACTCATTTGTTGCAGAAAATCAATGATTTTGTTATAGTTATTGCGACACAATGTGATCCTCTCCAGTTAAATTAGGATTGCATGTGTACAGCATGTCTGTGTAGGTGTGTGTGGTAGCAGGGGATTGCATGTGCTGCTAAAACTGACACACATTCTTGGTAGGCGGCAACAACACCCCCTAGAATATTGTCAGGGAATAGCATGCTTTATTAGTAGTAGTATTGTTATTAGTATTGACGTACCGAAAATGGTGAATGATTCGAGTGCTGTTGTTTACAGGAAGTAATGGTCCTCAGAAGTTCTGCATTGACAAAGTGGGGAAAGAAACTTGGCTTCCAAGAAGTCACACATGGTAAACAAAAACTTCATAAACTCTTTCATAAAAACACTTACAAGATTTCCGTGAGGAGCTGGACAAAGTGGCTGGGGGAGAGGGATACTAAATTTAAACGATATGGAATCAGACGGCTGGTCTTGAACTGGGTAAGAAGCTACTTAACCAACAGGAAGCAATATGTGAAAATAAGTGAAAGTATGTCAACAGAGCTAAATATATGTACCCCAGGGATCAATTACTGGGACCATAGTGTTCAATCTTTATACAAACGACATTTGTAAAGTTACAAAGGACTTACAGTTAGTATTATTTGACGACACAACAGCGTTCTGTTCTGGAGACAACACACAGGAGCTAATACAATTAATAAATTAAATTAATTAAAAAGATGGTTTGACAATAACAGATATTTGACAATCTTTGAATCTCAGTAAAACTGAAGTAATGCTGTTTGGTAACCGTCGAAGAGAAAGTCAAACACAAAGACAAATAAATGGAGTGGAAATTGAAAGAGTAAAAGAAATCAAATTCTGGTGTGTAATAATAGACGATAATATGAACTGGAAATATCATATAAAAGTATACAACATAGGGTGGCAAGAAATTATTTTATAATGAATAATGAAAAATAAAATCACCCGATAAACTCTACTGCTCGCTACTGTTACCATATCTGAGTTATTGTGTAGAAATAAGGGGAAATAATTACAAAAGCACACTTCATTAACTAACCGTATTACAAAAAAGATCAGTCATAATAATACATAATGTTGTCTATAGAGAACATACACACCCTTGTTTTTTTAAATCCAAAATATTGAAATTCAATGATTTGGTGCATTTGCAAACAGCTAAAATTATGTACAAAGCAAACTGTAACTTGCTACCCAAGAGTGTCCAACCATTTTTCTCAATAAAAGAGGAGAAATATACTGTAACCTTAGAGAAAAATCTAACTTAAAACATTTGTATGCATGTACAACAAATAAGACCTTTAGCATATCAGTATGTGAAATTAATATATGGAATGGATTAAGCAAATAAGTAAAACAATGTACTAACTTGATGCAGTTTAAGAGTTTGTTCAATCTCAAAAGTGTTTACAAAGTATAAGAAAGAGGAACAATGATACTTATTGAAAATAACGACACTGACCACTACTTATGAAGATAACTGTTGTTGTTAGAAATCATGGATGTAATTGTGCTACAAATTGAAAACAGGACGTGAACATATGTGTAAGTAACTGTGATGAAGAGTAAAGCGGGTAGGATTAAAATATGTGTTGCTTTTTCCTACTGCTTTTCGGGCATGTAAAGAGAAATTAAAAATATGTGATGTGTTATGTTGAAACTGCATACATGTTCGAAATGTACTTCAACTAACTAACCAACATATTTAATGTAGAATAGTTCTTTAGATTTCAATGTAAATTATTTATTTATAATTTCATACTTTTTGTAAAAGATTCTCCAGATTTTAATGTAAAAATCTGTTTTTAGATTTCAATGTAGAAGATTTCTTTCAGATTTCAATTTAGAAGATTTTTTTTTACATTTTAATGTAGAAGATTTCACTATATTTTAAAATATTAAGATTTATTTTAGATTTTAATGAAAAATATTTCTTTAGGGTCTAACATATATGATGTAGAATTTTTTTTTTTTTTTTCCCGATTTGAATGCCTTTACATTTTAATGTAAAATTCTTTTAATTTTAACATATTTAATGTAGAATATGTGAAAGTGTTTGTATCATTTTTTTGTTGCTAAAATGATTTGTTCTTGTTTTTCCTTTCAAAGCTTTAATCGCTTGGATCTTCCGCCTTACAGAAGTGTGGAGCAGCTGCGAGAGAAACTCATGTTTGCTATTGAGGAGACTGAAGGATTCGGTCAGGAGTAAAAGTGCAACAACAAATCTGATTATTTCTTCAAAACATGCTAATAAATCATGTCAGCTTTCACCTTCATGACCTGCAGGATGGAAAAACAACATTATTTTATGAATATTGTACATACATTGTGTGTATTTTGTGACTTGCACACTATATATACAGTATATTTACATTTCCAGCGACTACGACATGCCTTAGTACCTCGCTTTTAATCAGTAATTACTTACAAAAGTCAAAAGAAAACCAAATTGTATGAAAACTGAAGCAATTTTTCCATAATAAACAATGTAAATACAATTATCCCAGACATCAAAAATATGAACATAAAACACATTTAATAGAGAATGATGCTTTTGGATGCATAAAACAATGTGAAATACAGAAACAATGAATAAAATGTAAAAATGACCAATTAACATCAATGAACATTTTTGGTGTAGACGAGGGTTGTGCAAATGACAGCCCACTGACGTCTTCATTGTGGCACTTGAGACGTTATGAGTTTGATAATAAGCAATCTTACCCACAGGGAGGCTGCATCCATTTTAATAGTTTGATCATTCTGAATGTGATATGTCACCAACTGTTGGACAACGTGAGTAATTCAGGTCTATGACATTAAATTGTACTCTAAATACCTATGAAGGTTCTCATTCATCCAGGTGGTTGTCATCTCAGGGCTTTCAATTGCGTATAATTCAACGCCCCGAGATGACCCCTAAATGCTCCTGTGCGCAGCATCCCGTTGTATGACCCAAACAACCTTACCCAGTCATGGTGCAAAAAAAATAAATAAATCCAACACAAATTTTAAATAGACATTGTCACACACAACACAACCTGCTCACTGACTTTGTGAACATTATAAAAAATGTTCATGTGCCATAACAAATCTAAATTACACCAATAGAAATACAAAATCCAAAACCAGTGAAGTTGGCACATTGTGTAAATCATAAATAAAAACAGAATACAATGATTTGCAAATCCTTTTTAACTTATATTCAATTGAATAGACTGCAGAGACAAGATACTTAATGTTCAAACTGGTACACTTGATTTTTTGCAAATTTTAGCTCATTTGGAATTTGATGCCTGCAACATGTTTCAACAATGCTGACACAAGTGGCAAAAAGACTGAGAAAGTTGAGGAATGCCCATCAAACACTTATTTGGAACATCCCACAAGTGAACAGGCTAATTGGGAACAGGTGGGTGCCATGATTGGGTATAAAGCAGCTTCCATGAAATGTTCAGTCATTCACAAACAAGGATTGGGCGAGGGTCACCACTTTGTGAACAAATACCTGAGTAAATTGTCCAACAGTTTAAGAACAACATTTCTCAACCAGCTATTGCAAGGAATTTAGGGATTTCACCATCCACGGTCTGTAATATCATCAAAAGGTTCAGAGAATCTGGACAAATCACTGCATGTAAAGTAGCAAGGCTGAAAACCAATATTAAATGACCGTGACCTTCGATCCCTCAGATGGCACTGTATCAAAAACCGACATCAATCTCTAAAGGATATCACCACATGGGCTCAGGAACACTTCAGAAAACCACTGTCACTATTACATCTGTAAGTGCAAGTTAAAGCTCTACTATGCAAAGAGAAAGCCATTTATCAACAACATCCAGAAACGCCGCCGGCTTCTCTGGGCCCGAGATCATCTAAGATGGACTGATGCAAAGTGGAAAAGTGTTCTGTGGTCTGACGAGTCCACATTTCAAATTGTTATTTTCTTTACTATAGTGGTCTCGATAACGGGTACCGGTTCTCAAAAAGGGATTCGACTCGGTTCTTTTCTTATCGAACAACCGGGAAAACCGGTTTCGAGTATCATCCCTATTTATATATATATAAGAAATACTTGAAGTTCAGTGAATTCTAGCTATAAATATACTCCTCCCCCCTTAACCCCCCCCCAATCTCCCGAATTTGGAGGTCTCAAGGTTGGCAAGTATGATGCACTGTGTGATCTTATGCGCACAATACATATTATTTACTGCTCATTTTTAGTTTTTTGTTGCGTTTTACATTTGTTGCTGTATGTAGAAAGTGGCAAGTGGTTTCATCGGGTCTATGCTCTTTTAATACCTCTTACAGTATGTCCTTTTGTGTTCTTTAATATTTCCTACTTGTTTCCATGTGTGTTTACCTTTTTTAATGGACTTTTTGAATCTGCACTGCAACTACAATATTTCCCCATTGTGGAATGAATATGAAGATAGGATGTAGCTCATCCTATCTTCACTATGTAAAGCACTTTGAGTCACTAGAGAAAAGCGCTATATAAATATAACTCACTTCACTTCACATATACAAGATAATAGCTTCAATATAGAGGCAACTTGTTGTTCCCCTCTACTGGTACTTTTAAAAGGGTAATACTAACTTTTGGGACTTTTGCTGTGGTCATTATTACTGTTTATATTCACCATTGGCGTTGTTAGGCCTATTTTAGGGGGGCTCAAGCCCCCCTAAAATATTCTTAAGCCCCCCTAAATACTTTGGTGCTATATATTTTTATTTTTATTTTTGTATTTTTTTATTTTACAAATACATGCCGACATATTCATTATAACGTGGCCCGAATATGAGTTTAAATAAATAATCATATAACCTGTCATTATTCACTCAGTTTCCCCTCACTTCATAGCGTAAGGTAGGGAGCCCCTTTAGTGCGTCGCTATCCAATCCATTCCACTTGTTCATATAGAAAATGCCCACATCACTCAAAATCCAGTCCGCATTTTCTCTGCGACCTTGCTTGCAGTCCTGCAGGTGTACGAAGCACATTAGCACACAGCACTGCAGACTGCAGAACACGAACGTGAACGGATGCAAAATGGACATAAGAAACTTTTTCAAGAAAGTAAGTATTCATCACTGCTTGTAGTAAAATGTATTAGCTCCACTTTACACCAGGTCTGTGTTTGACAAAAAGTTACATTCCCGCTCTAAAACAATGCTGCTACTTAGTTAACTAGTTAGCCTGAAATGCATCATGAAGGTCCTGGTTATTTATGAAGTTAAATGTGCACTCTTTTTTACCATTTCCTATCTTCTGGAGGATCAGCTGTGTTTCTCACTTTACACATGGAGGAGAACAGGTGCTGAGCTCTTTCATGTATGACTATCATCAGTAGATAGTAGATACAGAATATATATATATATATATATATATATATATGTATATATATATATATATATATATATATATATATATATATATATATATATATATATATATGTATGAAAGACTTAATATGTATATATATATATAAGAATAACCCAGACACCATCTTTGTAGTCATTTTTCTCCTGCGTGGACTTGTTTTTAAGTTTTGTGTTTCTCGTAGAATCTATATAAAGTAATATACATTAGCCTATTGTTAAAATAATGAAAAAAACATACTTAAGTATATTTGTTTTATTGTATTGTTACATTAATAGCTGTTGTATTATTATAGGATGGCTTGTTAAACATTTCATAGGATTTTCAGAGGGAGGAAAAACCCATCCATCCATCCATTTTCTACCGCTTATTCCCTTTGTGGTCGCGGGGGCGCTGGAGCATATCTCAGCTACAATCGGGCGGAAGGCGGTGTACACCCTGGACAAGTCGCCACCTCATCGCAGGGCCAACACAGATAGACAGACAACATTCACACTCACATCCACACAGTAGGGCCAATTTAGTGTTGCCAATCATCTTATCCCCAGGTGCATGTCCAAGACATTTAATATAAAATGTAAAATGAATAAATACATAAAAAGAAAAACAAAAACAATGGTTAAAAGCCATCGTCCCGGGGAGCATTTCATTTCGTCCCGTGTATTTTTTTTTTACCGTCCCCGGGACGACGGGACTACGTTAATCTCAAACCCTGGAAGTTACATTTTATTGTTTGCATTATTTGTTTCAGCATTGCACTTTGAAGATGGTCCCTCAGCTCTTTGACAGCTTTGGCTCTTTTTCAGATCAGAATAAGCGGTAGAAAATGGATGGATGGATGGACGGACTCTAAGTCTTTTTTATTTACAGTATATATAAACGTTTCTCATTTCTATTCAGACTTCCATATATATTTAATTTCCTTAACGGCTTGCCATAATAAAAATATATATAAATACTGTAAACCAAATTATCCCGATCCAGATATTACTTTAATTCAAGTAATTAAGTAATATTTCCAGGGCTTGAATTTACAACCATTTTACATATGTGCCCAAAATGTAATCTGTGCAACTTCAAAATATTTGGGAACAAACAATTATTGTATTGTGAGCGAAAGTCGTGGCATTAGCCTCTATGTTGTGAAGTAATAACATAGAGGCTAATGCCACGACTTTCATTGTGTTTCAGTGTATCTTGAAGGATCAGATCATGCAAGTAATTGTTTCTTGTTGATGCTGTAAACAAAATGTCACTGTGCAAACCCATGTTTGTTGTTGTACTAAACACAGATTGAAAATAAACCGACTGAAATAATAATAATAACAATGAATATTTTATAAGTCTTTGTTAGCCGTTTGTGAAGTTTTGTGCTCGTGCGCTACGTTCACTCGCATCCTGTGCATCTCCTGGGGGCTAAGCCCCCCCCTGTCCTTAAAAGCGAGTGACGCCCCTGATATTCACTACAGGAGAGCGCTATATAAATATAATTCACTTGACTTACCCTAAAATACCAATATCTTTAAGTAATTTCTCATTGTACTTACAGTATATTTTTATACTTTTAAATTGTTTACATAATTTGGCTCTGAGGGCAAAAAAACTGAGCATTTGAATGAGAACTGTTGTGCCAAATGTGATTGCCTGCCAAAAGTTGATTCCCTTCGCGGGAGCGCGCAACGCTCACTAAACTTGCATTACTCAGCTTTGTCCGTCCACAGCGGACTACTAGGTGTGAGACAAACACTTTATCTTCGTGGTTATTGTAACGCTACGTGTTTGACATTATTTGAGCCTTTATCATGTCGGGATAATGACAGTTTTCCCTTTCTGTGGTATTAATGAGATCTAAAGATGACAATTCTGTTCATAACTTTCATGGACAGAATTTCTAGGCGCAGTCAAGGCGTTGAGGGGATCTGGTTTGGTGGCTGCAGGATTAGGTCTCTGCTTTTTGCAGATGATGTGGTCCTGATGGCTTCATCTGGCCAGGGTCTTCAGCTCTCACTGGATCGGTTCGCAGCCGAGTGTGAAGCGACTGGGATGAGAATCAATGGTTCTCGCCCGGAAAAGGGTGGAGTGCCATCTCCGGGTTGGGGAGGAGATCTTGCCCCAAGTGGAGGAGTTCAAGTACCTCGGAGTCTTGTTCACGAGTGAGGGAAGAGTGGATCGTGAGATCGACAGGCGGATCGGTGCGGCGTCTTCAGTAATGCGGACGCTGTATCGACCCGTTGTGGTGAAGAAGGAGCTGAGCCGGAAGGCAAAGCTCTCAATTTACCGGTTGATCTACGTTCCCATCCTCACCTATGGTCATGAGCTTTGAGTTATGACCGAAAGGACAAGATCACGGGTACAAGCGGCCGAAATGAGTTTCCTCCGCCGGGTGGCGGGGCTCTCCCTTAGAGATAGGGTGAGAAGCTCTGCCATCCGGGGGGAGCTCAAAGTAAAGCCGCTGCTCCTCCACATCGAGAGGAGCCAGATGAGGTGGTTCGGGCATCTGGTCAGGATGCCACCCGAACGCCTCCCTAGGGAGGTGTTTAGGGCACGTCCGACAGGTAGGAGGCCGCGGGGAAGACACAGGACATGTTGGGAAGACTATGTCTCCCGGCTGGCCTGGGAACGCCTCGGGGTCCCACAGGAAGAGCTGGACGAAGTGGCTGGGGAGAGGGAAGTCTGGGCTTCTCTGCTTAGGCTGCTGCCCCCGCGACCCGACCTCGGATAAGCGGAAGAAGATGGATGGATGGATGGATGGAAAGATGACAATGATAGTGGATCTTTATTGTCATTGCACGAGTACAACAAAATGTTGTTTTCAGTACGTTTGAGATTAGACAAACAGTGTACAGGGTTACAGAACAAGAACACTGATGGGTCGCCACAAGGCTTTTTGAGAGCCAAAATCTACCCAAATGACCACTTTGCTGCTTCCAAAAATGTATTTCAAGTAATATTTTGATACTGACGCATCTCATCTCTGCATATTTTACTCTTATGAGCATTACATATATCAAAATCAAGTACCTACTGTATTGTTTACTTGTTGAAATACCATTTTAGAGCTAAAATCTACCCAAACGACCACTTTGCTGCTGCCAAAAATTGATTCCAAGTATCTTCTCTCTGCATAATGCACTATAGAACACCCTTATGAGCATTACATATATCAAAATCAAGTACCTACTGTATCTATTAAATCATTTTTGCAATAATAATACATTTAATGATTTTTTTTTAAATCAAATGAATACATCCAAACACTTGATATACATAAATGATGTGCAAGAATAAATAACAATTAGCTTCTAAACAAGAATAGGTTTAATCACATCAACATTGGACTAATTAAGAGTTCTTTAAATCTCATTAATACCACAGAAAAGGAAAACCCTTTTTTTTATGCCCTTGCATACCAAAACTAACAGCATGTAAAAGCGCGCCATCTATGTACACGTAATGCAAATTAATCACATAGCTTTGTATTCTGACATGAATATAAATCGACTAAAGAGAGAGACAATTATATGTGTACTGAATGCAGCTGAGATAGGCTCCAGCGACCCGAAAAGGGACAAGCGGTAGAAAATGGATGGTTGGATGTATTGTTTTATATTCAACTATGTTAGAGAGATTTGTTTTAAACTAAAACGTGTTCCCTCTTCTCCATTCGGAAGAGGCTTCTCGACTCCGCCTCCTAATGTAACTGACCAATCAACAAAACGTTTGTCGTCACCTGACTGATTTGATTGGTCATCTTGTGTGTCATGTTTAGAACGAGGAAGTTATTTGAAGGTCTCAGCTGACATCGACATCTTTAAAGGTTCGTGCTTAAAATATGTATTTTCAAATCTCTTTCTTACATTGTAAATATAAGCCCTCTCTTGCTATTGCCTTTATCATACAAGGTCCCTCGTTTATTTATTTCTACAAATGGTGTAAAATATTTAATAATTTCATATTTAAATATCAAAGAATCATAGCGGGTTTAAGCGGGTTTGACATAAACTACGGTGTCGACAGGAGCACGTCGGAACTGAAATGACCCAAAACCCCATCCTTCCATTTTCTATCGATTGTCCCAAACCTTAAACACATGCAACAGGAACATCACTAAATGCTGAGGGATCCGAAACAAATGCACAAAGGTCCTGCAAGTGCACAATACACACAAACATACACACACAAAAAACAACTGCATGAGAGAAATGCAGCAAGTTCATGGAACACAAATAACAGCTAGATAGGTATACCAGGACTGCCAGACCTAAGCAACATTGTTTTTAAAGATGTTGGATGCTTATAAGAAGGTGGTTGAAATGAAAACATATTTTTTTAATTATGTTTTTACTACGGCTGGCAAACACTCATGCAATTAATCACAAAAAAACAGACTAATCCCAACAGTACTTTAGATAAAACTGTAAACAAATGACGTACATTCAACTAAAACATTAAAACATGCTCTTGTTTAACATTCTGAAAATACAATTGCATTTGTACCAAAATATCGGGGTATTTTTCAAGTTAATTTAAATCATGCAATCAAGTAATTAACTGCGAATATTTGTGATTAATTGAAATTAAAAAAAGTTGATTAAAAATTTAATAGTTTAACAACACCAATGTTTTCTTCTTTTTTTTCCATCTATCCATCCATTTTCTACCGCTTGTCCCTTTTTGGGGTCGCGGGGGGTGCTGGAGCCTATCTTAGCTGCATTCGGGCGGAAGCTACCGCTTGTCCCTTTTTGGGGTCGCGGGGGGTGCTGGAGCCTATCTTAGCTGCATTCAGGCGGAAGGCGGGGTACACCCTGGACAAGTCGCCACCTCATCACAGGGCCAACACAGATGTTTGTTTTCTTCTGTGAACTTCTTTTGACTCTTATTTAGGTTTTTGGCATTGGCAGGACTTTCTGCATTTGTTTTTTATCCTGCAGAGTTTATGAGTTCATGAAATGTTTATATTTTGAAGCGTTTTCTCATTGCATGTGTTTATGGTGTTGGATAATTTGTGTGTTTGCAACATTTGGATGTTACAGCGGGGGTCAGCAATTTGCTGCCCTATTGGCTCCCTGAAGCTTTTTCGAAAATGTAATCGTGTACATTTTTTAGATTTTAATATGGTTCTTTAGGAGGACAAACATGACACCTAATTGTTAGAAATCCCACTGTTTATATTAAACGTGTTTCACTATTGGAAGTATTTGGCGAGCGCTGTTTTGTCTTACTAATTTTGGCGGTCCTTGAACTCACCGTAGTTTGTTTGCATGTACAACTTTCTTCGACGCTGCCACAGAAAAAAACTTGTTTTATGCCACTCCTTTGTCTCATTTTGTCCACCAAACATGTTAAGTTTTGCGTCACTGCACAAAGGTGAGCTTTGTTGATGTTATTGACTTGTGTGGAGTGCTAAGTCCAACCTTCAGTTTCCTCTAACTTGGACACACATATCTGTACTTTTGGCCATTCTAAGTCAGTAATTTCCAGGAGTTATCTCACCCTCCGAGAAGCATCAGTTTTACCAATGTTTTCCAATGTTGTAAAAATGTGTAGAAAAAATATTAGATTTAAACATTTCTGTAAACGAAGATTTGCATCAGCCTGCGACACATAGTAATTTTGATAGTAGGCTAATATAGACACTTACACCATGTGTTGCCTTCATTATAACACTTGTGTAATGCATTCATTTTTTTGCGGCTCTTTCAACATTTTGGGTTGCTGAACCCTGCACTAAAGGCCAATATAAAAAAATACAATTAAAGAAAACTGAAAAAAAGTCATTTTGCGAGAATGACATTAAAATATAACAATAAAGGCAGAATACTACAAAAAAGTTATCTTTGACAAAAAAATGCATTGTTACAAGAATGAATGCGTTAAGTTAAACTTTAAGAAGAAGGCAGTGACTGCTCGCTGACTGCTCGCTGTTGCTGCTGTGAAAAAGCTAAGTATCGTTCTATCTCTGTGCTTTTAAATTGTTTTGCAGCTTTCTTTACTACTTCCCAAACATATGTAGTAGTCCTATTTAACTTGCAAATCACCCGATCTCTGTCTCACCACCCCTTCCTCAGCTAGCTAGCTGCTAAACTAACGAAGCTAGCGCGGAGAAAGGCGGCGCCGGTCGGAAGGAATCTACTCCCCGCATACCGTGACCACTTCCCTGAAGACAGCAGGAACTTCACTCGGTGACAGAAAATACCGTGAGTATGGCTTCCTGCGCTTCGTGCACCTTACTCATGGATAGGCTGGCTCTGCTAGAGGGCCTTGTCCGCCAGTTAGAGCAGAGTAATCTCGTAACTTTAGATGTTGCGGACACATCTGCTAGCGTTAGCTGTAGCGAGCTAAATAGCCCAGTTTATAGCAGTCCTAAGCGGCCTATAAGCTACGGTGAACCGGTTGAGACGCATAATAGATATAGCCCTTTAGCTAGTCCTACACCCCTGTCTACCAGACACCACACCTAAGTCATAGGGGAATCCATCACCCGAAACATAAAGTTTAGCAAACCAGCCACAATTAAGTGTATTCCCGGGGCCAGAGCACCTGACATTGAAGCTAATCTTAGGGAGCTAACCCGCAACAGGCCTAGTAAACACGTACGACAGGCTAATCACACCACTTGTTATGCAAACATAGTTGTACACGTTGGCTCCAATGACACTAGGATGAGACAGTCAGAGATTACAAAGAGAAACATAGCCAGGACGTGTAATCTCGCTAGAAAGATGTCCAGGCATCAAGTAATGGTCTCTGGCCCCCTGCCTGCGAGAGGCAACGATGAGAGATATAGGAGATTAGTCTCGCTTAACAAGTGGCTGGCTAGCTTCTGTAGACAACAGGGACTAACGTTTATTGATAATTGGCCCTCTTTCTGGGGCAAACCAGGTTTGCTGATGAGAGACAGCCTTCACCCTAACCAGGAAGGCGCCATCATCCTGGCGAGTAACATAAATTTCTGTTTGAGTCACACTTGACTAACTACACTAGAGCAACCCCGGTCACAGGCAATTACAGAGTCTGCTAGTCCGGGTGAGGAGTCAGTTAAAATAGAACTAGCCAGCGCCAGACTGGATAATCCCTGCACACATAGCAATTCTCTTAGAATAATACACAACTCACATAATGTTTTTTCTGTAGTGACTGTGTCAGAGGTAGACATGCATTCTACTGAGGTGGCAAATTATGATGCGTTCAGTTTATCGCAGCACCAAGCAAACAATCTGAAAATTCCCGTCATGTCAATTCCTAGATATGGTCGAAATTATTTAAAGTGCACTACGCATAATAAACGCAACATTATTAATATTGCTACTACGGATAATTTCAACAAAAACTCCTCAAAACAGCCCACTACCTATAATATGGGCTTTTTAAACATAAGATCATTGTCTTCCAAAACGTTATTAGTTAATGAGGTCATTAGAGACAACAATCTTAACCTCATTGGTCTCAGCGAAACCTGGCTCAAACCAGACGATTTTTTTGCGCTGAATGAGGCATCTCCTCCTAACTATACGAATGCGCATATTGCCCGTCCCCTTAAAAGGGGTTGGGGTGTCGTACTAATATACAATGAAAACCTTAACCTTACCCCTAACCTAAATAATACATATAAATCGTTTGAGGTGCTTACTATGAGGTCTGTCACACCGCTGCCTCTCTACCTGGCTGTTATCTACCGCCCCCCTGGGCCCTATTCGGACTTTATCAGTGAATTCTCAGAGTTCGTTGCTGATCTAGTGACGCACGCCGACAATATAATCATAATGGGGGACTTTAATATCCATATGAATACCCCATCGGACCCTCCGTGCGTGGCGCGCCAGACTATAATTGATAGCTGTGGTCTTACACAAATAATAAATGAACCCACGCATCGCAACGGTAATACGATAGATCTAGTGCTTGTCAGGGGCGTCACCACCTCCAAAGTTATGATACTCGCGTATACTAAAGTAATGTCCGATCATTACCTTATAAAATTCGAAGTTCTGACTCATTGTCAACAAGCTAATAATAATAAGAATAACAACTGCTATAGCAGCCGCAACATTAATGCTGCCACAATGATGACTCTTGCTGGCCTACTGCCTTCGGTAATGGCACCATTCCCAAATTATGTGGGCTCTATTGATAACCTCACTAACAACTTTAACGACGCCCTGCGCGAAACCATTGATAGTAAAGCGCCGCTAAAGCTAAAAGGGGCCCCTAAAAGGCGTACCCTATGTTTTACAGAAGAAACTAGAGCTCATAAATTATCATGTAGAAAGCTGGAACGCAAATGGCGCGCGACTAAACTTGAGGTTTTCCATCAAGCATAGAGTGATAGTTTGATAACTTATAAACGCATGCTTACCTTAGCTAAAGCTAAATATTACTCAAATCTCATCCGCCTCAACAAAAACGATCCTAAATTTTTGTTTAGTACAGTAGCATCACTAACCCAACAAGGGACTCCTCCCAATAGCTCCACTCACTCGGCAGATGACTATGAATTTCTTTAATAAGAAAATTTAACTCATTAGAAAGGAGATTAAAGACAATGCATCCCAGCTACAACTGGGTTCTATTAACACAGATACGACTGTATATACGACGGATACTGCCCTCCAAAATAGTCTCTCTCTTTTTGATGAAATAACATTAGAGGAATTGTTAAGGCGTGTAAATGGGATAAATCAAACAACATGTTTACTTGACCCACTTCCTGGGAAACTTATCAAGGAGCTTTTTGTATTATTAGGTCCATCTGTGCTAAATATTATAAACTTATCACTTTCCTCTGGCACTGTTCTCCTAGCATTCAAAAAAGCGGTTATTCATCCTCTGCTCAAAAGACCTAACCTCGATCCTGACCTCATGGTAAACTACCCACCTTCCGTTTATTTCGAAAATCCTCGAAAAAATTGTTGCACAGCAGCTAAATGAACACTTAGTGTCTAACAATCTCTGTGAACCCTTTCAATCCGGTTTCAGGGCAAATCACTCTATGGAGACAGCCCTCGCAAAAATGACTAATGATCTATTGCTAACGATGGATTCTGATGCGTCATCTATGTTGCTGCTTCTTGATCTTAGCATTGCTTTCGATACCGTTGATCATAATATTTTATTAGAGCGTATGAAAACACGTATTGGTATGTCAGACTTAGCCTTGTCTTGATTTAACTCTTATCTTACTGACAGGATGCAGTGCGTCTTCCATAACAATGTGACATCGGACTGTTTTAAGGTAACGTGTGGAGTTCCCCAGGGTTCGGATCTTGGCCCTGCACTCCTTAGCACCCACATGCTGCCGCTAGGTGACATCATACGCAAATACGGTGTTAGCTGTCACTGTTATGCTGATGACACCCAACTCTACATGCACTTAAAGCTGACCAACACGTCTGATTGTAGTCAGCTGGAGGCGTGTCTTAATGAAATTAAACAATGGATGTCCGCTAACTTTTTGCAACTCAACGCCAAGAAAACGGAAATGCTGATTATCGGTCCTGCTAGACACCGACATCTATTTAATAATACCACCTTAACATTTGACAACCAAACAATTACACAAGGCGACTCTGTAAAGAATCTGGGTATTATCTTCGACCCAACTCTCTCGTTTGAGTCACACATTAAGAGTGTTACTAAAACGGCCTTCTTTCATCTCCGTAATATCGCTAAAATGTGTTCCATTTTGTCCACTAGCGACGCTGAGATCATTATTCATGCGTTCGTTACGTCTCGTCTCGATTACTGTAACCTATTATTTTCGGGTCTCCCTATGTCTAGCATTAAAAGATTACAGTTGGTACAAAATGCGGCTGCTAGACTTTTGACAAGAACAAGAAAGTATGATCATGTTACGCCTATACTGGCTCACCTGCACTGGCTTGCTGTGCACTTAAGATGTTACTTTAAGGTTTTACTACTTACGTATAAAATACTGCACGGTCTAGCTCCATCCTATCTTGCCGATTGTATTGTACCATATGTCCCGGCAAGAAATCTGCGTTCAAAGAACTCCGGCTTATTAGTGATTCCTAGAGCCCAAAAAAAGTCTGCGGGCTATAGAGCGTTTTCTATTCGGGCTCCAGTACTATGGAATGCCCTCCAGGTAACAGTTAGAGATGCTACCTCAGTAGAAGCATTTAAGTCCCATCTTAAAACTCATTTGTATACTCTAGCCTTTAAATAGACCCCCTTTTTAGACTAGATGATCTGCCGTTTCTTTTCTTTTCTCCTCTACCCCCCTCTCCCTTGTGGAGGGGGGGGGGGGGGGGGGGGGCACAGGTCCGGTGGCCATGGATGAAGTGCTGGCTGTCCATAGTCGGGACCCGGGGTGGACCGCTCGCCTGTGCATCGGTTGGGGACATCTCTGCGCTGCTGACCCCTCTCCGCTCGAGATGGTCTCCTGCTGGCCCCACTATGGACTGGACTGTCACTATTATGTTAGATCTACTATGGACTGGACTTTCACAATATTATGTCAGACCCACTCGACGACCATTGCATCCGGTCTCCCCTAGAGGGGGGTGTCACCCACATATGCGGTCCTCTCCAAGGTTTCTCATAGTCATTCACATCGACATCCCATTGGGGTTTTAAGTTTTTCCTTGCCCTTATGTGGGCTTTCTACCGCGGATGTTGTTGTGGCTTGTGCAGACCTTTGAGACACTTGTGATTTAGGGCTATATATATAAATGAGGTGGCGACTTGTCCAGGGTGTACCCCGCCGTCCGCCAATTGTAGCTGAGATAGGCTCCAGCACCCCCCGCGACCCCGAAGGGAATAAGCGGTAGAAAATGGATGGATGGATAAATAAACATTTATTGATTGATTGATTAAGTATTGTTTTCAAAGAAAAACCTGAAAAAGTTTTTTAACTTTGGAATATTAGGCTGGGAAAAATTGTTATATTGCTTGTTGAAATATCATGGGGAAAATGAGGAAAAAAAGTGAAATATTTGTGAATTCAAAAAGTAACAACAGCAAAACTAGAAAAAAGAGAAACAAATAATAATAATAATACAATTAGTCATTAGGGCTGTTAAGTTAAACGCATTACCTTGTGCACAAAAAATATTGCATTAATCACACAATTTCTTTTGAGCTCACATGCTCCTTTGTCTTACCCCTGGTTGGATACCAAAACGGTGTGTTGTTAAACAGTACATCCAGAAAGTATTCTATAGCCTTATTCCAAAATGGAATAAATTCATTTTTGTTCGAAAAATTTTACAGACAATGCCCCATAAAGAAAATTGAGATAAGTTTTGTTTTGAATTGTTACAAATATATGAAAAATTAAAAAATCACGTGTACCGAAGTATTCACAGCTTTTACTAAATATGATGCACTTTTGGCAGCAATTACAGCATCAAGTCTTTTTGAATACGATGCCACAAGCTTGGCACACCTGTCTTTGGGCAGTTTCGCCTATTTCTCTTTGCAGCACATCTAAAGCTCCATCAGGTTGGGTGGGAAGCTTTGGTTTTCATCTAGGATGTCTCTGTACATTGCTGCATGTACCTTAGTCTAGAGCTACAGCATTCCTTTGTGGGTAGAGGAGAACTTTCCGGAAGGACAATCATCTCTCCAACAAACTTTTAATCAGGCCTGTATGGTAGAGTGTCCAGACAGAAGCCATTCCTTTGTAAAAAGTTTTGCCAAAATGCATCTAAAAATGAGAAACAAATTTCTCTGGTCTGATGGGACAAAGATTGAACTCTTTGGTGTGAATGACAGGCGTCAGGATTGGAGGAAATCGCAGGCACCGCTCATCACCAGGCCAATACCATCCCTACAGTGAAGCATAGTGGTGGCAGCATCATGGTGTGGGGATGTTTTTCAGCGGCGGGAACTGGGAGACTAGTCAGGGGAAAGATGAATGCAGCAATGTACAGAGACATCCTGAATAAAAACCAACGCTTCCCATCCAACCTGATGGAGCTTTAGAGGTGCTGCAAAGAGAAATAGGCCAAACTGCCCAAAGATAAGTGTGCCAAGCTTGTGGCATCGTATTCAAAACGACCTAAGGCTGTAAATGCTGCCAAAGTTGCATCAAATAAGTATTGAACAAAGGCTGTGAACACTTACGTACATGTGATTTATTTATTTTTATTTTTTTGGGGATAAATTAGTTAATACTTTACGGATGCACTGTACGTCAGTGATCAGGTCAAAGCATACACCAGTGCAAAGATAACTGAGGAGACTGACTGGTGTACTCAATATAAATAATGCAGGTCAGTAATTTTCCTGCGAATAATCAAAAAAGAAACAAGTGTGATTGTAAAGAATATATCGTTTGGCAGCACTATGTTGGTTGTGTTACCAAATGTCATTTATCAAAATGCATGCTTAGATCTTTCTGGGTGTGACACTCGGGAGAAAACCTTTGGACAAATGTCCAAATAACAAGGCATAAACATTTTGCATGTATTTTTCTTCAAAGGATTCCAATGTGTGTGTTTACGGTCCTGTGACGGAAGAGAGCATCATGGGAAATGCTGATAGTGCGTTGGTGCAGAAGCATTTGTTTCGCTTCCGTCCTGAAGATCGTCCGGCGGTTGAAGGAGTGTTTGACAGACTTCAAGGTGACATGAGGACGCCTGCAAGGAACACTGTCACCTTTCCTATGTTGCAGGTATGAATCATAATGTACAGGTAAAAGCCAGTAAATTAGAATATTTTGAAAAACTTGATTTATTTCAGTAATTGCATTCAAAAGGTGTAACTTGTACATTATATTTATTCATTGCACACAGACTGATGCATTCAAATGTTTATTTCATTTAATTTTGATGATTTGAAGTGGCAACAAATGAAAATCCAATATTCCGTGTGTCACAAAATTAGAATATTGTGTAAGGGTTAAATTTTGAAGACACCTGGTGCCACAAACTAATCAGCTGATTAACTCAAAACACCTGCAAAGGGCTTTAAATGGTCTCTCAGTCCAGTTCTGAAGCCTACACAAACATGGGGAAGACTTCAGATTTGACAGCTGTCCGAAAGGCAACCATCGACACATTGCACAAGGAGAGAAAGACACAAAAGGTTATTGCTGAAGAGGCTGGCTGTTCTCAGAGCTCTGTGTCCAAACACATTAATGGAGAGGCAAAGGGAAGGAAAAACTGTGGTCAGAAAAAGTGTACAAGCGATAGGGATCACCGCGCCCTGGTCAAGATTGTGAAAAAAAACCCATTCAAAAATGTGGGGGAGATTCAGAAGGAGTGGACAGCTGCTGGAGTCAGTGCTTCAAGATCCACCACCAAGAGACGCTTGAAAGACATGGGTTTCAACTGCCGCATACCTCGTGTCAAGCCACTGTTGACCAAGAAACAGCGCGAAAAGCGTCTCACCTGGGCTAAGGAAAAAAAGAGCTGGACTGCTGCTGAGTGGTCCAAAGTCATGTTTTCTGACGAAAGCAAATTTTGCATTTCCTTTGGAAATCGAGGTCCCAGAGTCTGGAGGAAGACAGGAGAGGCACAGGATCCACGTTGCCTGAAGTCTAGTGTAAAGTTTCCACCATCAGTGATGGTTTGGGGTACCATGTCATCTGCTGGTGTCGGTCCACTCTGTTTCCTGAGATCCAGGGTCAACGCAGCCGTCTACCAGCAAGTTTTAGAGCACTTCATGCTTCCTGCTGCTGACCTGCTCTATGGAGATGGAGATTTCAAGTTCCAACAGGACTTGGCGCCTGCACACAGCGCAAAATCTACCCGTGCCTGGTTTACGGAACATGGTATTTCTGTTCTAAATTGGCCCGCCAACTCCCCTGACCTTAGCCCCATAGAAAATCTGTGGGGTATTGTGAAAAGGAAGATGCAGAATGCCAGACCCAAAAACGCAGAAGAGTTGAAGGCCACTATCAGAGCAACCTGGGCTCTCATAACACCTGAGCAGTGCCAGAAACTCATCGACTCCATGCCACGCCGCATTAACGCAGTAATTGAGGCAAAAGGAGCTCCAACCAAGTATTGAGTATTGTACATGCTCATATTTTTCATTTTCATACTTTTCAGTTGGCCAACATTTCTAAAAATCCCTTTTTTGTATTAGCCTTAAGTAATATTCTAATTTTGTGACACACGGAATTTTGGATTTTCATTTGTTGCCACTTCAAATCATCAAAATTAAATGAAATAAACATTTGAATGCATCAGTCTGTGTGCAATGAATAAATATAATGTACAAGTTACACCTTTTGAATGCAATTACTGAAATAAATAAAGTTTTTCAAAATATTCTAATTTACTGGCTTTTACCTGTATATACTTAAGTCTAAAATGTACGTAATCATTTTTCTTAGCACTGATCATTGCTCCACATGGTTTACAGTAGACAGTTTTTCAGATTGGACAGGCTCCATAACTAACCCTGCCCCCTCGCACACATGCGAGTAAAATATTTATGATGAGATGTCTAAAAGACAAAAATTGATATTATTGTATGTCTGTTACTTTTGTCAATGTGCATTTCTTTGGATTCGTTATGGTCTCGTTGTTGGTCAGGGAGAAAAGTTTGTTGATGAAAATAATGAGTCAATCGACTGCATGTGTTGCCACTAAAAGGTTTAAAGATGGCCTCTTGGACTCACATCAGTGACTTAGTTGATGTTCTGGTTTCACAAACATATTTTGTCATCTTCAACAAAGATTGTGTGAATATTAGTCTAAGTGAGCAATGCTAATTTTCATGTTCCTAATTACCGTATTTTCCGTACCATAGGGCGCACCGGATTATAAAACGCACTGCCGATGATGCTCTATTTTCGATAATTTTTTTTCATATATAAGGCGCACCGGATTTTAGGGCGCATTAAAGGAGTCATATTATTATTTATTTTTTTCTAAATTGAAAACACTTCCTTGTGGTCTACATCAATACAGACCGGTACTGGGCCGCGGCCCGATACCGGTCCGTGGATTGATTGGTACCGGGCCGCACAAGAAATTAAAAAAAATATATTTATATATATATATTTTTTATTATTTTTTTATTTTTTATTTTTATTAAATCAACATAAAAAAATATATTTATATATTTTATTTTTTTATTTTTTTTTTATTTTTTATTTTTATTAAATCAACATAAAAAACACAAGATACACTTACAATTAGTGCACCAACCCAAAAAACCTCCCTCCCTCATTTACACTCATTCGCACAAAAGGGTTATTTCTTTCTGTTATTAATACTTCTGGTTCATACATTATATATCAATATAGATCAATACAGTCTGCAGGGATAGAGTCCTTAAGCACACTTGATTGTATGTTTTTATGACAAAAAAAAAAAATACCTCCCCCACCCTCCCGGTCCGTGGGACAAATTTTCAAGCGTTGACCGGTCTGCAGTTACAAAAAGGTTGGGGACCACTGGTCTACATAAAATGTAATTGTGGTTATTTGATCAAAATGTTGCATAGATTATGTTTTACAGATCATCTTCAAGTCGTTTCAGGTTGCGTCATTTTGTGGGGGGTTATATTTACGTGGCTCACCTTCGGCAGCGTCTTCTCCCCGTCATCTTTGTTGTAGCGGTGTAGCGTGCAAGGATGGGAGTGGAAGAAGTGTCAAAAGATGGAGCCAACTGTTTTAATGACATTCAAACTTTACTTAAATCAATAACGGAGCAGCATCTCCTCATCCGTGGCTCACTAGTGCAACAACAAATGTGCCCCATGAAAAACCGCCCGACCAGAACTCTCTAATAACTAAAGTTCCTTGGGTGAATGGGTAATGTAAACTCCCTACACCGGTATGTTTTAGCGCTTTCATGGCGAGTTTACTGACAGATATAAGTAAGAACTTTACACTACTTTATATTAGAAATGGCAACAGCGGAGGATGAATGTACCATAACAAGAAGATTAAAAAAAGAAGCCTATCGACTACGGTGTCAGTACGGACTACAAAGGCGGACCCGCGCACATTTTCAGGACTTATGCCGATCCCAAATACAGATCAGCAGGTACCAGAAGGTAAGAAAAGTTGCTTTTGCATAATATTGTGAAATAAAACGCCAGATAATATGTCTTAACTTAAAAACCCCGTTTCCATATGAGTAAGAAATTGTGTTAGATGTAAATATAAAC
Organism: Nerophis lumbriciformis; assembly: GCF_033978685.3. Classification (NCBI taxonomy): domain Eukaryota; kingdom Metazoa; phylum Chordata; class Actinopteri; order Syngnathiformes; family Syngnathidae; genus Nerophis; species Nerophis lumbriciformis. The sequence goes on from NC_084565.2 coordinate 15,660,353, forward strand.
GGAATACAATGATTTACAAATCCTTTTCAACTCATATTCAATTGAATGCACTACAAAGACAAGATATTTGATGTCCAAACTCATAAACTTTATTTTTTTTTGCAAATAATAATTAACTTAGAATTTCATGGCTGCAACACGTGCCAAAGTAGTTGGGAAAGGGCATGTTCACCACTGTGTTACATCACCTTTTCTTTTAACAACACTCAATAAACGATTGGCAACTGAGGAAACTAATTGTTGAAGCTTTGAAAGTGGAATTCTTTCCCATTCTTGTTTTATGTAGAGCTTCAGTCGTTCAACAGTCAGGGGTCTCCGCTGTCGTATTTTACGCTTCATAATGCGCCACACATTTTCGATGGGAGACAGGTCTGGACTGCAGGCGAAACAGGAAAGTACCCGCACTCTTTTTTTACGAAGCCACGCTGTTGTAACATGTGCTGAATGTGGCTTGGCATTGTCTTGCTGAAATAAGAAGGGGCGTCCATGAAAAAGACGGCGCTTAGATGGCAGCATATGTTGTTCCAAAACCTGTATGTACCTTTCAGCATTAGTGGTGCCTTCACAGATGTATAAGTTACCCATGCTTTGGGCACTAATGCACCCCCATGCCATCACAGATGCTGGCTTTTGAACTTTGTGTCGATAACAGTCTGGATGGTTCGCTTCCCCTTTGGTCCAGATGACACGATGTCGAATATTTCCCTAAAAACAATTTGAAATGTGGACTCGTCAGACCACAGAACACTTTTCCACTTTGCATGAGTCCATCTTAGATGATCTCGGGCCCCGAGAAGCCGGCGGCGTTTCTGGATGTTGTTGATAAATGGCTTTCGCTTTGCATAGTAGAGCTTTAACTTGCACTTACAGATGTAGCGACAAACTGTATTTAGTGACAGTGGTTTTCTGAAGTGTTCCTGAGCCCATGGGGTGATATCCTTTAGAGATTGATGTCGGTTTTTGATACAGTGCCGTCTGAGGGATCGAAGGTCACGGTCATTCAATGTTGGTTTCCGGCCATGTAGCTTACGTGGAGTGATTTCTCCAGATTCTCTGAACCTTTTGATGATATTATGGACCGTAGATGTTGAAATCCCTAAATTTCTTGCAATTGCACTTTGAGAAATGTTGTTCTTAAACTGTTTGACTATTTGCTCACGCAGTTGTGGACAAAGGGGTGTACCTCGCCCCATCCTTCTTTTGGGAAGCTGTTTTTATACCCAATCATGGCACCCACCTGTTCCCAATTAGCCTGCACACCTGTGGGATGTTCCAAATAAGTGTTTGATGAGCATTCCTCAACTTTATCACCTTTCCCAACTTCTTTGTGACGTGTTGCTGGCATCAAATTCTAAAGTTAATGACTATTTGCAAAAAAAAAATGTTTATCAGTTTGAACATCAAATATGTTGTCTTTGTAGCATATTCAACTGAATATGGGTTGAAAATGATTTGCAAATCGTTGTATTCCGTTTATATTTACATCTAACACAATTTCCCAACTCGTATGGAAACGGGGTTTGTACACACACACCATAATCATACTCGTATGTTGAAGCACAGTACAATCCATTAAGCGGTGCGGCTTCATAGCTTACCAAAGTCGTACTAAAACATTTTGATAGAGTTTTGAGCATTGTGTGTAATGTTCTATATTTTCAATGGAACATATACAATTTTGGTGTTGTTTACCTGAGTCATATTGCAGTCTACACGTATCTCTTATGTGTGACTGCCATCATATTGCAGTCCACACATGTCTCTTATGTGTGACAGCCATCTACTGGTCACACTTATCATTTTACCATGTACCAAATAAAATAGCTCAGAGGTCTGTAAGCACAACCAAAATTATTCCGTACATTAGACGCCCCAGGTTATAAGGCGCACTGTCCAGTTTTGAGAAAATGAAAGGATTTTAAGTGCGCCTTATAGTCCGAAAAATACAGTATGTAATATATGAACACTTTGTTGTTTGTTTGATTTTCTGTGGGATTCCACATCTCTGAATTCCAATCACGTTGCTTTGATCACATATTCACCATTGCTAAACTTTGGATGGTGAAATCCACTATTAGGTGTTGAAACGGTCCAATTGTAAGTGTGCGTGCTGCAGTATGCGTTTGTTCTATTGAACACACATGTAGCAAACAATAATCTACCATTCTTGAAAAAAAAATGTTGGTCTTGTTGGCATCAAAGTAGTAATTTCCTTGAAAATGTGTCTGTGTGTGTTGACTTGTTGTGTTGTTAGTTTCATCATCGCAAAAGTAAATTTGTCCTTTTGTCAAAAAGGAATTTCAAGCACAGGAATGAAAGTATTTTCTTCTTTTCTCCTGCGTTCTTTTACCCCTAGTAGATGTGCAAGCAGTGGCTATTTCTCCTTATGTTAACAACTGCTTATGTTGACATAAGGGATGTCGACCTAAACAGCTTCCACTGTAATTATGCACAGATAGGATGGTCTCTCTCATGGATGATTACCGTGCTCCAAATCATGCAAGTAACAATCTTCCTAATCTTAAGTATTTACTGTATGTCCCGCAGTCCTCCATGATCGGAGTGTCACCAGAGTCTATGGTGAAGAGATTATTCAAGTGCATGTGCAGTATAGACGCCACACCAACAGCATCTGGCAAAGTCAGTGCCTCCTTGGCTTCAGGAGTGTGTCGAGAGCAGTTGCTCATCTTCCTCGCAGACGTGTTGCGGGGCACTGCTGAAGAACAAGCGCCTCTTGTTCTGGCCATGTCTCAGGTCGGAGAACGCTCCAAGACTGTCACCATTCAGCAAGTAACAGAGGTGAGAAAAGTCATTGTTGTCCTGATTATTGCTGCCACGTATCTTTGTTTGGGCTTTCTCAGGGCATTCAGTCCATCACAACTGCACTTTTCATTTTATCTTAGAAGACATTTGGCCTCTCATCACTTCATTCTCTCAGACTTAAAGTACCAGTAGAGTTGAAAAACAAGTAGACTTTATATGCTTAACTGTGTTTCACTGTATCCATTAAACCAGTGTTTTCCAACCTTTTTTGAGCCAAGGCACATTTTTTGCATTGAAAAAATCTGGAGGCACACCACCAGCAGAAATCATTCAAAAACAAAACTCAATTGACAGTAAAAAGTAGTTGTCGCAATTGTTGGATATGACTTTAAAGCATAACCAAATAGTAGGTGTACTGTCACCACCTGTCACATCACGCCATGACTTATTTTGAGTTTTTTGCTGTTTTCCTGTGTGTAGTGTTTTAGTTCTTGTCTTGTGCTCTTATTTTGGTGGCTTTTTCTCTTTTTTTGGTATTTTCCTGTAGCAGGTTCATGTCTTCCTTTGAGCGATATTTCCCGCATCTACTTTGTTTTAGCAATCAATAATATTTCAGTGGTTTTTACCCTTCTTTGTGGGGACATTGTTGATTGTCACGTCATCTTCGGTTGCACACTGTGGACGCCGTCTTTGCTCCACAGTAAGTCTTTGCTGTCGTCCAGCATTCTGTTTTTGTTTACTTTGTAGCCAGTTCAGTTTTAGTTTTTCATTGTGCATAGCCTTCCTTAAGCTTCAATGCCTTTTCTTAGGGGCACTCACCTTTTGTTTATTTCTGGTTTAAGCATTAGACACAATTTTACCTGCACACTACCTCCCGCTGTTTCCAACATCTACAAAGCAATTAGCTACTGGCTGCCACCTACTGATATGGAAGAATATTACACGGTTACTCTGCCGAGCTCTAGACAGCACCGACACTCAAGAACAACACATAATTTGCAGACTATAATTACTGGTTTGCAAAAAATATTTTTAACCCAAATAGGTGAAATTAGACAATCTCCCACGGCACACCAGACTGTATCTCACGGCACACTAGTGTGCCACAGCACACTAGTGTGCCGCAGCACAGTGGTTGAAAAAAACTGCATTAAACCATATCCAATTGTATTTATAATCCGCAAAGTAGGGATGTCACAGTATGAAAACATCTTATCACGGTTATTGTGACCAAAATGATCACGATTATCATTATTATCGCAGTAATTTTAAATGTGCTCAACATTTTTTAAAACTACTTATACTGAAATCTTTTAACCAAGTTTTATTTAAAAAAACACAAACAAGACATTCAAAATGTATATATGTACTTCAAGTAGAAAGTTGAATGTACATATGAAAGCAACACAAGCATTATAAACAAAGTTATATGGCAGAAACAAAATAATACTACAAATAAATAAAAATACATGTGAAAATTTCACAAGATGGCACTTTATGGACATAAGATGTAACTGCACTTTTTGTTCATATAGATAAAAAAGTGTTTATATATGAGGTCTAGTCTTACACGTCGGACTGCACGATTATGGGCAAAATAATAATTGAGATTATTTTTTATCAATATTGAAATCACGATTATTAATCATGATTATTAACTATGTTAGGTAAAACAGTGTTGGTGTGCGATTGCGACGCCATCATGTAATTTGTAATGTTTAATAAAACGCTCTCGATAATCCATATATTTAAAGACAAATATTTGTGTTTTTGTTCATTAATAGTATCAGCGTATCAGTTTTTTTTATCACATGATGCCGTTATCTCTATTTTTCCATTTTCATATATATATATAAGACATTTCATATTGCTTCTTATTTTGTTCTCTGCTACAAAAAATGTTCTGTGCTACTATTTGTTTTCATTTAGTAGAACCAGTGCTACTATTGAAAAAGCTAAGCGTAAAGCTCTGCCATTGTATGACCCAAGGGATGAGAATATTCACAAGCCAACTTTATTTTGATAGTTCTTACAGGACTTGATATTTGCTGTAGTCCAGATCCTGGTCTGTAAAGGACGCCTTCAGGGATGGAAACCTGAAAATATGGGTGATTCCTCTCTAGGTGTCAAACTTTTGGCAGAGCAAATGTGCGCAGAACTCAAACCCACAGGTAAAGCAGCGATTATTTTGGTTTGGTCTGTTTTATAGTACAGATTACTGTATTATATAAATGTTGTTACAATTTCAAATGTTCTCTTTCTCTTAAGACCAAGAAGTCTATGATGTTACCCATTTGCAAGATTGGATCTTTAGAGTACCCCAGGTATCTTTGTACCTGATGATGCTGGTAGTGGAAGGGCTGAATGTGTCCCTAAGTGTGCAGTTAACACACACTCCACTCCCTCCTTGTAAAGACACACCCTGGAAAGAGTTCAAGTGTCTGCTTGATATCCCCACTCTCATGTTTCTGGCACCACAGGTTAGTATTGCAGCATCATTCCTGTGACATTATTTGACATGAAAACCAGCCAGTTAAAACGTGACATTACAGAGGCACTGCACAGCCTCCAAATCATTCAGAATTTGGAGAGTATTTGTAAAGACAAGTGGACCAAAATGTTTGCAACCCCGGTGACCAACTACAGAAAAACATCTGATCAAATATTTAATTCCATTCATCCATCCATCCATCCATTTTCTACCGCTTATTCCCTTTGGGGTCGCGGGGGGCGCTGGAGCCTATCTCAGCTACAATCGGGTATTCCATTCAATGAAATACAAATGTATTAATAAACATTTTTAAATGTTTTTCTGGATGTCTCTTCAAAGGAAAGGATTGTGACTTGTTTGATGGGGACGAACAGTACCTTATTTTCCGGGCTACAGAGCACATTCGTATTTAAAGGGGAACTGCACTTTTTGGGGGAATTTTGCCTATCGTTCACATCCATCCATCCGGGGGTGTATGGATGGAAACAATACATAAAGAATACCATTGTAAGTTAATAACTAGACCTACTCAGTGGCCTAGTGGTTAGAGTGTCCGCCCTGAGATCGGTAGGTTGTGAGTTCAAACCCCGGCCGAGTCGTACCAAAGACTATAAAAATGGGACCCATTACCTCCCTGCTTGGCACTCAGCATCAAGGGTTGGAATTGGGTGTTAAATCACCAAAAATTATTCCCGGGCGCGGCACCGCTGCTCCCCTCACTTCCCAGGGGGTGAACAAGGGGATGGGTCAAATCCAGAGGACAAATTTCACCACACCTAGTGTGTGTGTGTGACAATCATTGGTACTTTAACTTTAACTTAACTTAATACTAACACAGACACTTGTAAACATGTTAGCATATTTGCTAACGCTAAAAATAACTGATGCTATCTTGATAACATTACAATAGCACATACAAATATACATGAAAACACTCCTACAGACATCACACATGGGATAGTGGAAGGTTCAAAGTGTGGGGAAAAAGTAGTGGTTTACAGTCTGGAAAATAAGGTATTTTAAAATAAGGTACTTACAAAATCAGATGTTTTGATCTTTCCAGCTGCCTGACGCATACTGTGCAGCTTGGAGACTTGTATTTTCCACAATGCTGCACGGAGAGAACTTCACACGAATGGTGGCTGGACTGACACACTGCGGGCCCACTTTGCTGCTCATCAAAGACACAAAGGGACATGTTTTTGGTGGCTTTGCCTCACCCAGCTGGGAAGTCAGACCTCAATTCCAAGGTAAGAAAATCATATGTCAGTTTGCTGTTACAGTCGTGCGAGATGTAGGATGAGCCCCCACTTGTCACAGGCCAGTTCAAAGCCTAAAATGAGGCCAAAACTCAAAATGTTATATGCAACTTAAAGAGGAACTGCACTTTTTTCACAATCATTATGAAAGACATGGCAACAAATGTCTTTTTTAATGCATTTTAAAATATAAAATATAAGTCAGCTTATAGCGGAGCCAATGGGAGGTCCTCTATTCCGCCAATAAAATCCAATAAAAAAGCGACAACAATACTCCATTTACATTTCGTGACTTGAATATTTACCAAGTATTACTGATATTTTTATCATCAGCACTAACGCAGACAAACTTTTTACAGCGGCGCCGTGACCACAAGGTTTTGTGCCAATTTTGACATGATCGAATGATCAGATGCTTCCTCGTTTCCTTGCTCGTCAAACTTTATTTTAGATCATAAATCATGCCTCTCACCTGCATAGTAGAAGGACGAGAACGTATACCGACAAGTTGGTACACTTTGACAGACAATTTAGACCCGTAAATGCCGAGAGTGACACGAAAAGATTCTTGGTTCCAGCCCACTTTTCCTCGCAAGGATTATGAGTCATTCTTCATCTAAATTGGAATATGTGAACGTCCTAGCAGTCAGCATCCTTACACAGTAAGCGATGTTTTATTATGTTTGTTAGCGCTCATGAAGTCTGCAGTGAGTAATAATTAGTGATGTTGAAAATATAACCGAACGTCCGTTATGTGATTTTGAAATTAATGCATAAAATAAGCAAAATACGTCAATATTAAATGTTGTTATTAATGTACCGGTACCTGTTACTGCATTACATATATACTTACATCGTGTATATAAATGTGGATGTTTTTTAAGGGCTTTATAGGCAGGATAGAGCAACTCCCTTATGTCCTATTGCAGACCTGGGCATTCTGCGGCCCGCGGGCCACATCCAGCCCTTTGTGCGTCCCTGTCCGGCCCGCGTGAGGCCAATCATAAATTACAAAATAAATTTTAAAAAGTATTTATGTCGAGTGTGCAATACAACGGTGCTGCTTTTGTTTTGAAAAGCGTTATTTGTATTACTTCCGTGTGGACGTATGCGCGTGCGTGATTGTGAGTGAATGTGAACAGCTGCAATCACAAATTACAAAATAAAGTTGAAAAAACATCTATGTCGTGCGCGCAATACAACAGTGCTGCTTTTATTTTGAAAAGTGTTATTTATGGGCGTATGTCCGTGTGTAACCTGTGAGTGAAGGTGCACAGCGACAAGTGATGCACGGTTTACACCCGAGACGCTTAAAAGAGAAAAGTTGATGACGAATGCCGTGTTTTCAACAAGACATGGACTGCCAAGCAACGTTCCCTCTAAGGTGCGCGCCTGCGCAATTGCGCACTGCTCAAGCGTCCTCTGCGCACAGCAAATATATGCCGCGCACCAAATCAAACCTATCTAAATTCTAAACAAAATAAACACATTTATTCTGTGTAATTTTGCAATGCAACTCTGAGTGACAGTGACAACAAGCGGCCCTAACGGTGTTCGTCAACACCGTTCAATTATTGTAACGTCTATGGAGATGCTTCCAGGCCAGGAATTATATCGATCACTTTATTGAGCAAAACTGTTTATATACGACCATAACCACTCCAAAAACATGAGTAAAAAACGTATATCTCGAAAAACTAGTCATTTTCTGCCGTACAAACCAGGCCAAAACCAATTTGTCATCTGTCACCAACACGCATACCACTAAACCACTGGTGCGTTTATGGCCACACAAAAAGTCGGACAACTCAAACACCACACAAAGTTACACTATGACTCCTCAGTCATACGTGTGCTTATTTTACTGTCATTTATTATTAATGTTAATTTATTGATATTAATCATGGAATGCTGTTACTAGAGAAAGTTACAGGAATGCGCACTTCATCCTATGCTTACATTTCATTGTGCAACATGAGGATGTTTAAGGGGAACTAAATGTGATCTCTGAAAGGGGTACAAATGATTTCCAAAGCAGTGCTTTTGGTATAAAGTTAAGTTAGGTTAAATGAAAGTATTATTATTATTATTATTATTATTATTATTATTATTATTTATCTTATGGTATATATCAAAAATAATATTGAGCAAAATTTAATTGAAATATTGTCGATGTGGCCCTCTAGCAGTGCTCGGGTTGCTCATGCGGCCCCCGGTAAAAATTAATTGCCCACCCCTGCCCTATTGTAAGCTGACTTTAGATCGCATTTATTTACTATTTAGAATGCATGAAAAAAATAATACATCCGTCGCCATGTATTTCATAACGATTGCGAACGATTGCCAAAATGTGCAGTTCCTCTTTAAGATAATAGAGATGAGACGTCAGTATGTTGATATGTTCGGGGTATGCAGTGTATGGATGAGAGGACATGTACATGTCAATATGTTATAGAGTGATGAACCAAAGCAAACAGAAGTTACCTGGAGGAGCAGAGAGAAAGTGCGAGTATGAGTCCAACTTTTTAATTAGTGAGTCCAAGTGGCTCCCATCGCAACAAGCCCCGCCCCCTGCCTGCAGGAGTAACTGTTCTGTCACATGACCGTTATGCAGACAGATAAAGTTAGTACAGTAAATACATATAAAGTAAGCACATCCGTAGAAAAATACCATATCATTATTTGAAGGGAGAAAAAAGACATTTTCAGTTACTTTGAAAATGTTTTTAAAAACAAATGATAATAATCCCTTCACACTAACTCTTTGCAAAGCACATTTTGCTGTAATTACTGTAATTTCTTATTCAGTAATTGGGTTAGGAGATTATCAGCATGGAACATCTTGACTTTTCAAGGTGCAAGTACCCTGTGAACAGCTGTTCTATGACTTAACATGGGAACATTAACAATAATGTCAAATATGTCACTAGACCAGACCTGGGCAAAATACGGCCCGCGGGCCACATGCGACCCGTTAAGATTTTCAATCCGGCCCGCCGGACGTTCTACATAATTTTTTTAGACCTTTAACATCAAAACTGTCGCCGCCATTATGATGTGCAGTGGTGTTTTTAAATTACCGTAAGTCTTGAACTATAGAAAGTATTTCAGTGGTTGAAATCTGCGCTTTTGGGTGTTATAGGAGTTATTACGGTAATCTACGTCACAGCAGCTCAGACGAAGGACAAACCAGAGTGGGCGGGGTTTGTTTTCAGAGCAGCCAACCTGAAACGCATGTACCAGAAACAGATGCGGAAGCAGATTTTTACGTGATAATATATCATGTTGTAGGTATTTATTACACGTTGCATTCATATTTTGCTGTTGTTTACATTTTTGTTGTGTTTTCTTTGGTCTGAAAAGTAAAAGAGGAGCGATTTTCATATGTTGTTAATATTCAGTGTTTTATTGTTCATAGTTAATATTGTAAATCCCACTTTCTTTATTTTAATGTACATTTTGGGCGTACCATTCAGTAAAAAACTGTAAAATTCCATTCCGTTTTTTGAAGTGGTCTGTCATAACGTTTTTAGAACTCTATCGGACATTGTGACTTTTGGTATTAGTGTTCCTGAAAAAAAGGGACCCAAACACACTTACTGTACAGCAGATATTTAAAGCTAAATGTGTATATATACTGTAATTTATACACACATACACCTTGGTACCCCAGACAAATTTTTTTCTCTCAATGTAGCCCACGAGTCAAAATATTTGCACAGCTCTGCACTAGACGGTGGACAGAATATTTATTCTATTTTATTCTAGATGGTACCTCAGTTTTTGTACACCCACTTTTGGTATGATTTGTGTTCAGTCAAAATATTAATCAAAATGTTGCCCAGTTTTTGGTACAATTCTCTGAATTTTGCAACCCTGCAGTCAGACAAAGACTGTAATGCTGAGCAAACGGCAAGGGTGCCTGTCGGAAGGCAAATAGAGGGTCAGCTGTCTGTAATAAATAATCAGACAACTGACAATAATACATATTATCTATCACTGTTGGAAGTGTAGGTGCTGAGCAGTGTGGCTTGTCATGATGCGCATGGATTAACCCTGTAAGACCCGGACATAGAAATACATGAATAAAAAAATATTCAACCTGTCAGATGGTGTTGTAGGGGGCATTTGGGAATTAAAATGAAGTGTTGGCAAATTTTTCATATTTTGATAAGGTTTTATGGAACCGTTGTAACGATACAACGTTGGGTGAAAAGGGTAGCAAAATTTTCCACAAGCCATTTGTATTAATTTTCTGAACAACATGTTCCACATGTTTTCACTTCAGTCAAACAACTAAGGGTTCATTTGAATGCTTATTGCTCATCACCTTGACTCAGAACACTGTAAAATAATAATTATAATAACAACATTGCTCATTTTTATGAACAGTCAATTTTATTTGAATCAATGAAAAACACACATTTTCAGGAACTTCTAGGGTGGTCTATGCTGTATATACAAGTTGGCTTTGCGTATGATTTTGGTAATGTGTCATGTGTACAACACTGTTGGTGTGATCAAGTTCTGCATTGTTCTTCTGGCAACCAGCATGCATGTGCTGACTATGTTCACTTGCAGTGAAAGTCCAGGAAACAGTTCTTGCTGTCCGAGAAGCAGAGACGCACTTCACACTTGTGGCATTGTGTTTTGGTGTACCCAGTAGGGCAATGCCTGCAGCGGCCTCTCGTTGTCTTCTTGGGTAAATGCCCAATCTGATCGTGGTGTTCATCCAGTGGCAGGTGTCCACACGATTTCTTGTATGGGGTGCTGGTTGGAGCCGAGGATGGTCTCTTGTCAGTGACCGGGCTGCTTGTGACTGGGCTGCCATTGCCTGAAGGTCGTCCTCTCTTTGGAGTGACTGTGTCCACCAGAACGAGAGCGGATGCCATCTGTGCTTGGAACCTTCGCAGATTAAGCTCAGGTTTCTCCTTGAGAGCTTGGCAGTTGCGCTTGTAGAGGAGCCAGGCGTTGACCACATCAAGTGTGATGATGTGCCAGAAGGTACCTGTACATCTGTACAGGTACCAGCGGCGAGATTTGATGCGGAACTTGTATTATGCAGTAAACGAGTCCAGGAAATCAACACCTCCCATGTACTGATTGTAGTTACCCACAATGTACGGCCTTTCAACTTCAATGTAGGTCTTGTTGGCTTTGTCCCAGCGTTGAATCTTCTGCACAGGTTCCGTTCCAGCAAAGTGTGACGGCCCTGTTGTCAAACCATTTGACAGCAGAGATGTTGTGGTTCACCTCCACTCTGTGGTCGAAGGTTCCTCTCCCTTTCTTCTTCAAGTTCTTGTCATCTTCAAGGTTGCAATTGGGGATGCGGACTTGCCTTGCTGTACCCACATAATGGATGCCAAGCCCAAGGAGCTTCTCGATCAGTGGGACTGATGTGAAGTAGTTGTCTGCATAGATCTTGTAGTTTTGGCCCGCCGGCAGAGTTGAAGCAAGCTTCATCACAACATCACCTGACAAGCCAAGTTCAGATTTGGCTTGGACTCCATTGTTGCTCCCTTGGTAGACATCAAAGTCACACATCATGCCAGAGATTCCAGTTCTCACCCATACCTTGAAGCCCCATGGGTGTGGTTTGCCCCGCATGTATTGTTTGATGCTGCTGTATCTTCCTTTGAAAGTGATCATCATCTCATCCACTGAGTTGTGCTCTTCTGGGACCACCTTCAGGCACTTCTCTCTGAATGAATCAAGCCATGGTCTGATTTTCCAGAGTTTATCCTTCTTCTCCGTCTCAGACACTGTCAAGTTGTTGACTAGATGTAACAGCCTGGAATCTGTTGCGGGACATCACATCAGCAACAGGGGGGTACCGTGTATCTGTCTCCCAGTACATGCGACTTCCTGGCATCTGTACGAGGCCCATCTTCAAATACATGCCCATCATCTTCTCCATTTCCTTTGCACTGGTGTTTAGAGGTGTCCCCTTTGTTTGATGGCGGTATTCATTCGTCTGTGATGCCAGAGACTGAATCATGTCTGTGGACACAAACTGACGGAAGTATTCCAGTGGTGTGCGTAGTGTGGTCACGTCTTCAGTCAGAGGTGGACCAGAAAAGTCTGTATTGGGCCTGGTGAAATCTTTTTTCTGCCAGCGATATCTGTCACGGTGCTTGGCATGGGGCTTGGAAGATGTGGCCAGCTGGGGCTCAATGTCTTCAAATATGCATAGTTTAGTTTAGCCTTCTGCCTAACTAAATGTTTTTTTTTACTTTTAGTTTGCAATATTAAAGTGCAAATGTGCACAGACAAAAGGAATAAGTGTGTGTAAATTAAAATATATTGTAGATTCCTGACAAAACATATCTATTTAGACTACACAGTATCCTGGTAGGTAAACTAGTCACAAGGAATATTTGCTACCACATTGACCCATGGTTGTACATATACAACCAATATAAAACATCATCTAAATCCTATTTTTTGGAGGTATTTCACAATAATAACATAGGTACATGTTCTAGACATTATAAAGATCACAGTAAAAAATATTAGATGCATTCTACTTACATTGATTTGATCAATTTGGTCCAGTAAAGAAAAGGGTTGTCACTCTGCGAATATTTTTAAGTTGTGTGAGATTCTATAGCCTGTGGGCGGTCCTTAAATACAAATTTCGAATGTAAAGTCATTGTTAGACTGAACAATAGACCCCAATGACTATGTTAATGTGGTGGGGGAGGCAAAATGAAAAAACTTTTAACCCTTTTTTAAATAAAATAAAAATGTTGCAAATATATCACTGTGGGTCTTAGAGGGTTAAATACACAAAACATTTTAGCGTAATTAAATAAATGAGTTACCAACGCTAACACATTCTTTCTGAAAGCCCTGATATGTCTTGCGAACCAGCGTCCTATGCTGGGGACCTTTGTGTTTTGGTTAACGGCATTTTGAAAAATAAAATTGTAACTAAAACAAATGTTCTCAGGGGAATGTATATAATGTACATCTACATGGATAGACAGTATATATGTGTATGATTGTGTGTTGCATGTGTACTTGTGTGTGCAGGCGACTCCAGATGCTTCCTGTTCTCAGTCTTCCCTAGAATGAGAGTTCACACATCGACAGGTTACAACCAACACTTCATGTATCTAAACCAGAATCAGCAGACCCTGCCCAACGGTCTGGTAAGGCAAGATGTAGCATGTGACCCACATCACAGACAAATACTATTAAATGCCGTATTTGTTCATACTTTGACTGTACTTTCTGAGTTCGGATCAGGATTTTATACTATCGATTCCGATCATTCATGAGAGGCATCAGCTAACACTGATCTCAAGAAAATCTTATGATACATTAAACACATGTTTCTATTTGCACTCAAAAACTATTTTAGAGCACTAAAATAAAATGACATTAAATAACATAGTGAACATACCAGACAATCTCTCTTTTCGTAGTAAGTAAACAAATACTCCTTATTTGGCTACTGACATATGCAGTAACATATTGTGTCATTTCCGATTATTTTGTCAAAATTATGAGGGACAAACGGTACTGGATGGATGGATTATTAATCTACTTGTTCATTTACTGATAACATATGGTTATTTTCTGTTTTAACATGTTCTATCAACGCTTCTGTTAAAAAGTAATAAGCACTTTCTCTTCTGTTGTTTGGATACTTTTCTGTATGTTCATTATATTGTATATACTATATACATTTTGGCATCCTCACTCATTAATTAAATTGACTGTAATGAAGCTTGTAGTGACAGTGCTGTGCAGTATGTGAGTGTGCATCATAACTTAGTGGCGGCTTGGACAAGAAGAAGACAAAGAATCTTGTGGCAAAAGTTGCTTGTCAAACTATCGGGAGTCTTGCAGCTTGTTGAATGAGTTACTATATACTGTTTATACTGTACATTTTAGATAGCTAACAAGATAAATATCGTACTGAGTCACAGACGCAACCTCCAGATGTTTTAAATGTTGTCGCATGACAGGTGTTTTGCATGAAATGCAAGGTCGGCTGTAATGTGTTTATGGTGAAAAAGTACCAATGATTGCCACACTCAGACTAGGTGGGGTGAAATTTGTCCTCTGCATTTGACCCATCCCCTTGTTCACCCCCTGGGAAGTGAGGGGAGCAGTGGGCAGCAGCGGTGGCCGCGCCCGGGAATCATTTTTGGTGATTTAACCCCCAATTCCAACCCTTGATGCTGAGTGCCAAGCAGGGAGGTAATGGGTCCCATTTTTATAGTCTTTGGTATGCCCGATCTCAGGGCGGACACTCTAACCACTAGGCCACTGAGTAGATTTCCACATTTTCCATGTTTTTGGTGTTGTTGCCAGTGGCCACAGCCATTTTTATCTTCCTATTGCTGCTGGTCAGACTTGCTCATGTTCGTTTCCATCCAGAAAAGCACAAGCAATGCCGTCATCAACCATAATTCACATATGAATTTGTTTGACGTCAAATTGTATTGTTGATTTTTGTTGACAGTGTTGACAAATAGTTGCACTCCTATCTCTAATGAACTCATCTGATGTCTGGCAAACAAAACAAAGTGTTACCTGTACCCCAACAGTGTTTGCCTATAATTCACAATCCCTATGTGAACCGAGAACACATGTCCTTCTCTTTATTATGCATTTTAAATCGTAATTAAAAGTTAGAAATAGTTGGCTAACAATGCAGGTAATGGGGATTCAATCTATTTTGCCTCTAAAACATCCAAAAACCGCCAACAAGGTTTTATATTCATGTTGTAAGTATATATAGTATCTAATGTAGTAAAAGGTTTATTCATAATACCATATAATATTTACAGTATTTTGGTCATTATAAGCAATGCAGTAACTTTTTGGCAGTGCATTGATTTCACAGAGCACATCGCAAAGTTCACCATTTCCATCAACAACAATCCCCTTTAACTATGGTAGACTTCATTAGAGCCAATGATGACTGCATTTGGACAAATGATGAGCCATAACCTTATATTTTTGAGTCTGAATATATGGAGGATAAAAGTTTTAGAAGCTGGTTTATAAGAAGATCCAGCTATAGTGAAAAACTAAGGAACTAATTTACTAAAGGTTTGCTTGTAACACTTGCAAAACGCAAAGCTGATCTACTAAACGTGTGCAAAGTGGATTGTAATTGTTAAGTGAGCAGAATAAGGAGTGCAATTAATTTTGCGTCCCTCTCTTCATTAATATGCAAAATATATACTGATCATCAAAACGGCCACAATACTGGTAGAAGATGCGAATAAAATTATTTAGCACGGGCAATGTAATTTATCAACACTCATCACTGTTTTGCGAGCACTATTTCGCGTTTTATTTAGCATGTGTCAGAAGGGCGTGCACACGGCTGCAGGATCAGTGCATGCATTACACAGACAGGCGATGGACATACGAGAATCCTTCGTCATACGTGTGTGTCAGCATATTTGGAGGGTCAGAAATGAAAAAAGATTAGACATATCGTCTATTCAGCAACATAATTTTATTATTTTATAGCTGCGAGAGCACGGGTGTCAAACTCTGGCCCGCTGTGTAATTTCACTTGGTCCTTGAGGCGATATCAAATTAACACTAGAGCTGGCCCGCCGATTATATTCAGTGGCGGTGCCGCGGTAACACCGCATTCACCGCTAATTCTCATACTTGACAACCCTCCCGGGAGACTCTCAAATTTCAGTGCCCCTCCCAAAAATTGTCACGTCCGCTTTTCACCCAGTCCAGCGAATGCTGGCCCAGTCACATGATATGTGCGGCTTCAGCACGCACACACACGTGAATGCCATGCATACTTGGCCAACAGCGATACAGGTTACACTTGACGGAGCTCGTATAAATAACTTTAACACTGTTAGAAATATGCCCCACACTGTGAATCCACACCAAACAAGAATGACAAACACATTTCCGGAGAACATCCGCACCGTAACACAACATAAACACAACAAAACAAATACCTTGCTGTGCGTTCTTGGGTATCAGGTTATAGTTTGCTTTGTGTATAATTTTAGCTGTTTGCAAATTGTTATTTACATAATAACTCCGACATGGTGACACAAGCCAGCAGGAGAGAATATGGAGGGATTTTTGGTCTAGAACATAATATTCAGTTTTATTAATGGTAAACAAACTGGCAGCCAGGCTCTGGCTATGGTTGTTGACTGCTTCCCCAACTACTAGTGAGTACATATCGCACATGGATGTTGAGTTGCTAACGTTAGCATGAGCTTCATTTCCAGTTTTGCCAGACCACCATACATCAGAAACATTGCGTGCTGTTACAAAATGATCTTTCATTTTGAACATTTGCCACCTGTGTCTGTGCTAGCTCCAGGAACTGCCACAAGTGGATCACTGCTCAAATCTGAATGTAATGCTTGGCTGTTGAAATGCATCATATGGCACGATTTGTAAGGCTATTTCTACAATTTGTCATCGGTGCTGTTTAAATAAGCCTTCACGTCTCACTGTCATCATTTCTTTCTCTGACAATCGCATGCTGTAGCCCAGGGCTATTCAACTCGATCATGAAGAGGGCCGCTGTTTCAAGAGCCGAAGGGCTCAGGGGCCAGACATTAAAGTGTGGATGTTTCATCAGAAAGCGCCTCCGCATAGGGCTGGGCGATATGGCCTTTTTTTAATATCTCTATATTTTTAGGGCATGTCACATTACACGATATATATCTCAATATTTTGCCTTAGCCTTGAATGAACACTTGATGCATATAATCACAGCAGTATGATGATTCTATGTGTCTACATTAAAACATTCTTGTTCATACTGCATTAATATATGCTCATTTTAAACTTTCATGCAGAGAGGGAAATCACAACTAAGTCAATTGACCAAAACTGTATTTATTAAACAAATATTAAGCAGTGGCACAAACATTCATGTCATTTCCAAAACAGAAAGTGCAAGATTGTCAGAGACATTTTAAAACAAGCTATTAGTGCACTTTTGTGCATGATGTCACTAAGATGACATATCAAAACAACCTCAAACAAATAAAGTGCACTTTTGTGCCTGTTGTCACACAAGATATTTCAAAAACTGTCAAATAAAAATGAGCTGCATAATAGGAAATCAAATAGTGTATGTCCTTCGCTATGTGGTAGGTTCCTGCGGACGTTATCTCCTTCTGGTGTTGACTATTTTTTTCATACGGTGTTGATGTGGAAATGGTTGCCTCGGCATTTTGTTGGTGTAAGCGTAAGAGTAAGCACTCTTCATTCTCCAGCAGGTGACTTTTCAAATGATGCTACATATTAGCATTACTGCTACTTTTTGTAGCAACACTTTTGCCCCACAAATGACAAATTACGGTTGTCTGTTCGACATATTCCCACTTGAAGCCAAACCACCGCCACACGATGGACCCCCTGCTGTTTTTCTTGGGAATTCATTATTCCTTAATTTTTTACCAATTTGCACCTTCTTTCTCTCGTATTACCACTCGCACCACAGCTAACGTTACCCATGCCGCTACCTCTCTGCTCCGCGAGGGCGTATTCGTATGTGACGTATGTAAGCAGGTGCGCTTGTTTTATGTCTCTGTGAGAAGGAGAGACAACAAAGAGTGAGAAGAGCCTGTAGTGTAATGCCCGCAACTAAAATCAACTGCGTGAGAACGTATACTCCAATATCACGATATAGTCATTTTCTATATCGCACAGACAAACCCGCGATATATCGAGTATATTGATATATCGCCCAGCCCTACCTCCGCAGGTTATGATTCTTTGAGAACGCGTGTACTTAATTGCTAAGTAAACACATCAACTTCCACACTACACTCAATAAATTCATTATTCTGCCCTCGCTACTTGTTTCCAACGTGTGCAGCTACAAAACCCAAAACCAGTGAAGTTGGCACATTGTGTAATTCGTAAGTAAAATCAGAATACAATGATTTGCAAATCCTTTTCAACTTATATTCAATTGAATAGACTGCAAAGACAAGATATTTAATGTTTGAACTGACAAATTTTTTTTTTTTTTGCAAATAATCATCAACTTAGAATTTAATGGCAGCAACACATTACAAAAAGTTGTCACAGGGGCATTTTTACCACTGTGTTACATGGCCTTTCCTTTTAACAACACTCAGTAAACGTTTGGGAACTGAGAAGGCCAATTTTTGAAGCTTTTCAGGTGGAATTATTTCCCATTCTTGCTTGATGTACAGCTTAAGTTGTTCAACAATCCGGGGTCTCCGTTGTGGTATTTTAAGCTTCATAATGCGCCACACATTTTCAATGGGAGACAGGTCTGGACTACAGGCAGGCCAGTCTAGTACCCGCTCTCTTTTACTATGACGCCACGCTGTTGTAACACGTGGCTTGGCATTGTCTTGCGGAAATAAGCAGGGGCGTCCATGGTAACGTTGCTTGGATGACAACATATGTTGCTCCAAAACCTGTATGTACCTTTCAGCATTAATGGTGCCTTCACAGATGTGTAAGTTACCCATGCTTTGGGCACTAATACACCCCCATACCATCACAGATGCTGGCTTTTGAACTCTGCGCCTATAACAATCCGGATGGTTCTTTTCCTCTTTGTTCCGGAGGACACGACGTCCACAGTTTCCAAAAACAATTTGAAATGTGGACTCGTCAAACCACAGAACACTTTTCCACTTTGCATCAGTCCATCTTAGATGAGCTTGGGCCCAGCAAAGCCGGCGGCGTTTCTGGGTGTTGTTGATAAATGGCTTTCGCTTTGCATAGTAGAGTTTTAACTTGCACTTACAGATGTAGCGACTAACTGAAGTTACTGACGGTGGTTTTCTGAAGTTTTCCTGAGCCCATGTGGTGATATCCTTTACACACTGATGTCGCTTTTTGATGCAGTATCGCCTGAGGGATCGAAGGTCCATAATATCATCGCTTACGTGAAGTGATTTCTCCAGATTCTCTGAACCTTTTCATGATATTACAGACCGTATATGGTGAATTCCCTAAATTCCTTGCAATCGCTCATTGAAAAATGTTGTTCTTAAACTGTTGGACAATTTGCTCACGCATTTGTTCACAAAGTGGTGACCCTCGCCCCATCCTTGTTTCTGAATGACTGAGCATTTCATGGAAGCTGTTTTTATACCCAATCTTGGCACCCACCTGTTCCCAATTAGCCTGTTCACCTGTGTGATGTTCCAAATAAGTGTTTGATAAGCATTCCTCAACTTTCCCAGTCTTTGTTGCCACTTGTGCCAGCTTTTTTGAAACATGTTGCAAGCATCAAATTCCAAATGAGCTAATATTTGCAAAAAATAACAAAGTTTTCCAGTTTGAACATTAAGTATCTTGTCTTTGCAGTCTGTTAAATTGAATTTAGGTTGAAAAGGATTTGCAAATCATTGGATCCTGTTTTATTTACCATTTACACAACCTGCCAACTTCACTGGTTTGGGGTTTTGTAGTTCCTATGCAACGTAAAGAGGACGCTCCATTATCCTTTTGCTGATTGGTCTGTCATGAGGCTACGCCCCTTGTACGTTTACAACGGAAAAAAGGGTCAAAAGTCTGAAGCTGAAAAAACAGATTTGAATTTGGAAAAAAAATGTGAAACTTGAAAAAAAAGATTAAAACTTGAAAAAATTATAATTGAATCTGAACATTTTGAAAGCTCGAATACAAAACAATATTGAAAATAAGGAATTAATTCAAAAAACTATTAAGTAAATAAATAAATGATAAATGGGTTGTACTTGTATAGCGCTTTTCTACCTTCAAGGTACTCAAAGCGCTTTGACACTACTTCCACATTTACCCATTCACACACACATTCACACACTGATGGAGGGAGCTGCCATGCAAGGCGCTAACCAGCACCCATCAGGAGCAAGGGTGAAGTGTCTTGCTCAGGACACAACGGACATGACGAGGTGTGAAGTGTGAATCAAAAATATATTTAACCTGGAAAAAAACAACTGTTTTAATTTCTTTTTAATTTGAATATACTGATGTATTTTTTAACAAATAACATCAAAACTTGAGTTTTAAAGTACATTTTTTCAAGTAGAAAACTTTTGGCCCTGATTTAGCTCTATACAGAAACTTAAATGCTGTAGGAGTCAGTCGAATAGTTCAATGACTGCTTTGTGAAATGTCATCTGCTTTTTACTAGGGCATGGGTGGTCAGCACAACTACTTCGGCTTGTGGTTGGACAGTAATTTTGGACGTGGTCACAGTCGCGCACGACCAAAGTGTACAACCTTTGCTAGTCCTCAACTTTCAGCAGACGAGGACTTTATTCTGGATTCCATGGAAGTATGGGCATTACGAAAACCCTCTGAGACAGAGAAGGTAAGAAAAGGAAGAGCAGGTACCAAACACTAAAATACCTATTTGTTCCTTTAACAACCTTTTGATACCAACTATGTACATTTCTAGTATAACTTCTTAATAAACTAGCTTGCCAGGTAAATAGTTAGTTTATTATTTCTTCGGTCAGTGGTCAACAAAATAAACAAACAGTTTTACATTCACAAATTGACAATTTTACAGACCGAAAGGTTTTAGGCTGAAGTTGATAATTTACAATTCTAATGGCTTTCTTGTGAAGTAAGAACATAGAGTTGATGTTTGATTTGTAATTTTTACTCCAGATTTCAACACAATAATTGAGATATGGGAGTATGAAATAATTATATTACATGTTAAGAGCCTTTTGATTTACAGAGTTTTTAATTTTATGTAACATAGCAATAATTTTGGCCATCTTTGTCTTGAGTATATTTAAGTGCAGTTTCCAATTTAATTTGTCATCTATATAGATTCCCAACAAATGTGTTGAATACACCCTTTCTATCTCCATATGATCAATTCTTATGTGACACTGTATGGTGTTTTTACTATTTCCCAGAATTATATATTTTGTTTTATTTAAGTTGATTGACAGTTTATTGGCATCAAACCATTGCTTTAGTATGTGGAGTTCACTCTCTACGGTCTCTAGGAGCCAGTGACGTGCAGTGAGGTTCATGACTGGTGAGGCACTGACTTCATCACAGTCAGATTTACAAACATATGAACCCTAAAGAGTATCTTATTCACCATTTGATTGGCAGCAGTTAACGGGTTATGTTTAAAAGCTCATACCAGCATTCTTCCCTGCTTCGCACTCAGCATCAAGGGTTGGAATTGGGGGTTAAATCACCAACAATTATTCCCGGGCGCGGCGCCGCTGCTGCCCACTGCTCCCCTCACATCCCAGGGGGTGATCAAGGGGATGGGTCAAATGCAGAGGACAAATTTCACCACACCTAGTGTGTGTGACAATCATTGGTACTTTAACTTAACTTTCACTTTACACATACAAACTGTAGCACACAAAAAAGCACATTTAATAAAAAAAACGTTATTATGGTCTTACCTTTACTTATTAGTGCGGGAACAGTGGTGTTGGAGGAGTTGTGAATGAATGAAATATGAAATCCGTGCTGCAGTCTGCAGGTGTACCTAATGTTGTGTCCCTGCCGTCGTTCACGCTCCTCCGGCGCGAGCAATGTTGTTTTTGCACTTTTTGGCGTCTTGTTAAGTGACTTTTTTTGTGTGGATTCGGTCTTGCACGTGGAGGGTTTGGGTGTGGGCTTTGGTTGGTGTGGCGCTCCCGTCGGGGGGTGCAGTCTGCGGCGGAGGTGCAATAACCGGCACCAGGAGGCGGTATTACGCGAGCCTCACACAGTGCGTCTTCGCAGCAGTTTTATGATCGCTCAGCACAAGAAATACGTTACACACATACAGTTGTTGACAAAATACACTGTACATTATATACCTCAGCTAACTAAACTATGGAAATGTATAATATAATTCATATAGCAATACGGTCTCACTGCACAGCAGGCCAGCAGTTAGCCGAGTCCGCAATGTTGAGGCACAACTGAGTGACGTGCCTCAACTGGCTGCTGATCACCGCACCGTCTCTTCTCAGTATTTGAACGGCAAATGTGAAAATTCAGCGATTTTGAATAAAAATAATCTAAAACTGGTGAAGTTAAATGGAAAATAACTTTATAGTATAATCACTGGATACATATAACAATTACATTTTTTTTTTTTCTTTTTACATTTTTTTTCTTTCCATGATGGCAGGTGAGGCCCTGCCTCACCTGCCTTTAGTGACCGCACGTCACTGCTAGGAGCTGGCCAGAATAGTACAGGCTTGTATCATCAGCAAAGAGAATACAGTTTAGTTTTTTAAAGACTTTACAGATATCATTAATATACAATATAAACAAGTTTGGTTCCAGTACAGAACCTTGAACAGAACTCCATGTGTTATAATCTTTTTATCTGAATCTACCTTGTTCATATGCACATACTGTTCTCTGCCACCAAGATAACTTTTCAACCAATCATGAGCAAGACCTCTGACACCATACCTCTGCATTTTGTTTAAAAGTAATGTGTGATCAAAGGCCTTGCTCAGGTCAATAAAAATGCCAACAGCGAACTCTTTCTTATCAATTGCAGTGGTTATCTCCTCAACTAATTTCATCACTGCCATAGAAGTGGACATATTTGATCGAAAACCATATTGGTGTTCACTTAGCAAGTGATGCTTATCAATAAAACTGTCTAATCTCGATACAAATATTTTTTCAAGAACTTTTGAAAATTGTGAGAGTAAAGAAATAGTCCTATAGTTGGTAAACTTTTGAAGCTTATGAAGATCGGAATAACTTTTGCTGTTTTCATTTTCATTGGAAAGACACCTTTTTTAAAATAAATATTACATATATAAGTGAAGGGAACAGCTATAAAATCAACACTTTATTTGATCAGTGAAATGTTTAAATCACAGCAGTCTGTTGACTTCTTGTTTTTCAGAAAATTTACAATTTCTGTGATTTCACTTTCATGAACAGGAGAAATGAAAAACGATTCTAAGTTGTTTTCGAATGGTTTGTTCATTAAATTTGACAATGTTTTCTTGTTGTACAATATAATTTGCTACATTGGGTCCAACATTCACAAAGACGATGTTACATGCATCCGTTATTTCCTTAGGGTTATTTATAGTTTGATTATTTTTTATGAAATAGTTTGGATGTTCCTTATTGGTCATGTTTTTTTTAATGATACCATTTACCAACTTTCCACGTACCCTGGATGCTATTTTTATGTTGTTCTAACAGGTAAATGTGTTCATTTGCTGTGCTTTATCATTTGTGTTAACTTATTTTTGTACGTTTTATATTTCTACAGTTAAATATTCAAAGACTCCAACGATAGCAGTTGATTTAGTATTAATCTTCCTTCAGTTTAAATCTCGATTGACAAAAAGTGCTACCCCTCCTCCCCTTTTTCCAACTCTGTAGTAAATAATTCATAACCTTCCAATCTCATTTCACAACACTTGTTCTCATCTCTGAGACTGCAACAACACTACATTTTTTGAACTAGCTAAGATATTCTCTAATGTTTTCATAGTTTTTATACAAGCTTCGGCTATTAAAATGTATTACGGTTAATGATTTGTCCACATTCACACATTTAAATTGTTCATCTGTGAAGTACTCACAGTTTCTGGTAATATCATTGTAAAGATTACAATCTGGATGTATGTCACTGCCAAACTCATTTGAATTGCAGTTGTAATTGATATTGTTAAAGAAGTTTAGTTGGATGTGATTATGATTATTGTACAGTTCACTTCTATTAATATTCTCAGTACTTTTACATTCTAATTCCTTATCACCAACATTGGTAAATATATTTTTTTTATTCACTTTCCATTATATGTATATATATATATATATATATATATATATATATATATATATATATATATATTAGAGATGTCCGATAATATCGGCCGATAAATGCTTTAAAATGTAATATCCCAAAATATCGGTATTGTTTTTTTATTATCGGTATCGGGTTTTTTTTGGGTTTTTTTTTTATTAAATCAACATAAAAAACACAAGATACACTTACAATTAATGCACCAACCCAAAAAACCTCCCTCCCCCATTTACACTCATTCACACAAAAGGGTTGTTTCTTTCTGTTATTAATATTCTGGTTCCTACATTATATATCAATATATATCAATACAGTCTGCAAGGGATACAGTCCGTAAGCACACATGATTGTGCGTGCTGCTGGTCCACTAATAGTACTAAACGTTATCAGTTAATTTACTAATTTTCATTAATTACTAGTTTCTATGTAACTGTTTTTATATTGTTTTACTTTTTTTTTTTTATTCAAGAAAATGTTTTGAATTTATTTATCTTATTTTATTTTATTAATTTTTAAAAAAAGGACCTTATCTTCACCATACCTGTTTGTCCAAATTAGGCAGAATAATGTGTTAATTCCATGACTATGTATCGGTATCGGTTGATATCGGTATCGGTAATTAAAGAGTTGGACAATATCGGAATATCGGACATCGGCAAAAAGCCATTATCGGACATCCCTAATATATATATTTTTTTTTCTTTTCTTTTCTTGGTACAGAACACATTTTCATCCACCTCCACATCCACTGAAACACTTGCACTGAAACACACACACACAACTGACAAGACTTTTACTCTATCATGAGCGTCCCAAAGCAGTCCAAGAAAAAAAAGTTTGTATATCAGCATATAAATACCGATACACTATTGTTACAATTTAAAGCCATAGTACCACACACTGCTTTTAAAGTTACAGTGAAACTCCCCATATTCATGACTCATCATTTGCGACCCCACAACTTTGTGGATTTTTTTTTTTTTTTTTTTTAAAGTGCCCTCCGAAAATAAGCCGTTATTTTTCAGCGGAAAACACATCTCGTTAGCAGACTCCCAAGTTAAAACAGCACAGTAATACAGCATACTTGTACCATGTGAGAAAAAAATAAGACACCTTTCATATCAAAAATTGATTTATGACCCCCACCTGTCAGTCATGCCCCTCTTGTCAAACTTTTTGATAGGTGGATGGGACTGGATGGGTCAAAGTTTACACAATGTGTGGCAACATAGGGTCCGTGTTTAGGGAGGAACAAAGTTATGGAATATGGGGAAAAAAATCATATCAGGCTATTGATTATTTTTTCATAATATCGATACATATAACGACATAAATGATATCCCTCTTTCTACCTTGCCTAAAGGGGCTGTTTGCAACTTGCTCACAGTTACATTTTTCAAAGCAAAAAATATCACAAAAACACCACCGGCTAGCTCAGGCATGTCAAACTTGTTTTCATAGAGGGTCACATCGCAGTTATGGTTGCTCTCAGAGGGCCGCTTCTAATAGTGCATGGTATATCAATATTAATGTATACCTGTACAATACATGTTTATAGTTGCCTATGCATTTGATTATTAAAATCTTTTTTTACATACACTGTGAAAAAAATCTTCAGA
Organism: Nerophis lumbriciformis; assembly: GCF_033978685.3. Taxonomy (NCBI): domain Eukaryota; kingdom Metazoa; phylum Chordata; class Actinopteri; order Syngnathiformes; family Syngnathidae; genus Nerophis; species Nerophis lumbriciformis. The sequence continues at coordinate 15,686,240 of NC_084565.2, forward strand.
TTGTACTGCAAAAAACTGCCAGCTCAGTCTCCAAAATTTGACCAGTTTTAGTGTAAAAAAAAACCCCCATATATATATTTTGGTTTTTGTTTTTACAATTAAATTCATGCCAGTTTTTCCACAATAAAATGTACGGTTATTGTTTTTATAGTGCGTTAATGTATATGGAAAAACGGTACGAAAGTTTTTTGTACGATTAAAAAATGCCAGCTCAATCCCCAGAATTTTACTTTAAAATCTATTGTAATATTTACAGTGTACAATTTGATGGGTAACTTACAATTAAATTACAAGTCAAGCAGATAATGGAGTATTTATTTTTATTTTAACAAAAAATGTTTTGGAATGTATGCGAATGTAATATTTTGCTGCATTATTAGATACAATTAAAGTTGAAAAGATATGAAATTGCATGCAGTACATGTTATTTTTAAATATCAAAATGAAAAGAACAAATACCTTCAGAAAGAAAAGATAAAGTACTTTACTAACTCATATTTTTTCCAGGTTATCACGGGCTACATAAAATTATGTAGCGGGCCAGGTCTGGCCCCGGGCCTTGAGTTTGACACCTGTGTGCTACCTTATGTTACCATTAGTGGTTTAACAAAGCACATTTGTATTACATTGTTTATATTATTCACTATTACTAAGTTGACTTATTAAACATTTTTGCCAGCCCGAATAAAATAATTAGTGTTTACGGCAGTCACTCACCCTATCTTGACTACACGTACGCGGAGGGAGCGCATGCCGTTCACACATACAAAAGCATTTCAACAACAACCAACAATTTGCAGTCATGTTGTTATGATGGAATATACATTTAATGACAGCTAATGATAGCTAGCGTCTGGCATCTTTGTAAATGTTGCAAACAGACCCTTTAATGTTACATTGGTAATGAGTGAGATGTGAAGACATAAGGAATAGAGTTGGGATGTCAAACATGCAGCGCGATGGCCGGATCAGGCCCGCAAACAGGTTCAATGAGACCAGCGAGATGAGTTTGCTAAGTGTAAAATTAAGCTGCATTTTTAAATAAAGAGACTGCTGTTCTACATGTGTCCACTGGATGTCGCAATATTAATTCTGTTAGGCAAGCAAATAGTTTATACTTGGACGAGCAAAAATACCAAGCAAGAGGTACACTCTGCGACTCCTCCCCCTCGACCCAACGTAAAACAAACCGCAGTAAAATAAACAACCCACTTAACATGCTGCATGAGACACTGCACATTGCTATAGTTCTGTGAAAATGATTGTTTTCTGTGCAAATTTAAAGAAAGTAAACAGTGTGGGATTGACTGCAATACTGTCAGTGTTAAGTTTTTATTTTTGGTTTGTTGAAATTGTTCAAACGTTGCACAGCTTTTATTTTTATATCAATACACAGTGATGCCTTGAAGGCAGGGAGTAACTTAACCCACTTGAATAGTTTCTACCTCAGTGTGTATGGTTTGTTGAGTTAGCACAGGATTAATACGTGGAATTGACAAATTAGGTTTTTTGATTGATTGATTGAAACTTTTATTAGTAGATTGCACAGTACAGTACATATTCCGTACAATTGACCACTAAATGGTAACACCCGAATAAGTTTTTGAACTTGTTTAAGTCGGGGTCCACGTTAATCAATTCATGGTACATTACAAATATTTTTTTACGCTTTATGTTGGTTTTGTTCAATCCTACATCTTGGCTGACTTAAAGTTTCATTGTTTTGTAGATACACTTAGATTAAGTCTAAGTTTATTGTGTCCATGGTGTTTTTGAAACTGCACCATTTTTTTACTTAGAATTTTCAACTAACTTGAAATGTTTTGTCGAGAATTATTTGTATTATGTACATTTTCAGATTGTGCCTGTTTTATTTTGGGCCAAAAAAACAAAGAAAACAATCTGAAGTTGTCTCATAGTTATGTTTTTAAGTTATTATGCCATGGTTTTACCCGTCCAGCCCACATGGGAATAGACTTTCCTCCATGCGGCCACTGAGCTAAAATGAGTTTGACACCCCTGTGATAGTCAATTTGAGTCAGTTGCCCCTAAATGGTGGAATGCACTCTCGTATGAGCTGAGAGCTGTACCTTCTCTTGACATTTTTAAAAGCCAGTTCAAACACATTTGTTTAAGCGTCCATTACTGTTATATTCAATTTACCTTTTTATGTTATTTCTATTATCATATTTATTATTTCATTTTTCAATGTTTCTGTTGTTGCACCTTGTTGTGATTGTACTATTTGTATTTTAAACATGTGAAGCACTTTGTGAGATCTCTTTGTGAGAAGTGCTTTATAAATACATTTTACTTACTTACATCACAAAGTTATTTTTTATTTAAAAATATTACGTTTTAAAGGGGACCTATTATACAAAACCAACCGTTCTTACCTTTTGGTACCTGTTTTTGCTGTATTTGGGATCTGCATAAGTCTCAACAATTTGAAATCGGATAACGGAGGCATTGCAGTTATTTATTAAACAACCTAGCCTTCCTTCATACCTCCTTCAAACGAGCCGTTTGAAAAGCGCTTCACAGAGAACTGAGAACCCATCATTCATTCACTCCACATTCACATGCTCTTAAGACCTTTATCCCTTTCATAAGTGTAAGAACAACAATTGCTAACAGAGATTAAGAGTATTGGTTAAAATTGTCATTACTGTGCATACCAACTCTTTACGCAAAAAAATAGCACTGTCTACTCCCAACCACAAACAAGACATCATTAAAACCATACTTCTGACACATCTTTAAGTTTATTTACATACATACATTTACATCTACATACAATCATGTAGCGCTAAATAAAAAAATTAAAAAAATTAAAATAATAATTAGGGATGTTCGATAATGGCTTTTTTGCCGATATTCCGATATTGTCCAACTCTTAATTACTGATACCGATATCAACCGATACCGATATATACAGTCGTGGAATTAACACATTATTATGCCTAATTTGGACAACCAGGTATGGGGAAGATAAGGTCCTTTTTTAAAAAATAAAATAAAAATAAAATAAGATAAAAAAATTAAAAACATTTTCTTGAATAAAAAAGAAAGCAAAACAATATAAAAACTAGTAATTAATGAAAATGAGTAAAATTAACTGTTAAAGGTTAGTACTATTAGTGGACCAGCAGCACGCACGATCATGTGTGCTTACGGACTGTATTCCTTGCAGACTGTATTGATATATATTGATATATAATGTAGGAACCAGAATATTAATAACAGAAAGAAACAACCCTTTTGTGTGAATGAGTGTGATTGGGGGAGTGAGGTTTTTTGGGTTGGTGCACTAATTGTAAGTGTATCTTGTGTTTTTTATGTTGATTTAATAAAAAATAAAAAAAACATACCGATAATAAAAAAACGATACCGATAATTTCCGATATTACATTTTAAAGCATTTAAAATGTAATGCAGGCCGATATTATCGGTCATCTCTATTAATAATCAATATGTTTCTTAAATGTCAATAAAAGTAAAGTTAAAAAATAAAATACAGCTTCACCACTTGTCTATTACTTTAGCTCCAGAATTTTTCTGTTTGTTTGGGACTGTTATCACTGCCACAAGTGGTGGAAACGTTTAGTCCAATTGAGTACCACTGTGGCCCATATGGACTCGAGCTAAGAAACAGATATTTTGTTGCGGCCCTTTCGGGGGAGCTCGCAATCCAATGGTTAAGAAACACTGGGCTATATGTTAAGCTTGTTAGATTTCTTTATCACAAGTGAACATTGGCAATTAAAGAGAAACTTAACACTCACTTTCATTGCAAATGTTGACACAAAGTCGGAATAGAACGTGAACGTCAATCTAGCAGTAGGATTTGCAGGCATACTTGCCAACCTTGAGACCTCCGAATTCGGGAGATGGGTGGATGTTGGGGGGGCGTGGTTGCGGGGGCGGGGTTGAGGTGCAGGCAGCATACCCCTTCCTCTTCGAGCTTTTCTGGATGAAATGAAATTCTTTTTTCCAATCATTTTGGAACTTGCAAGCGTATGTCTTCTTCTTACTCATCGTCGCCATGTCTCTTCTTCGTTCTTCTGCTTCGTCTCCTTCTTGTTGTGTGTGCAGTTGTGCACTGAGCTCCAAAAGCCGTAGATGTTATTGTAGCGTCCCGGAAGAGTTAGTGCTGCAAGGGATTCTGGGTATTTGTTCTGTTGTGTTTATGTTGTGTTACGGTGCGGATGTTCTCCCGAAATGTGTTTGACATTATTGTTTGGTGCGGGTTCACAGTGTGGCGCATATTAGCAACAGTGTTAAAGTTTTTTATACAGCCACCGTCAGTGTGACATGTATGGCTGTTGACCAAGTATGTCTTGCGTTATCATCAAACCAGTTAAAAGATCATACAACGTGTCAGCATTTCTTGACAACTTCGAGTAAAGACCATTGTTAAACCTGCCCAACGCTACAATATTATGTGACTGAGCCGGTACGCTGTTTATATGGAGGAAAAGCGGTCGCTTGGACAGCATGCAGCTGTTAAGGGGTGAAGGTTTCAGTTGAGAGAGGACGTTAAAGGCAATGTCTTTATGGCACGTCCCCAATATTGTTGGTGGAAATCGGGACAAATTCGGGAGAATGGTTGCCCCGGGAGACTTTCGGGAGGGGCACTGAAATTCGGGAGTCTCCCGGGAAAATCGGGAGGGTTGGCAAGTATGTATGCAGGGTGAGGAGCATAATAGTGCTGCTCATCCATATATTTGTGTCAAAAATAAAAATATTTTTGGGCGTCTCAATTACGGTAAATTCCGTACTATAAGCCGCTACTTTTTTTCCTTGGATATATACTGGGGTTTATAAAACGGTGCGGCTAATTTATGGAATTTTCTTTGCTGAAGGCTGGCTATAAAGTAAATAGTTTAAAAAAAACAACAAGCAAACACACTGAATAGATGTGTTATTGTTTTGTGCTTTGGCGCCTCTTTTGGACGAGTTTGCTCACTGCAGGTGCTCCTGTGGCTGCATTGCCCTTCTGTTTAGACTTTTTTTTAGACCTACCGTAAGTACAGTTGCTGTTCGGTTTTATAGCTGTCCATATCATTACTACTCTTATGGATTCTTCATTTATCACTCCAAGCAACGTTTGTAAGTTTTACAACATAACTACCGGTAAAACAATTTTTACTTACCAAACCTTCCCATGGGTAATGTCTGTAGGAGTGTTTTCATGCATATTTTTATGTGCTATGGTAATGAAGCTAGCGTTGTTAGCATTAGCTACTATGCTAACACGATTATGAGTGTCTTTGTTAGTATTATTAACTTACAGTGTAATTATTTTTGTATTGTTTCAGTTTTTTAAATTCCCCAAAACGTCACCGTGGACTAATTGAGTCTGTTTAGCTGATTGGAGAGCTAGCTTCCGCATGCCAGTGGGTCCATGACGATGACTTCTATTTTGTTTGATCAGCTGTTTTACTGCCGTGTGACAGGAACTGTTTGGAAACAATTAAGGTATATAAATAAACAATTACAAAATGCTTCTGTGTAAATACCTATTATCACAAAGTTTCTATCTGCAGCTTACAGTGCGGCTAATATATGAAAAAAAAATAATACCCCGGTGCGCTCAATAGTCCGGAAAATACGGTACTAATGTTAATTTTCTATTCGTGGGTGGTCAATTCAAAGTGCTTTACAGAAAATTACAAGAAGGCAAAATTATGAAAAATATTAAATAATGAAAATAATCATAATTCAAATTAAAAACATAAAATAAGATCCTCATAAAAACTATTATAGTTCAAATTAAAATCAGAGACTGTAGATAAAATACTTTCAGTTGTCATATGCACAAGTAAATAAAAGTTTTTTCAGCCTTAATTTGAATATTGCCAAAGTTAAGTTTGAAGCCCATTTCACAACTTCTGGAAGACTATTTCAAATTTTAGGAGCATAAAACTGAAACGCAGCCTCACCATGTTTGGTCCTGACTAGAGATGTCCGATAATATCGGCAGGCCGATATTATCGGACGATAAATGCTTTAAAATGTAATATCGGAAATTATCGGTATCGTTTTTTTTATTATTGGTATCGTTTTTTGTTGTTGTTTTTTTTCTTTCTTTCTTTTTTTTATTAAATCAACATAAAAAACACAAGATACACTTACAATTAGTGCACCAACCCAAAAAACCTCCCTCCCCCATTTACACTCATTCACACAAAGGGGTTGTTTCTTTCTGTTATTAATATTTCTGGTTCCTAAATTATATATCAATATATATCAATACAGTCTGCAAGGGATACAGTCCGTAAGCACACATGATAGTGCGTGCTGCTGGTCCACTAATAGTACTAACCTTTAACAGTTAATTTTACTCATTTTCATTAATTACTAGTTTCTATGTAACTGTTTTTATATTGTTTTACTTTCTTTTTTATTCAAGAAAATGTTTTTAATTTATTTCTTATTTAATTTGTATTTTTTTTATTTTTTTTAAAGGACCTTATCTTTCACCAGACCTGGTTGTCCTTGAAATTAGATTGTTTAAAGGGTTCTTAAAAACCAGGTCCAGTCCATATTATGTCCAGGTCGGGCTCAGCAACACACACCTTTATTTATGTACACTCAAAATTTGGGAACTTCAACAACAAATTGCATATAATCTGTAAACAAAATTACTTCCTCTACTTCCTTCTCTACCAACTTGTCCAGTCTGTTTGCGTACCTCGCTCTCAGCCCGCTGCCCCAGCAGGCCACGGCGTACAAGAAGGCGCCCGCCACCACCGACTCGTAGAACATCTTCAACATCTTTGTACAGACGTTGAAGGATCCTAGCCTCTGTCCCTTCTTGTAGAGTGCCTCCGCGTGTTTTGACCCATTCAGCTTGTTGTCCATGTGTACACCGAGGTATTTATAATCCTCAACCATGTCCACATCAACCCCCCTGATGGAAACAGGGGTCGCCGGAGTACTCCTCCTCCTTCCTATGTCCACAACCAGCTCCTTGGTCTTCGTCACATTAAGCTGGAGGTGGTTCTTTCCACACCATGTGACAAAATCCTCCACCAGTGCCCTGTATTCCTCAATTACTACTAATTAAACAGTATTACTCTAGTATACTCTGGACTGAAGCTGTGTGCCTTCATTGTTTTTGTAGCTGTTGTTTTGAGGCATGTTTAAAAAAATAATGCTCTTTGTGAAAGTCAAAGTATAGTATTTCCCATTGTTGTAGTGGCTATCAGGATTATCTCAGGGAGAGCATGTCCCAAATTCCAAGCTGCTGTTTTGAGGCATGTTAAAAAAAATAATGCACTTTGTGACTTCAATAATAAACTTTTTTCCATAACTTGAGTTGATTTATTTTGGAAAACCTTGTTACATTGTTTAATGCATCCAGCGGCGGAATCACCACAAAATTAGGCATAAAAATGTGTTAATTCCAGGACTGTGTCTGTATCGGTTGATATCGGTATCGGTAATTAAGAGTTGGACAATATGGGAATATCGGATATCGGCAAAAAAGCCATTATCAGACATCTCTAGTCCTGACTCTAGGCACCAGCAGAAGACCATTTCCCGAGGTTCTCAGAGCCTGGAATGGTTCATATGGTTCTAACATGTCAGAGATTTACTTTGGCACAAGACCGTGAAGAGACTTGTACACAAGGAGAGCAGCTGAAGCCAGTGAGTGACCTAAGCACTTGACTAAAATTGTAATTTCCCTGGTTCTAGGCAGGACTTCAGCAGCAACATTTTAGATGTACTGCAGCTACTTTACAGCTTGTTTGGAGACCCCAGTGAGAAGACCATTACAGTAGTCTAAACTGCTGGAGACAAAGGCTCGGATTAGTCTTTCTAAGTCTAATTTAGACAATAATTCCTCTGATTTTGGCAATGTTATTCAGGTGGTAAGAAGCTGCTTATGTTATTGACTAAATGTGGCTGTTAAAGTTCAAGTCTGAGTCCATTATTACTCTTATATTTCTAACCTGATTATTCGGTTTCAGGTAGAGGGTCTCAAGGTGACTAATAATAGTTCCTCTTTGCGTTTTTTGGGCCTATTACTTTGTGATATTTGTCAATTGTGTCCATTACAAGCTAATGCTGGTTTATCCCAATCCTAATTGGACATCTTTTTCGTCTTTCAGGATGATGAAGGTACGGGGAAAAAGAGTGTCTTGGATGTGGATCCAGAGGTCCAGGCCATGATGGAGATGACAGGGAAGACTCTCTACAGTCAAGGTCTCAGAGAGCCACAGGACGACCAGGAGCAAAGATAAACATGAATATGAAAAACTGCTTATTTTCAGTCAAGGTCATCAGGCACTCTTTCACCTTTTTGAAGGGTCAAATGCTTTGCAAGAACTTGGCAAGGATGAACATTCTCCTCCATGGCCTTAGCGAACTTCTTGCTTTAGCTATCAGAGCGGTCAGCTGCCTTGTGAGTCACACGGCAGCCAAGCTGGCTAAGACTCCTTCTTTTGCTTGAAGACCTCCTTGACCTCTGGTAGGTTTCTGCCATGACTATCTTGTGACCAGAGCCTCAGCTTAACCCCTCTTTTCATATAAAGTGTCCAAAAGAAGCAGTAAAACTACAAAGATGATTGTAGTGTTCTGGTGTTGATGGTGCTGATGGAAAACATGAGTTCAATAACATCGCTTGCTGGAAACCTTCAGGATTTAGAGAGAATGTGTAAAGATGATTGAAGACAAATGGGGAACCCTGCTGATAACTACACGATATGATTAGAACCGATAGAATCCTAACAATATACAAAATCCAAAACCAGTGAAGTTGGCACGTTGTGTAAATCGTAAATAAAAACAGAATATAATGATTTGCAAATCCTTTTCAAACTATATTCAATTGAATAGACTGCAAAGATAAGATATTTAATGTTGGAACTGAGAAACTAAATTTTTCTTTGCAAATAATCATTAACTTAGAATTTAATGGCAGCAACACATTGCAAAAACGTTGGCACAGGTGTATTTTTACCACTGTGTTACATCGTCTTTCCTTTTAGCAATACTGAGTAAACGTTTGGGAACTGAGGAGACCAATCTTTTAAGCTTTTCAGGTGGAATTCTTTCCCAATCTTGCTTGATGTACAGCTTAAGTTGTTCAACAGTCAGGGGTCTCCGTTGTATTTTAGGCTTCATAATGCGCCACACAATTTCAATGGGAGACATGTCTGGACTAAAGGCAGGCCAGTCTAGTACCCCCATTCTTTTACTACGAAGCCACGCTGATGTAGCACATGCAAAATGTGGCTTAGCATTGTCTTGCTGACGTTGCTTGGATGGCAACATATGTTGCTCCAAAACCTGTATGTACCTTTCAGCATTAATGATGCCTTCACAGATGTGTAAGTTACCCACTCCTTGGGCACTAATACCATACCATCACAGATGCTGGCTTTGAACTTTGCGCCTACAACAGTCCGAAAGGTTATTTTCCTCTTTGGTCGCACAGTTTCCAAAAACAATTTGAAATGTGGACTCTCCAGACCACAGAACACTTTTCCACTTTGCATCAGTCCATCTTAGATGAGCTCGGGCCCAGCGAACCCCTCTGCGTTTCTGGGTGTTGTTGATAAATGGCTTTGCATAGTAGAGTTTTAACTTGCACTTACAGATGTAACAACAAATTGTAGTTACTGACAGTGGTTTTCCTGAGCTCATGTAGTGATATCCTTTACACACTGATGTCGGTTTCTGATGCAGTACCTCCTGAGGGATCGAAGGTCACAGGCATTCAATGTTACGTGCAAGTGATTTCTCCAGATTCTCTGAACCTTTTGATAATATTACAGACCTTAAATGGTGAAATCCCTAAATTCCTTTCAATAGGTGTGTCAGGTTCAAATACAGGACATCTGTTACACAAGACAAAAGGCAAGGAATCAAACAGAGACAGAATTCAATTTGGACTCAATTGAGGAGAGACGGCTTCAACCTGTAACCTCTTACAGTGTCTTAGCACGCTCTGACGAAGAAGGTTCTCGTCTCCTCTTTTAATTCAGATGTTCCATGTTCACGCACCAACATATGTCACAATAGGAATGGGGAGGTATGTAAAACAGTCATTGTTTTTGGTCGCTTTGAAGTCCAAGAAGAGGACTTCTCGGGCTTGGCTCTTCCTGGATCCAGCTGGGGCAGGTGTTGGAGGACAATGGACAACCCCTCCCGTCTCCTGTCCACAGTGACTTCAAGAGGGCAGCGTGTCGTAAATAGCGTTGACCAAATAGTTGGAAGAGAGTTTGTGAATTACTTCAAAGAGAGTTTGTTTAACACTTCAAAGAGAGTTCCTCCAGGAGTTGAGCACATCCTGCCATCTGTCCGTGCTGAAATCACAGTGGCGTTTCACGAGCCTTCATCCTTTTGTTAGGCCTCGAAATACAGCATTCATAATACAACATTTCTTTTGTGATAACTTACAAACAATTATTCCAACATTTCCCCCCTGTTTATCGCAAAAACGTTCCCATAATCTCCTTATCCCTAATAACTTCTTCTTGCAATTTTCAGTTAATGGTTAATTTCCTTACGACAAAGTTATGTTTACACTCAGAGTTCAACATCAATTTTTCTCATCGTTACTCGGGTCTGGAAACAGATCAGGAACACCATCCAGGTAGGTATCCCCATCATCAGATTCATCTTCCTTATCGTCCGCCAGGAAGTGCATCTGAACAGCTTTATCATCTGCTGGGCTAATCGCTGTGGTAATCAGACGGTTAAGCAGAGAACACAGACAGGGAATACAACAACATCCACACAACGTCAGTATTGCTACAAACACGGCCATAGATACTAGAATTGATGATACCAAAGACTTGTATTTGCCGAAACCGTCCATCCACCCATCCCACATAGATGTATCTATGCCTGAGTGCTCTTTCATTTTACCGTTGAGGGTGCGAAGGCCTTCCAGTGCTTTGGTCAGGCTACCTTCTGCGTCGGTGTTGTTTGGTATGAACGTGCAACACTGTTCACCAAATATTGCGCACACACCCCCTCTTTCCGCTAACAACATGTCCAGCGCCATACGGTTTTGAAAGGCCATAAAGGAGGTGGCGGCGAGTTGATCAGCGACTGCTTCAAGTCCGGCCTGTGTCCAATTTCCCAATCTCTGTACGTTGTAGTGGATATAGTTTATTCTGTCAACATTCTTGTTAATCGTACACCACCAGTAGACGGATGATTCAAATTCAGCTGCAACTTGATTTACCAATTTATAGTCGTCAGATACACCTCTTGGACACCCATCAATATAAGTTGGATCTACAACACTTTGTCAGTTTACATCATGTCTAATTATTTTCCAATGTTCAGATATCAAACTGTTCAGGCGTGTTAACAATTCTTGTACAAATATTGATACTTTTACTATGTGTATGCAGTTATCTGATGATACGTTTCCTAACTGTTGTACAGAGTCTTGCATGTTAATGCAGGTATAATTAGCTTTTTTCACATATTTATAAAATATTGGTTTCTGTTTTGTCTCTTTAGCTACAGGGTCAATTTTGTTTTGCTCATTACTTCAATTCAACTTTTTTTTTTGACTCATTTTGAGTAATTGTCTGGGCTTATACATACAACACAATCAGTTTTTGTAGCCTTTCCCACTTGCTCCGCCATAAGGAACAAATTAATTACCAAAACAGGAACCAATTATTAACAAACTTTGACACACCATCAAATGGTATGCTTACAACTTTGTCACAGTGGAATTTGTAGTGTGCTAGTTAACATGTCCCTTTGATAACACAAATACAATTCCAAATACTTTTTTTTTTTTTCATTATATGACCTTTCTACAATGTAAATACAATCCCAAATACTTTTTCCCATTATATGACCTTTTTAACTATGTGCTAAGTGTATTTAGCTTGGTCTTTCCACTATCTTTCAAATGGTGTTAGTCCTGTTGTACTTGTAATGTTAATGTACATTTTTACTAAATATTTGCATAATGCTTTTGCTACTGTCAGCACATCTGCTTTTCCTTTAGGAAATATTTCTAACTACTTTGAAAATGCATCTACTATGACCAGACAATAATGTTTTCCTTCACTCTTATTTAGTTAATTGCATAGATGTTTTATACAAAATTTTTTTTATAAGAATTAAACTATAGGAAGTATAGTACTTCTGTATAAGGGCATTCATATCCCTCCTGTTGAGCCATGAGTTCAACCTTGGCTCAATATTGCTCCTCACTTATACCGATTTTTCTTTGTAAGATTGGTTTATTGTCTGGACATACATAGATGTCTTTTTTGTTCAACATCATCCTCATAATTTCTTTGTATTCCTTTCATTGCTTGTCTCAATATATTGGTCAACTTGTTTTTGTAGTTCTTACAGCGTTTTTCAGCATTCTCTGTTCTTGATTTGATAAACGCCTTACAAAGTATATTTTTCTTTTTACATGCATTTTTCAAACTGTTTGTCATCCAAGGTGCATTATTTTGCCTTTGTTTAGATCTGCATGGAACCTCAGGACAATGCTTGTTATACAGAGTAATATAATGTTTACGAAAAGAATCATAGACCGTGTTTATATCGTCTGTATACACCTCTTCCCACTCTTGTTTTAATAGGTCATACCTGAAGTTGTTAATATGATTGACACTTCTTTTCCTCTTAAGTATTTGATGATATGCTCTTTTAGGGAATTGATAGTCAAATATTGCAAATATAGGCAGATGATCACTTATGTCATTTATCACTAACCCAGTAGTGATGTGAATCCCTAAAACATTTGTAAAGATTTTGTCTATTAAGGTTGCACTAGTTGTGGTTATTCTACTAGGCTTTGTAATTAATGGGTACAGCCATTTTTCATATAATATCTCTACAAAATCTGATGTTTGTTTATGTGAATCTACCTTTAGAAGATCAATATTATAATCTCCACAAATTACGATAGTCCTATTTTTATTTAGACCATTAATCATTTCCTCTAATTTATCCATAAAGATTTCCACTTTTGATCCTGGTTTTCTATATACACATGTAACAACAATGTTTCTGTTTTGTTCTAATTCTATCTCAACAGCTACACACCCCATTAACACATGTATGGCCATTATCATACATTTAACTGGTCTGCATTTAGTTCATTATATACATAGAGGGCCACCCCTCCTCCAGTCCTATTGTCTCTGCTAGTGACATACAGATCATAGTCCTTTAATTTCAGATCAACCTCCTTGCCTTTCTTTATCCATGTTTCAGATAAAGCAATTACCTTAAATCTACCTTTAAGCGACTCCAAAACATTTTTGATTTTAGAAAAGTGTTTTGGTAGACTTCTACAATTAAAATGAATCAAAGCAAATGTATTTTCTATGCCTACGTCATCAAGTTGTTCCTCAGTATAATATTGGAAGAATCCTTGATATGCTTAAATGTATGAGTCTTTGGATGCACTTCATTATCAAAATCAAATGTGTATCCATTTATCTTTCTCTTTTGGAGTACTTTGTTGTTGCATATCTTTTAGTATATCATGCGCTAGTTTGTAGTTTGAAATATGTATTTCCTTTTCTGTTGCTTGTTTTGCTGTTTTGTCAGCAAACACATTTCCTATTGATACTGTGTTTGTTCCTTTGGTGTGTGTCGCACATTTGCATATTGCTATTTTAGTTGGTAGCTGTACTGCTTCTACTAATTCTTTTTTCTCTCTTTTTTTTGATTTTTTTTTATCAGTTCTCCAATGTGTTACAGATTTTCTTGTTGACTTTATCATTCCTATATTTTGGCTATCTTTATATATATTGTGACCTTTTGATCTTTCATTAATTTACATGCTTCTATTAGTGCTTCTAGTTCTGCCGCTTGCATTGAGCAATTTGATGGTCATTTGATAGCTTTCAAAATTTTCGTTACTGTAACAATCGCACATTCTGTTCTATTTTTATTTCACAGAATGCTGCTTTAGCTTCTGAATTCCACTCTACAGATGATTACATTTTTTCATTAATTTACTTAAAGGAGCTACTATTTCAGCATAATTTGGTATTCAACTTCTACAATAATTCGTTAATCCTAGAAATTATATCATTTGCTTCTTTATTTGTGGTTTTTCTACTTGTCGTACTTAGTTTTTCTATTTTCCACAATAGTGCGTCCATTTTTGTTTAGAGAACGTTCTAGATTCTTTACTTCTCTTTTGCATAATTGTACTTTTATTTTGCTTATTTTGTGTCTTTCACTATGTAGATTATTTAATAACGTTAATGTTATTTTTCCTCCTAATTCAAATGTTATACATATTACTTTATGCATTTTTTAAGTAATGTTTTAAACTCACTTAACTGTCTATATGCCACTTAATCTATACTTTTAAACTCTGAATTTACATTCTTCCCATTGTTTATATTTTTTATTTGCAATTATTATTCAACAATATTTAAAACAAACAGTTGTCTATCGCTAGCTGATAGTTTTCCTGATTGCCATACCTCCTTATTTATTTTATGTTATGTCCTTATCTTATCTTAGCTCAACACTCAGATGTATGGTGTTGCAAATGTCTAAAACATAATCTAACTTAAGAAGAATGTTATACTACTACACTTCAAAGTTAAACCTACTTTAAATTTACATGTAATAAATTCACTTCCACACCTCCCCCACTGCGCCACACACACACACACACACACACACACACACACACACACACACACACACACACACACACACATGGTGATGTGTAAGTGGTGAGTGCACTCTTAAGGGCAAAGGTCAGCAACACTTGAAGAGATTTCTCTTTTTTTTTTTTCTCTCTCTCTTCTTTCCTCAGCTAATAACCATGTAACCCACTTTATCATTTTATCATACTATACATCTCAACTCTTATTATAGTTATTAATCTAGGTTTTTATTTGTTCCATTATTTAATTATACATATATATATTTGTATATATAAAAGCGCTCTTTATATATCCAAACATACATGTATATCTTCAGTCTACCTTTTCTTCATCTCTTATTTCAATACCCCCATTATCTCTCTCTCGCATTAGTTTATTTCATTTTGCATTAATTCTTATAATTGATTTTTCCCTATTTCTTCATCTATTTTTACTTTTATCTCATTTTAGCACTTTGAGATTTTTCTCCTATTTGCTTTTTCTTTTAACCTATTTTTATTTTTATTTGAACCTCCAGGGTTTTTACACAATTTGTACCTGGAAAGATACACACTTAAACACACACTAACAAACAAACACGTTTGCAGCGATCTTACCACCAATGGCATACGCTGACAACATGACTAATTGGTGTCGTCTTTTAACAGTCATGCTGAGTTACTTTGATTGTTAATTATTTTTTTTCTTGCAAAATGCCCTTCTCTGCTACAACTCCAACATGCAGTAGGGTCTAACCGCTGACGTTGTGGTTGTTGTCTTCTATTTTGGTTTAAATAGATTGTAATAGACCATATTAGATCTGCGTTTCTTTTTGTGTCCCTCTTTCCATTTAGAGAATTTGGAGTAATCCGTCGCCCCCTACAGAGCCGAAACTTATAAGGATTACTTTTGTCTTTGTTGTAAGATAGTGGTTTAATTTATTATTGTGGTACACGTCGCTTCTACTGGAGATGGTTCCCCAGTGGAGGTGTCTTGCCTAGAGCATCCACAATAACCCACTATTTACTTCTCACAACTTTAATATGGAGTGATAGCCTAATGGCGATTACTCCCACACATTCTCACATTCACACCTTTCAGTATATTGATCTACGGAAATTTCAATGTATATTACATGTGGACTCCATCGCCCTCCAGGTTATTGTTTTTTTCACGGACAAAATTCAGTTTTTTATTCTGAATAGACCATTTTAGGTCTGTTGGACTCCGACGTCCCCAGGATAATGGTTCACGGATATTTAAAATTATTGTGGGCTCCGACACCCCCTAGTATGTTTGTTTATGGATATTACGGATTCCAGTTTTCGCGGTTCCGTTTACCTGCAGTATATTGGCCTCTTCAGTTTTTATCTTAATTCAGTTTTTATTTAAAATTTTAATACTCACGGACGTTGGACTCCGACGTCCCTCTAATTTGGCCTTTTTACCTGTTAGAGCCTAGGATTTACAGGGTTTGTCTATGCGTCGTAACCCTCAGTCACACGCTTCTTCTTAGTCGTTTCTTTCTTCGTCAATTTAAAACGTACTCACTGCTCTCTGCCTTCCTTCCTGTTGTCCTCGGATTTTCCGTCAGTCTTTCAATTCCAGCCCGAAATGAAGAAAAAGCAGTTCCTCAATCAGGATTTGGTTGCCATGGTCCTCTGGTTTCACTCACTCATGCTGGAATCGTCAGACGTGTTGGAATCCGGCTCGAAGGACCAATTAGATGTCAGGTTCAAATACAGGACATCTGTTACACAAGACAAAAGGCAAGGAATCAAACAGAGACAGAATTCAATTTGGACTCAATTGAGGAGAGACGGCTTCAACCTGTAACCTCTTACAGTGTCTTAGCACGCTCTGACGAAGAAGGTTCTCGTCTCCTCGTTTAATTCAGATGTTCCATGTTCACGCACCAACATATGTCACAATAGGAATGGGGAGGTATGTAAAACAGTCATTGTTTTTGGTCGCTTTGAAGTCCAAGAAGAGGACTTCTCGGGCTTGGCTCTTCCTGGATCCAGCTGGGGCAGGTGTTGGAGGACAATGGACAACCCCTCCCGTCTCCTGTCCACAGTGACTTCAAGAGGGCAGCGTGTCGTAAATAGCGTTGACCAAATAGTTGGAAGAGAGTTTGTGAATTACTTCAAAGAGAGTTCGTTTAACACTTCAAAGAGAGTTCCTCCAGGAGTTGAGCACATCCTGCCATCTGTCCGTGCTGAAATCACAGTGGCGTTTCACGAGCCTTCATCCTTTTGTTAGGCCTCGAAATACAGCATTCATAATACAACATTTCTTTTGTGATAACTTACAAACAATTATTCCAACAAGGTGGTTGAGAAATGTTGTTCTTAAACTGTTGGACAATTTGCTCACGCATTTGTTCACAAAGTGGTGACCTTCGTCCCATCCTTGTTTGTGAATGACTGAGCATGTCATGGAAGCTGCTTTTATACCCAATCATGGCACCCACCTGTTCCCAATTAGCGTGTTCACCTGTGGGATGTTCCAAATAAGTGTTTGATGAGCATTCCTCAACTTTCTCAGTTTTTTTGGCCACTTGTGCCAGCTTGGACGCCCCTGCTTATTTCAGCAAGACAATGCCAAGCCACATGTTACATCAACGTGGCTTCATAGTAAAAGAGTGCGGGTACTAGACTGGCCTGCCTGTAGTCCAGACCTGTCTTTCATTGAAAATGTGTGGCGCATTATGAAGCCTAAAATACCACAACGGAGACCCCCGGACTGTTGAACAACTTAAGCTGTACATCAAGCAAGAATGGGAAAGAATTCCACCAGAGAAGCTTAAAAAATGTGTCTCCTCAGTTTCCAAACGTTTACTGAGTGTTGTTAAAAGGAAAGGCCATATAACACAGTGGTAAACATGCCGTTTCCCAACTACTTTGGCACGTGTTGCAGCCATGAAATTCTAAGTTAATTATTATTTGCAAAAAAAAAAAAAAGTTTATGAGTTTGAACATCAAATATCTTGTCTTTGTAGTGCATTCAATTGAATATGGGTTGAAAAGGATTTGCAAATCATTGTATTCCGTTTATATTTACATCTAACACAATTTCCCAACTCATATGGAAACGGGGTTTGTACACACAGTACCAGTGTTGGGTTGGTTACTGAAAATCAGTAGCTAGTTACAGTTACTAGTTACTTTATTTCAAAAGTAACTCAGTTTCTAACTCAGTTACTTACACCTAAAAGTAATGCGTTACTGTGAAAAGTAACTATTTAGTTACTTCTTTTTTTTTTTTTAGTTTTCAAGGCTCCCATTAATGCCCTTTTAGCCTTCATTTCAGTACTGTTATAGCACTGGAGAATAATACAATCTGTTGATCAACTTAAATGCATTTGCACTACTGAACTCTGCTAAGCATGGGGTCTACATACAACACACAAAGGCAAAAATATGTTTCAAAGGGCCAATTTATTTCGGGCCAGAACAAATTGGCTTCACCCAAGGAAGGCACACATGACATGATTATATGTCATGTCACTATATACAGCACACCAGTGACGTGCAGTCACTAGAGGCAGGTGAGGCGGGGCCTCACCTGCCATCATGGAAAGAAAAAAAATGTAAACATTTTTTTTTAAATTAAATTGTTATATGTATCTAGTGATTATACTATAAAGTTATTTTCCATTTAACTTCACCCGTTTTAGATTATTTTTATTTAAAATCGCTGAATTTTCACATTTGCCGTTCAAATACTGAGAAGAGACTTGCGGTGAACAGCAGCCAGTCGAGGCACGTCACTCAGTGCCTCAACATGGATTCCGGACTCGGCTAACTGCTGGCCTGCTGTGCAGTGAGACTGTATTGCTATATGAATTATATTATACATTTCCATAGTTTAGTTAGCTGAGGTATATCATGTACAGTGTATTTTGTCAACAACTGTATGTGTGTAACGTATTTCTTGTGCTGAGCGATCATAAAACGGCTGCAAAAGACGCACTGGCTGAGGCTCGCCTCCTGCACCCTCGCCGTAGAATGCACGGCAACCCCTGACGGGAGTGTTATATCAACTAAAGCCCACACTTAAACTTTCCATGTGCAAGATTGAATGTATTTAAAAAAGTTATTTCATAAGAAGCCAAAAAGTGCAAAAACAATAATGTTCGTGTTGGAGGAGTTGTGAATGACTGCAGGGCCACAACATTAGGTACACTTGCAGACTGCAGGTGTACCTAATTCACAACTCCTCCAACACGAACATTATTGTTTTTGCACTTTTTGGCTTCTTATTAAATAACTTTTGTAACCTATTTTTGTGGGCTTTCCTCTTTGTGATGTTAAGTTCCTGTTATGCGCTGATATACAGTACATGCCTTGAGCTCTTATTTTGAAGGCGCTAAGAACGGAAGTGACGACACGTTGGAGTGGAGCGGAAGTTTTTGAAAGAAGGTAAATAAAGTGGTCCTCGTGTAAACTGGAGCCTCCGTGTTTGTTATTTTGTAGTTTCATACAGTATAGGCGACATTTATAAACCCTCGGTTACACTTTTTTAAATAGATTCAATCTTGCACGTGGAAAGTTTAAGTGAGGGCTTTAGTTGATATAACACTCTCATCAGGGATTGCATTAATCCAGCACAATAGCGGCTCATGGATTTATTTTATAAGTAAAGGTAAGACCATAACAACGTTTTTTTTAATTAAATGTGCTTTTTTGTGTGCTACAGTTTGTATGTGTAAAGTTAAAGTGAAGTTAAAGTACCAATGATTGTCACACACACACTAGGTGTAATGAAATTTGTCCTCTGCATTTGACCCATCCCCTTGATCACCCCCTGGGAGGTGAGGGGAGCAGTGGGCAGCAGCGGCGCCGCGCCCGGGAATCATTTTTGGTGATTTAATAACCCCCAATTCCAAGCCTTGATGCTGAGTGCCAAGCAGGGAAGAATGCTGGTATGAGCTTTTAAACATAACCCGTTAAGTGCTGCCAATCAAATGGTAAATAAGATACTCTTTAGGGTTCATATGTTTGTAAATCTGACTGTGATGAAGTCAGTGCCTCACCAGCCATCAACCTCACCGCACGTCACTGCAGCACACATACTGCTATACACAAAGCCTAACCAGGCATTTTTTTCTCTCAAGGAATTGTGAAATAAAATCATTTCTTCAGGAGATCAACACTGTACTGAAGACCATAACACTCTACGCATTTCCCCAGTTTAAGTTTAGAGAAAAGGAAAGATTGGCCTGGCCCACTAGGATCCCTCTTTATGTTTGTGAACTTTATTGTCCATGCATTTAGAGTGATGTGATAATCAAACACTCTAGAAGTCTAGAATGAAAGAGCAACAGTATATAAGAGAATTCACAGAGTGTGTACCTTCAGTGCTGAATGATTAGCAGAGGCAGAGTTTGGAGTGTCTTCTTTAGCTTGCTTTTCATGTTTATGTACTCACTGTCCACTGTGTCCAGGTACTTGGAACATGTTCTCCGTGCCATTTGGGGTTTGATGCCCGATATCATGCTAATTAGCTGCCTGAAAGCGGGTGACTCCACTGTAGAAATAGCCTGCATGTCTTCTACCACATACGCTGCAATGGGTAGCAGGCCCTCCGTAAAAAATCCAGCCGCTGTTGCTTAGGTGGAGGTGCAGGTGAAGTGGCATCTGAGTCTGTCTCTCTCTTTACTAGCTTCGTCGAAGCGTGTTGCTTTTGTAGGTGTTTTAGCAGATTTGAAATGCTGTTTTGGGCAGAATACCATAAGTGCAAAACCGAAGTAGACAAACAACCCAATAATAACCACAAATCACTCCTTACAACACTCAAAAAGCAATGCAATAAATTAAGAAATAAGGCAAACAACCTGACTAAATCCTTAAAAAAAAATTACATTAACGACAAAATAGAGGAAAACACAAATAAGCCACGTGAGCTCTGGAAAATCCTCAATAACCAGCTTCCTGGCTGCAGCCAGAAACTTAAAACCAGACTCACCAACATCAACATCAAGGAGGACGACTCCCTCATTACAGACAAACTGGAGGTAGCAAGCAGACTTAACACCTTTTTCACCAGCATAGCCACAACTCTAGTTAACAAGCTGTCCCACCACTCTGGTTGCTTTGGTGTAGAACACATTAAAGCCTACTGCAGAAAGCTAGGAGTATTCAACAACGATTTCAAATTAGAAATGGTCTCAGCTGACGAGGTGCTCAAAAAATTGAGCGCGCTCCACCAAAACAAGGCCACTGGCCTTGATAACCCCTCCGGATTCCTCAGGGACTCTGCCACCACCATTGCCCTAATCATCACACACATAATAAACCTCTCAATCAAACAAGGCCAAGTACTAAAAGATTTCAATATAGCAAGAGTAACTCCCCTTTTTAAAAAATGAAGCAAATTAGAACCTGGTAACTACCGACCTGTTTCTATTCTCAGTTCCATTTCAAAAGTAATGGAAAAAATAGTTTATGAACAGGTCGATAGATAACTTGCTACTAAAGAACTCATGTACAAATTTCAATCCGGCTTCAGAACTAACCACTCCACTGACACATGCCTTTTCTATCTGACCACATCAAACATGAGGTGGACGCGGGCAAATACTGTGGCATGGTCATGCTGGACCTTCAGAAGACCTTTGACACCGTAAACCCCGCTATACTGTTGGATAAGCTTAAAGCAATCGGATTTGATAAAACCTCATCGAGCTGGATGCAATCTTACTTGGAGGGGAGGAAACAGGTGGTAGTAAGCTGTGGAGTCCCCCAAGGCAGTATATTAGGGCCTTTATTGTTCCTAATATACATAAACAACATGTCATCAGCATGCGACTGTGAATTGTTTTTGTTTGCGGATGACTCGGCCCTGCTGGTTTCGGCAAGGACAATTCACAGGTGGAGAAAATCCTCAGTGCTGAACTCTGTAGAATTTGCACCTGGCTCGCTGACAACAAGCTATCCATACACTTGGATAAAATGGAATCCATCCTATTTGGGTCCCACATCAACCTTAAGAAAGTCAATGACTTCACTATAAAAGTGGGTGACATTGTTATCACCAGGAAAGATGAGGTCACTTACCTAGGTTTCCTGTGATAAAATGGCAACTAAGGTAATCAAAAAGGTCAACCAACGAGCGAGATTTCGCTATAGAATCTCCTCTCTGGTCAACAAAAGCACCATGAAGATTCTGGCGGGAACTCTCGTTCAACCCTTTTGCGATTACGCATGCACCTCCTGGTACCCTAGCACCTCCAAAACCCTCAAATCTAGACTCCAAACATACCAGGACAAGCTAGTCAGATTACTTCTAGTCCCCCACCCCAGATCACACCTCACTCCTACCCACTTCTCCAAAGTGGGCTGGCTCAGGGTGGAGGACA
Organism: Nerophis lumbriciformis; assembly: GCF_033978685.3. Taxonomy (NCBI): domain Eukaryota; kingdom Metazoa; phylum Chordata; class Actinopteri; order Syngnathiformes; family Syngnathidae; genus Nerophis; species Nerophis lumbriciformis. The sequence continues at coordinate 15,708,224 of NC_084565.2, forward strand.
GAGTAAAACAACTTGCACTGAGCCTAGTCTATAAAATCCGCTACACCTCCCTGATACCAAAGTACATGTCAAACTACTTCCTTAATGTAAATGACCGCCATAAACACAACACCAGAGGGAGCTCCACGAACCACGTTAAACCCAGATTCCGATCTACAAAGGTCTTAACTCATTCTCTTTCTATGCCACATCAATATGGAATGCACTCCCAACAGGTGTAAAAGAAAGGGCATCTCTATCCTCCTTCAAAACCGCACTAAAAGAACACCTCCAGGCAACTTCAACCCTAAACTAACACCCTCCCTTCCTCATCATACCTCTTCGGATTGTAAATAATCAAATGTAGACACTTTTTCTTATACTTTCTGATCTCTCTCTCTCTGTGTCCACTACTTGCTGTACATATCCTACCAAGTCAGTCCTACACTGTTCCAATGTCCATTTCTCTGATGATGCAATTGTTGATGACTGAAGTGTTGACACTAACCAAACCTAACCCCCCACCCCCACCCCCTCCATATCCCACACCCCGGATTGTAAATAATGTAAATAATTCAATGTATATACTCTGAAGATTATCTTGTGTGATGACTGTATTATGAAAATAGTATATACAGTATCTGTATCATGAATCATGGACCCCGACTTAAACAAGTTGAAAAACGTATTTGGGTGTTACCATTTAGTGGTCAATTGTACAGAATATGTACTTCACTGTGCAATCTACTAATAAAAGTTTCAATCAATCAATCAATCAAATGACTCTATTATGCTGATAGTATATATTTGTTCCATGAATTGATTAACGTGGACCCCGACTTAAACAAGTTGAAAAACTTATTCGGGTGCTACCATTTAGTGGTCAATTGTACAGAATATGTACTGTACTGTGCAATCTACTAATACAAGTTTCAATCAATCAATCAATCAAAGATGGGATCTTCGATCCAAGACCCAACTTACATTTAACTAAAATGTTATTTTCTTTGTGTTCGACAAAAGAAAAGTATTGAGAATATCTCCATGTTAAGAAACTCGACTCCGGCTCCATACTTGCCAACCCTCCCGAATTTTCCGGGAGACTCCCGAATTTCGGCGCCTCTCCCGAAAACCTCCCGGGACAAACATTCTCCCGAATTTCTCCCGATTTCCAGCCGGAGCTGAGTGACGACAGCCTGTTTTCACGTCCGCTTTTCCACGATATAAACAGCGTTATAACATCTACGGCTTTTAGAGAGTGCACAACTGCGCACACAACAAGGAGATGAAGCAGAAGAACGAGGAAGATACAGCCATGGCGACGCCGACGACGAGTAAGATGAAGAAATATGCTTGTAAGTTCCAAAACGAATGGAAACAAGAATTTCAGTTTAGGACAGTTCGAAGGGGAAGGGGTATGCTGCCTGTACATTTTGTAGAACAGACTTCTCCATTGAACACGGTGGAAGAACGGATATACTCACTCATGAACAGTCAGAGAAGCACAAGGCGGCAGCAGCGCAGCACCGGTCCCAGCCCAGTATTATGGGCCACCTCGCTAAATGGAGACCCGATGATGTAACATATGCCGAGACAAAGATGGCTATGCTGATAGCTGGAAGCAACATCCCGTTCTCATCTGCGGATGTCTTCAACAAATCCGTGAAGGATATGTTCCCGGATTCAGAGATCGCTCGCCAGTACTCAAATGGCAGAACAAAGGCTACTCAAATAGTGAAAGGTAAGTATTGTTTTTTTGTTTTTTTTAGTAAGCAGCAAGCACAGTACAGTTAGTAGAACAACTGTGTTTTCATTACTGTGTATTTGATAGGTGCCATTGCCCCAGATTTGGACAAAGAAGTGATCGAACTTTGCCAAAACCAACCCTTTGGTCTGATGTGTGATGAAAGCACAAGCAGAAACACGGATAAAGTATGTATTATGTATTTACACTTTTCTTGTAAAGTAATTTTGTGGCTGCTGTGAAAAATGCTTTCTAAATATATATATATATATATATATATATATATATATATATATATATATATATACTTTTTTTTTTTAAAGGAGTTTGTGATATTGGCCAGGGTTTGCGATCCGAAAACTCAGGAGGTGGTGACGAAGTTTCTGCACATGCCAGTGTGCAACATTGGCACAGCACAAAACTTCTTTGAGTCACTGAACACAGTGCTAAGGTAACTGTAAAGTCGCTAATGTGTAAATGTGAATACATTACAATATGCTAGGAGACAGACCACTAATAAGTAATGTTGTACTTTGTTTATTCCTAGTGACAGAAGAATTGAAACAAAAATTGGCCACAATACCCAGCAATATGTTTGGAGGAGAAACGGTGAGGCTTTTAATCCCAGGAACATCATCCTACTGTCAAGCATGATGATGGTAGTATTATACTCTGGGCCTGTTTTGCTACCAATGGAACTGGTGCTTTAAATGGGACAATGAAAAAGGAAGATTACCTCCAAATTCTTCAGGACAACCTAAAATCATCAGCCCGGAGGTTGGGTCTTGGCGCAGTTGGGTGTTTCAATAGGACAATGACCCCAAATACACGTCAAAAGTGGTAAAGGAATGGCTAAATCAGGCTAGAATTAAGGTTTTAGCATGGCCTTCCCAAAGTCTTGACTTAAACGTGTGGACAATGCTGAAGAAACAAGTCCATGTCAGAAAACAAACAAATTTAGCTGAACTGCACCAATTTTGTCAAGAGGAGTGGTCAAAAATTAACCAGAAGCTTGCCATAAGCTTGTGGATGGCTACCAAAAGCGCCTTTTGCAGTGAAACTTGCCAAGGGACATTTAACCAAATATTAACATTGCTGTATGTATACTTTTTACCCAGCAGATTTGCTCACATTTTCAGTAGACCTATAATAATTTCATAAAAGAACCAAACTTCATGAATGTCTTTTGTGACCAACTAATATGTGCTCCAATCACTAAAAAAGAAAAAAAGGAAAAAGAGTTTTACAAAGTATTGGAAACTCAAGACAGCCATGACATTATGCTCTTTACTAGTGTATGTCAACTTTTGATCGGGACTGTGTATATATATATATATATATATCTATATATATATATTATTACACCTAGAAATGTGATTGTATTTACTCTTTCAATTTCTATTACCTCTATTTGTATTTGTGTTTGACTTTCTCTTCTACTTTTACCAAATAACATTATTTTAGTTTTACTGAGGTTTAAGAATAGTCTGTTTTTATCAAACCATCTGTCACGTCAAAGTCGCATGGTTTTGCGATGGTTGGTTCCCCAAGATGCAGAAAGACATCCGGAAACAGTGTGCAGGTAAGAAAGTGATTTATTCCAATAAGCAGGACAACAAGTACAAAAACTTAAACACTAGTCAAGTATGGAGCCAAAAAACTAAGATAATCGCCAGGGGCAAACAGCGAGAAAGTCTTACACTAGGAAAAACAAAAGCCTGATGAAAACAGGAACCGATGTAAAAATGTTGCAAAGAGCGAGCAAGACTGCCAGGCAGAGTGGGGCGTGAGGCAGGAATAAATATCTCTCTGATTAGTGACCAGGAGCAGGTGAGCGACCCAACCACTAATCAGAGGCAGGTGACAAAAATCAGCACGCATGGCAACTAAGAAAAAAAACAAGGGTGCTGAAACAGAACTAACCAACAACTAAGGAAATATCAAACTAAACAAAACATGACCCGGGCAATGGATCATGATACCATCTCTTTAATTTATTAATTTCTTCTGTTATTATTTGTATTAGCTTCTGTGTGTTCTCTCCTGAACAAAACGCTGTTGTATTTTCCGCATATATACTAACTTTAAGTATTTTGTAATTTTACCAATGTTGTTTATATAAAGATTGAACAATTTTGGTCCGAGTATAGATCCCTGTGGTACACCACAGTTGTAGATGTGTGCTTCACGTATTGCTTCTTGTTGGTTAAGTAGCTTCTAATCCAGTTTCAGACCAACCCACAGATGCCATAATGTTAAAAAAAATTGTTATTAAAAGATTGTGATGAATTGTTTCAAATGCTTTAGTTACATCCACAAACACTGCTGCTGCACACTGTTTACCATATGTTGCATTGGTCATTTCCTGCAAAGTTGAAAAGTGTTCTGTAGTATGACGTGTCCACATTTCAAATTGTTTTTGGAAACTGTGGACGTTGTGTACAGAAAGTCAAAGTCTGTTTTTGTCAAACCATCTCTTAAATATATTAATGTCTTTTGTGATTATTCTTATTAGCTTCTGTGTGTTCTCTCCTGAACAAAACGCAGAGGATGTATCGTGTGTTTACCTAACACAAGACGCTGTAATCGGTGACTCTCCAGTGTTGATGGCAAGCCTTCAATTCCCACACTTGTCTTCTTTGCGGGTTGTGGGAAAAAGCGATGTGAAAGATTTCCACAATTCTTGCGGGTGGAGCAGCCCCATGCTGAACAACAGGGCTTTTTTACACGTTGAAAAAGTAACGAGGCATTAGCTCAAAGTTAGTAGCAGTCATGGCGCCCTGTAGTCACATGAGGGCCTTTTGACCATTCATTGAGGTTATCACCTGAAACTGAGTTGGCCATACCCTCTTTAAACACGACTCTGCTTGGACTACTTATGTAGCCTGTTTAGTATTTGAAGCGTGTTTTCACAGATAAGTACACTATTTGGATGTTGGACCCTGAAAGGGACAAGCGGTAGAAAATTGATGGATGGGCACTTTAAGAACACAAAAACTTTTTACACCATCTTGACTACGTACTGGAAGAAAATGGACTAACTTGAAATAATTGCGGCCCCACATTAAAAACATTGACATGTATTTGCAGACGCTTCATTGAGCGAGTTGGCATGTTGCTGCGATACGTGAGAGTGTCCGCCATATTGGAAGTGTTAAACCTACACCCAATGCAAAGAAACAGAAGTTCATAAAGAGTTGTATATAGAAATACAAATAAATATAACGTTTTTGTTGTTTGGATGCTTGTTTCATCACGAGAACCAAACCAAAATAATAGATTTTTATTATTAATCTATTATTAACGCTGTTCATAAAATGATGCTATCGTAGACATCCATCCATCCATCCATTTTCTACCACATATACAATCAAATGCATTTTCTTAGTTTTAATCCCAAGAGATCTGGTTTGGACTATAAATGGATGATGGTGCAATTACATGCAGCATGTGAATAAGTTTCACTCTTGCCACATTCCATATGGTAGAGACGTATGATTCAACACTGGAGTATATGGCTACATAGATCTATAGATATACTGTGGTACCTGCACTTAGGAGTGTTTATAGATAATAGCTGTCTCTGCTAATTGCTATAATTTAAGTACAAGCAAACATTGGAGTTACAAGCATCCCCACCACGAGTTGCCTTAGCGAATGTCACAGTGAACCTCGTAAAATCTGACCAAAACATCCTGTTTTACTCGCTCGCATTAGCTTATAGCTAGCATTAGCTTTTAGCTAGAGATGGTCATCATTTTGTTTTCCAATTATGGGAAGGAAAAAAGTAAGTGTGATTTAAAATGCAAGTGTTTTGAGTTAAGAGCTCTGTCAGGGAAGTTGATATGTACTGTCTTGTATACTATATCTTTAGATCTAACTATGTATGTTATGTATGTCCCCGGTATTTGTAAGTTTGTCTACGACCCATAAAGTAGACGGGCAGGGAGCTATCTCTTAGCGTGTCTTTATTTCAGCCGGCACTTCAATACAACGACACAACATCCGGATTCCCATCATGCATTGCTTACAACTACGGCAAGTTGCGATGTCCAAAACATAACATCTCCTCCCCCCTTAGAAAAAATCCCCCCCCAACAACAAAATCCTTATAGCAAAACACCCTAACTTAACTGTATCATGGGCACTTCACCTATTTTTTAATTTTTTTTTAATTTTTTTTTTTTACATAGTTTGGTAACAGTTACCCAACATAACTCTGAGGTGAGGTTAAACGGCCTCACCCCGTGACCACACCCATGGGGATTATTCTGCCCCAGTTGGTTTGGGTTGGTCTCTAAACATAGAGTCTATAAGTTCAGGCGTTCTGGAGGACGACGTTCTCTTACCGGATAACGGGGCTCAACAGAATGTTCAGTCTTACGGTCTCCGCTGGGTGACTCTGGAACAGCCGTGCGTGTTGGAACATCCATCACAGGATCTCGTAGTGAAGAGTCGGAAGCAGAAGTCTCACCAGTATATTCCAATGTTCTTTGGGGTGGTGGCAGCAGGAGATGGGGTGCGCTGAACTCGGACTCGTTCGGAGTATCCACCGACGGCTGGTTGGGGGTCGATGCTGTTGCCTGAAGAAGTTGATCGACGTGTCTTTTCCATACCAGTCCAGCAGCAGTACTAACGGTGTAAGAGACAGGACCAGATCGTTTGACTATGGTTGCAGGGACCCATCGGGGGCCAGTACTGTAGTTCCTTGCTAACACTGGCTCATCCGAAGAGAAGACTCTTTCTTTAGCCTTCTGCATTCTTTGTTGAATCTGTTTCTCTTGTTGATGCTGAACAATATCCTTCAACGTTGTTGGCTTCAGAAAGTCAAAGTTTGTTCGAAGGTTTCTTTTGAACATAAGACAAGCGGGGGAAACTTTAGTAGTGGCATGGGGAGTATTCCTATAGCTCAACAGGAATCTATGCAATCTCTGGTGAAATGATCCCTGCTCTTGAGATGTTTTCAAAGCTTTCTTCATGGTCTGCACAAACCTTTCAGCAAGACCGTTGGTTGCAGGGTGAAATGGTGCAGATCGAATGTGTTGTATGCCATTTGCTTCAAGGAAGGTAGTCATTTCTTGTGACACCAGTTGTGGCCCGTTATCTGAGACCAACTGAAGAGGAGAACCGAACCGGCTGAAAATCTCCCCCAGCCTCTCAATAGTCTTTGCAGTGGAAGTGGTTTTCATTATGGCCACTTCCGGCCACTTACTGTGGGCGTCCACACACACAAGGAGCATACAACCCTCTACAGGTCCTGCAAAATCAATGTGCACCCGTTGCCATGGTTCTTCGGGAAACTCCCAGGGATGTAGAGGAGCTAGTTGGGGTGCCTTCCTAACTTCTTGGCATGAGGAACAGGTTTTGGCGGTAGTCTCTATCTCTCTGTCCACTCCTGGCCACCAGAAGTAACTCCTTGCTATCTCCTTCATTCGAACTATTCCACTGTGACCTGCATGGAGCTGTTGCAGAACTGATTTACGCAATGATGGCGGGATAACCACCCTCCTCCCCCACAGTAAGCAACCAGATTGCACCGACAGTTCTGCTCTCCTGGAGAGATAAGGTTGAATACTGGGGGCATCGCTACCTGATCTACTCCCCATCACCATGTCCATCACCGCAGACAGGACAGGGTCAGTGCGAGAGGCCCTCCTCACATGAGCAGCAGAAACTGGCGCACCATCCACTTGACTGAAGTAAAAGATTTCTGCTGCCCGCGGCTCAGGCCTGGTGATAGGAAGAGGCAACCTGGACAGGGCATCGGCGTTGCCGTGCAGGTCAGCCTTGCGATACTTGATGTCATACGAGTGTGCTGACAAGAGCAACGCCCACCGCTGCATGCGACTCGCGGCAAGTGAGGGTAACCCAGTGTGCGACCCCAGGATGGTCGTCAGGGGTCGGTGATCTGTCAGCAATGTAAATTGTCTCCCATACAGGTACTGATGGAACTTGCGAACCCCATAGACTATGCTCAACGCCTCCCGCTCTATCTGAGCATAGTTAGTCTCTGCTTTGTTCAAGGTCCGTGATGCAAATGCTATAGGCCTCTCTACCCCGTTTGGCATTAAATGTGAAATGACCGCCCCCACTCCATATGGGGATGCATCGCAGGCCAACTGAATGGGGAGTGATGGATCGAAATGGGTCAGTACCCCTGACGTCACTAATGTCTCCTTTGTTTTCTGAAAAACCTCTTGACAGGCATCACTCCAATTCCACTTCTTTCCTTGACAAAGTAAGTCATGTAGCGGCTTGAGTCTGGATGACAAATTCGGTATAAAACGGCCATAATAATTCAGTAAGCCCAAGAATGAACGTAATTGGCTAACATTCTCTGGCGGCGGGGCATCCACTATCGCTCGAACCTTTGACGGCGCAGTATGCAACCCTCGGGCATCAATTACATGTCCCAAATATTCAACAGACAGTTGAAAAAATTCGCACTTGTCTTTGCGAACCCTGAGCCCATACTCTTTCAGCCTTTGAAGAGCAGCATCCAAATTGTCCAAATGTTCTTGGTCCGTACTTCCTGTGCACAGAATATCGTCCAAATAGCACTGTACACCAGGGAGGCCATGTAGGATCTGATCCATGGCACGTTGGAAAAGTGCAGGGGCTGATGTGATCCCGAAAGGGAGTCGACAATATCTGAAAAGCCCCTTTTGTGTAGTTATGGTGAGCAAGTCTTTAGAATCCTCATGCACGTGCATTTGTAAGTAGGCTTGGTTAAGGTCTATTTTGCTAAACTTTTGCCCCTTACTCAGCCCAGCAAACAAATCGTCAATGCGGGGAAGAGGATACTGTTCTGCTGACAGTACAGGGTTCAGTGTCACTTTGAAATCTCCACAGATTCGTATTTCTCCCGTCTTCTTGGGTACGGGAACTATGGGCGTGGCCCACTCGCTGACAGTCACCGGTTCCAAAACACCGCTTTTAACTAAGGCGTCCAACTCATCCCCCACCTTCGATCGGATAGCATTTGGTACCGACCTGGCCTTCATAAACTTTGGTGTTGTTTCCGGTTTAATGTTTAGCTTGACAGTAATGTCCTTCATACTGCCCAACTCCTTCCGGAAAACCTCATCATGTTTCCTCAAAATAGCAGCTAGACTAGTAGCCGTTGGTGATACCATTTTTACAGTGTGCCAGCTTAGCTTCATTTTCTCTAGCCACACACGTCCCAGAATAGCCGGGTAATCACCTTTAACAATATAGATGGGAAGCTTCCTCACCTGATTGTTACTCTGGACCACGACATCAGTCATTCCTGCCATGGGTACAGGTTCCCCTAGATAGGTTTTGAACCTAGTATCAGACTGTCGCAGCGGAAGGTGTCTCAAAACTTTTTTGTAAACTCCATCTGAGATGATGGATGCTTTTGAACCAGTGTCTATTTGCATACTCACTGGGTGCCCCTCCAGCATGGGCTCCACCCAGTAACCCTCAGAATCTTCATCCATCTTCATTATATTCAGTGTGTGTACACTCATCTCCTGTTCTCCTTCCGAAGAATCGCTGGACACAGTCTCCCTTTGTCTCACAGTGTGCACCTGTGTTTTTCTCCTGTTCTTCACAGAGTCATGTATGTTGGCAGACTTTGATGTTTTCTCCTTGTTCTTTTTTCTTAAGCAGGCCCGCTCGATATGGCCTCTTTTTCCACAACTGCGACAGTCCATATCCTTACACCAGCATGACGTGGCTAGGTGTCCTGATTTTCCACAACGGAAACATGTCCCTTGTCTACTAGGTCTATCCGTTTGAACTGTATGCACTCCGCCTGTAGCGTTCATTTGGTGAGCCTCTTTTGAGGCCATTTCCATGGCGACACTTATTTCAATGACTTTCTGCAACGTTGGGTTACTTTTGGTCAGCAGTTTCTTCTGAGCGGCTTCATTTCTCAGTCCGAGGACCAATCTGTCTCTTAATGCGTCATTTAAACCTTGTCCAAATTCACAATGTTCAGCTAATTTCCTCAGCGCTGCAACAAACATGGTAATAGATTCCCCCTCTTCTTGATTGCGTCTGTGGAATCTAAACCTTTCTGCGAGCATTAATGGTTTGGGTGAAAAATGCTGGGTCAGAACATCCACTGTTTCTGCATAGGTTTTGGTCCCCGGTTTGGTGGGCTGCAGCAGGTCACACAACAAATTAAATGTCTTTGGACCCATCACTGACAAAAATGTGGGTACTACTTTATCATTAGCAATGTCATTTGCCAATACAAAATAGTCAAAACGTTCTGCATATGCACTCCACTGCTCCACGTGTTCATCAAAAGGGCCAATATTACCAACGACTCCTGCCATTTTCCTTTCAGGCTCCTGGTTGTTAGCAATATCCTCTGACAATTATTCCTCCTCAGACGGGTCCTCCCTCCGGTGATGTCACACGTCTCCTCTTCTCCTTTTTTTTAATTTTTTATTCCTCTTCGCGCTATTCACAACAGACGCAGGCTGTGACGCGCCAAATGCTAACTAGCCGCGTTAGCTTCTCCTCAGTAAAACACCGCCACTCATAAAACTTGACTACACACACACATTCCAGACATACCGCGCCCGTGGGTTCTCAAACCACCTCGTCGCCACTTGTTATGTATGTCCCCGGTATTTGTAAGTTTGTCTACGACCCATAAAGTAGACGGGCACGGAGCTATTTCTTAGCGTGTCTTTATTTCAGCCGGCACTTCAATACAACGACACAACATCCGGATTCCCATCATGCATTGCTTACAACTACGGCAAGTTGCGATGTCCAAAACATAACAATGTATGTCTATGCCGTGAAGCAAAAAGAAGCGGCTGAATATTGCAATTGTCATTTAATTATCAGTTAAATGATGGCGTGGCGTGGGGACGGCGTGGCGCAGTTGGGAGAGTGGCCGTGCCAGCAACCTAAGGGTCCCTGGTTCAATCAACACCTTCTACCAACCTCGTCACGTCCGATTTGTTGCACAGGTGTTATCCTATGACAGTTCCACGCTGGAAATCACTGAGCTCCTGAGAGCGGCCCATTCTTTCACAAATGTTTGTAGAAACATTCTCTATGCCTAAGTGCTTGATTTTATACACCTGTGGCCGGGCCAAGTGATTAGGACACCTGATTCTGATCATTTGGATGGGTGGCCAAATACTTTTGGCAATATTGTGTTTTACGGACCTTGGATCCCTCAGGCGGTATTGCATCAAAAAGCGCAATCAGTGTGTAAAGGACATCACCACATGGGCTCAGGAACACTTCAGAAAACCACTGTCAGTAACTACAGTTTGTCGCTACATCTGTAAGTGCAAGTTAAAACTCTACTATGCAAAGCGAAAGCCCAGAAACACCCAGAAACGCCGCAGGCTTCACTGGTAAAAATGCCCCTGTGCCAACTTTTTTGCAATGTGTTGCTGCCATTAAATTCAAATTTTATGATTATTTGTAAAAAAAATAAAAAAAATGTTAGTTTCTCAGTTCGACCATTAAATATTTTGTCTTTGCTGTCTATTCAATTGGATATAAATTGAAAAGGATTTGCAAATCACTGTATTCTGTTTTTATTTACGAATTACACAACGTGCCAACTTCACTGGTTTTGGGTTTTGTATTTAACATAGGTATATGATCAAACTCAGGAACTGCACAATGTAGATTATATACACATATTGATTGTTGTTATTGTCATACTTGCCAACCCGAAATTCAGCGCCTCTCCCGAAAACCTCCCGGGACAAATATTCTCCCGAAAATCTCTGGAGGCCACGCCCCCTCCAGCTGCATGCGGACCTGAGTGAGGACAGCCTTTTTTCACGTCCGCTTTCCCACGATATAAACAGCGTGCCTGCCCGATCACGTTATTCCATACGAGGCGTCCGGCATACCGTCGATGAGCATGATGCAGATGGAGAAGATCTTCTCGGCGTCCGTGTTGGCGCACACGTTGCCAAAGCCGACGCTGGTCAGGCTGCTGAGGGTGAAATAGAGGGCGGCGATGTACGAGCTGCGCACCGACGGGCCGCCGACCGTGTTGTTGACGTAGGGCATCTCCAGGCGTTTGCCCAGCTCATGGAGCCATCCTTGGGGAAGAGACGGCGGGAGGACAACAGGGTGACAAGAACTAAATCATCCAGACTAAAGATAAATTGTATTATTATGTTTATCTTACCTAAAAATAAATATATTTATTAATTAAAAAAAAAAAAAACCGAAATACATTTTTACTATATTTTCCTAAAAACATCAAAATTAATTGTATTTTTATTTGTATTTTTTCTGACTCCTTATTGCATCCAGCCATAGAATTATACATTAAAATAAACATATTTGAAATAATTAATTTTAAATGATCATAATAATTCATTTAAAATGACCATATTTAATTATTAAAATAATTGCTTGTTTATCAACAACTTTAGCATTTTATTCATTACATTTTGAAGCTCTCAGAAGCCAAGTTATGTTATATTCCTTAAGATTTATTAATGCAAGTTTGAAGTATCAATTATCTAAACACAGTTTTGTTTGCATATTTTCAGGATGTATATATATATATATATATATATATATATATATATATATATATATATATATATATATATATGAAATACTTGACTTGATGAATTCTAGCTGTAATTATACTCCTCCCCTCTTAAGCAAGCCCCCGCCCCACCCCCGACCACGCTCCCATCCCCCACCTCCCGAAATCGGAGGTCTCAAGGTTGGCAAGTATGGTTATTGTTCCATTCTTATCATTCTTTTTTAGAACTATTCAACCTGTCCTGGATTCTTAGGCTCAACTAAATGATATTTAGTCATCATCACACGACTTGACTTTTGTTTTTCTTGTAAGTAAAAGGCATCTTTGATAATTGACAAAGAGTTGGTATGTCATTTCTAGAAGTGCATTTTGAGATTATTGCTTTTGTTTGAACCATAATCAAATTAATTGCAGTAATTGTTTGACATAGTTTCATGTAATTATTTGAATGATTTTGTTCTGTAAGATCGTATAGGGATCAAATGTAACATTATTTGTGTTATTTTGCATAGATAACCTTAACACAGATATCATACAGTAAGCATGGATATTTGCTTCCGGACTTTTTTTTTTTTTAATTTGAACTCGCTTGACTTGACTTCCTTGTTCGCGCAGAAAGAGGAACTAACAACACTGCAGCGCTTCTTTTATTACAATGGTGACAGAATAATCATCATTTAGTGGATCTTTTTGCGCGTACAAGGTAAGAGTTTTACTTCGAACCTGAAGTTTATTGATCTTCTGTCGGCAGGATGAAGCAGCGATGGAGTTATTGCTTTATTGCTGATGATATCTTTAAAACATAAAAGCTGTTACAGATCACTTTCTAACGACGGATATTTTATCAACTCGACAACACGACAAAATACAAAAACATGCCTTTCGAAAAGCATTTATTAATGTGAGGTGTCGTACAATGCCCTGTGACGTCACCGAGCCAACAGAGGTACTGGATTTGGGGGATCGATCCGAATAACGGTTTAGATTACCATCGATAGTTGCAACAGGTGTCGATAGAATCAGTAGATTAGGAGGCCCAACAAGCACAGAAATGAACAATACTGTCATAACACAACTTTGTAAGACAAATGCTGCCAGTTGACGGAACAAAACAGAAGATGGCTAAGTTAGCAGGCGTATCAGACCTGAAGGATATTGTCCACTACTAGTAAGTAGTATCATTGCAGTTGTAATTCAAGCCATTGGTTCTCAACCTTTTCTCATCAAGTACCACCTCAGAAAAAGCTTGACTCTCTCCAAGTACCGCCATAATAACCAACACATTAAAATGCAGTAGCGTAGTAGGCCCAAGTATTCATTAAAACAAGGCAGAGGTTTTATTTAACGCATACTTTTTGGCAACTGCAACATTACCGTATTTTCCGGACCACAGGCTCACCAAATTATAAGGCGCACTGCCAATGAATGGTCTATTTAAAAAAAAGAAGAAAAGTTTTTATATATAAGGCGCACAGGATTATATTATTATATTACATTAAAGGAGTCATATTATTATAATTTTTTTCTAAATTGAAAACACTTCCTTGTGGTCTACATAACATGTAATGGTGGTTATTTGGTCAAAATGTTACATAGATTATGTTTTACAGACCATCTTCAAACCGCTTTCTGACAGTCGCTTCCGGACGCGCCGTTTTGTGGGCAGTCTTATTTACGTGGCTCACCTTCGGCAGCGTCTTCTGCCCGTCATCTTTGTTGTACCGGTGTAGCGTGCAAGGACGGGGGTGGAAGAAGTGTCAAAAGATGGAGCTAACTGTTTTAATGACATTCAGACTTTACTTAAATCAATGATGGAGCAGAATCTCCTCATCTGGAAACAACAACACCGGAAATGTGTCCCATGAAAAACCGTCCGACCGGAACTCTCTAATAACTAAAGTTCCTTGGGTGAATAATGTTAACTCGCTACAAAAAAGGTCATGGCGAGTTTACTGACAGATATAAGTAAGAACTTTACACTACTTTATATTAGAAATGGCAACAGCGAAGGATGAATGTCCCATAACGAGAAGATAGAGAAAAATAAGGAGCTTATTGACTACAGCGTCGACACTACAAAGGCGGACGCGCACAATTTTTCAAGATTTATGCAGATCCCAAAATCAGCAGGTACCAGAAGGTAAGAAAAGTTGCTTTTGCATAATATTGCGAAACAAAATACCAGATAATATGTCTTACCTTATACACACACCATAATAATGCTTGTATGTTGAAGCACATCAAGCGGTGCGGCTTCATAGCTTACCAAAGTCGTATTAAAACATTTTGATAGATTTTTGAGCGCCATGTGTAATGTTCTATATTTTCAACGGAATATTTCAAATGTTGGTGTTGTTTACTTGAGTCATATTGCCCTCATAGTGCAGTCTACACGTATCTCTTATGTTTGACTGCCATCTACTGGTCACACTTATCATTACACGATGTACCAAATAAAATTGCTTCCATGTCGGTAAACAAAACCAGAATGATTTTAGGTGATAATTGATATGATATCATATGATATGATAACATTAGGCGCACCGGGTTATAGGACGCACTGTCGAGTTTTGAGGAAAAAGAAGGATTTTATGTGTGCCTTATAGTCCGCAAAATACGGTACATATAGTTTGAACAGTAACAGTCCGCAAAATACGGTACATATAGTTTGAACAGTAACATTGTGTTTGAATATAGGAAAATAAAACACTGTACTTTAATCAAGTGATTCTTTCGCATACCACTCGATAGAGCCCACGTACCATTAGACCTGCATGGTTATTATAAGAGCATTACTGCTACTGTATTATTACTGAATCACCTCTGAGTTGGTAAAAGGTTATTGCTAGATTATAAATCATGCCTCACATTGTATAGTTGTAGCCAAAAACTACAATGTTGGTTAACTTTGAAAATCAACCTCGCCCTGAGGACATTGCTAGGAAGACGCGGGAAGATGCTTGTTTGCATCTTCTTTCTTTCTACACAAGTCTTATACAGAAAGATCTAAATATCCCATCAGTCTGCACCCCAGTGAGAGAAGATATTGCACAGTAAGGGACTGTTTTATTATGTTTGTAGTTTTAATTTCTTGTTTAGCACTTAGCAATACTGCTACATGAGGCTTAGTGTTTCACTAGAGCTGCATCTGCTTAGCACCCAGCTTCTAAAACTTGTAGGTCATCCTCCTTATATTCACACCCAAAAATATAAGATTCTGAATCACCATTTGTCTCAAAGTAGATGTTGTCTCTCATGTAGTCTGACATGCATAGTAGTGTCGTTGTTGAAGGAAATAGCGGTTTTGTATTTCCTGTTGGTCAACTTTAGTCAGAAGTGCTTTTATTTCCTCCGACCAGCGTAATGCACGTTTGGATGGTGGCATGACTTGGAAGAGTTGGCAGTGTACACAACATGTACCACACATTTAGAAACTGGACTTTGAAATGAGCGCTGATGTCCCTTTTTTCCACCAAGCTGCAGAGATGGCGCACTGGGTGCAGCAGGGAGAGATGACGGAGTACAGGAAGAGTATGATCAAACGGGAGATGGAGATGGGCATGGTCATGACGGTCTTCAGGCAGAAGGTGGAGAGACTTACTGTGCAGGTCATCATGGAAACACGTCAGATTGCGTGGACACGTACCGCGGACAAGACTGATGGTGTCTGTGAGTATCCATCCGTCTTGAGGAGGTAGTAAATGTACTTTTTTTTTTTTTAGCAGTCACTCTAATCCTAACTTTTTCACCAAAATTTGCATACTTTTTTCCATCAGCATCTTAGTTGCCGACAACAAGGCGTAATTAGATGTCATTAGTCGTCCATTTGTTGCACACTTTTACAATATGCAAATATAAACAAGACGTGGGAAAAAAATAGCAACACTTTTGGAGGGTTTGTGCTCTACTGCAGTTTGTTATGTGCTGTTGGATTTTGGAGGGGTGGCAAAAATTTGCACTATCAGCATTTAGAAAAGTACAATTTGAAGATTGATGCAATAACCAAGTGTATTACTGCAGTAGAGCTGAGCGATATGGACGAAAAAGTATATCTCGGCAGGGTCCTTGAGGGTGCATGGGAGTTTGCCCAACCAGTCTACATGTGCTTTGTGGACTTGGAGAAGGCATTCGACCGTGTACCCCGGGAAGTCCTGTGGGGAGTGCTCAGAGAGTATGAGGTAACGGACTGTCTTATTGTAGCAGTTCGCTCCCTGTATAATCAGTGTCAGAGCTTGGTCCGCATTGCCGGCAGTAAGTCGGACACGTTTCCAGTGAGGGTTGGACTCCGCCAAGGCTGCCCTTTGTCACCGATTCTGTTCATAACCTTTATGGACAGAATTTCTAGGCGCAGTCAGGGCGTTGAGGGGATCTGGTTTGGTGGCTGCAAGATTAGGTCTCTGCTATTTGCAGATGATGTGGTCCTGATGGCTTCCTCCGGCCAAGATCTTCAGCTCTCACTGGATCGGTTCACAGCCGAGTGTGAAGCGACTGGGATGGGAATCAGCACCTCCAAGTCCGAGTCCATGGTTCTCTCCCGGAAAAGGGTGGAGTGCCATCTCCGGTTTGGGGAGGAGATCTTTCCCCTAGTGGAGGAGTTCAAGTACCTCGGAGTCTTGTTCACGAGTGGGGGAAGAGTGGATCGTGAGATCGACAGGCGGATCGGTGCGGCGTCTTCAGTAATGCGGACGCTGTATCGATCCGTTGTGGTGAAGAAGGAGCTGAGCCGGAAGGCAAAGCTCTCGATTTACCGGTCGATCTACGTTCCCATCCTCACCTATGGTCATGAGCTTTGGGTCATGACCGAAAGGACAAGATCACGGGTACAAGCGGCCGAAATGAGTTTCCTCCGCCGAGTGGCGGGGCTCTACCTTAGAGATAGGGTGAGAAGCTCTGTCATTCGGGGGGAGCTCAAAGTAAAGCCGCTGCTCCTCCACATCGAGAGGAGCCAGATGAGGTGGTTCGGGCATCTGGTCAGGATGCCACCCGAACGCCTCCCTAGGAAGGTGTTTCGGGCACGTCCGACCGGTAGGAGGCCACGGGGAAGACCCAGGACACGCTGGGAAGACTATCTCTCTCGGCTGGCCTGGGAACGCCTCGGGATCCCCCGGGAGGAGCTGGACGAAGTGGCTGGGGAGAGGGAAGTCTGGGCTTCCCTGCTTAAGCTGCTGCCCCCGCGACCCGACCTCGGATAAGCGGAAGAAGATGGATGGATGGATGGAGTATATCTCGATATTAAACTCTATATTCAATATACAGGTAAAAGCCAGTAAATTAGAATATTTTGAAAAACTTGATTTATTTCAGTAATTGCATTCAAAAGGTGTAACTTGTACATTATATTTATTCATTGCACACAGACTGATGCATTCAAATGTTTATTTCATTTAATTTTGATGATTTGAAGTGGCAACAAATGAAAATCCAAAATTCCGTGTGTCACAAAATTAGAATATTGTGTAAGGCTAATACAAAAAAGGGATTTTTAGAAATGTTGGCCAACTGAAAAGTATGAAAATGAAAAATATGAGCATGTACAATACTCAATACTTGGTTGGAGCTCCTTTTGCCTCAATTACTGCGTTAATGCGGCGTGGCATGGAGTCGATGAGTTTCTGGCACTGCTCAGGTGTTATGAGAGCCCAGGTTGCTCTGATAGTGGCCTTCAACTCTTCTGTGTTTTTGGGTCTGGCATTCTGCATCTTCCTTTTCACAATACCCCACAGATTTTCTATGGGGCTAAGGTCAGGGGAGTTGGCGGGCCAATTTAGAACAGAAATACCATGGTCCGTAAACCAGGCACGGGTAGATTTTGCGCTGTGTGCAGGCGCCAAGTCCTGTTGGAACTTGAAATCTCCATCTCCATAGAGCAGGTCAGCAGCAGGAAGCATGAAGTGCTCTAAAACCTGCTGGTAGACGGCTGCGTTGACCCTGGATCTCAGGAAACAGAGTGGACCGACACCAGCAGATGACATGGCACCCCAAACCATCACCCAACCATGCAAATTTTGCATTTCCTTTGGAAATCGAGGTCCCAGAGTCTGGAGGAAGACAGGAGAGGCACAGGATCCACGTTGCCTGAAGTCTAGTGTAAAGTTTCCACCATCAGTGATGGTTTGGGGTGCCATGTCATCTGCTGGTTAAATTTAGATTTAATGTTAAATCTCACTTGTGAAAAGCAGAGGTGGGACCAAGTCATTGCTTTGCAAGTCACAAGTAAGTCTCAAGTCTTTACCCTCAAGTCTCGAGTCAAGTCCCGAGTCAAGACAGGGCAAGTCCGAGTCAAGTCCAAAGTCAAGACTGGAAAGTCTCAAGTCAAGTCCCAAGTCCTGCATTTTGAGTTTCGAGTCCTTTCAAGTCATTTAACCACAGACTAATATATTTACACAGATTGTGTATGCTTTTAAAACGCTGTATTAATTTATTAAAACAAGTGCATTTGAAATTGCAGGTAAGAAGATAGTGCTGACATTGCACTTCAAAATAGCACTATTAACCAGTCATTTTAAACATGTAACTCATTCCTTTACAGAATAAACACATTTGAAAAAAAACAAGTGCAACTGTACTTATTTGCACAAAAGTGTTAACATTGTATTTCCATGGCATATTGCATTGTAACTAGTTCCACAGCAGTTTCTATCCTGTTCTTACCTTATCTCATTGATCTCATCTCATACTGTATGTGTGTTTATGTGTGCATACACATGAAAAACATAACAAATATATGAACATAACAATGAACAGAGTTGTACTTTTTAGATGTCAGGACCCTATGCAATATGTACACATATTCTTAATATAGTATACATTTTAACTGACCTTTATTTGACTATGTTTGTCTTTTTGTAGGTGGCTAAAATACGCGGTGCTGCTGACTGCCGTCTAACGTTACGTTACTGTGTGTGATACATTGACTAACATTACGTTACTGTGTGTGATACATTGACTAACGTAATGTTACTGTGTGTGATACATTGACTAACGTAATGTTACTGTGTGTGATACATTGACTAACGTTACGTTACTGTGTGATACATTGACTAACGTAACGTTATGTATAGGTACCTCATGAAACCCTGCTTAAAAAAAAATCACTTGACAAAAAGTATGAATAAGGTAGCAAACTGCAGTGGACGCAACAGATTGCCGTGTTTGCAATGACGTTATAACCATAGACATCTTATAAGTAGACGCAGCATTGGTTGCTGTGACGTGAGCAATTTGGCCGCCATCTAGAAGTGCTGATGAGGAGCCGGCGAGCAGCCTAAACTGACAGTTGAAAGGTAGAAAACAAAGATGCCGGGCTGGTGTTCAGCGTTTTCCTGCTCAAATGAGCGGACTGTTGAAAATAGGAATCGGGGGATTACTTTTCACAAGTGAGATTTAACATTAACGTACTATTGGTTGTATTTTATGAAAATAATATTACCACAGAGTTGAGAAGGATCAAAGATCTTCAATATTTGTATGTGAAAATCACAAAGAAATATTCTGGGGGAGGATGACCCCCCTACAGGGGTTTGGTTTACAAACTTTCAGCCCCACCTAAAACAAAATTCACCAGCCACTACTGATTATGATGCATTCTCATTTTAGGCAAAGTATAAGACAATACTTTCTTAACAGTATAATTGTAACCAGGAATCAGTCTTCAAGTAACAATATTCAAATACTAACATTGTTGGGTTAAACAGAATTTGGTTTTATTCTGAATCCAGTGAAACAGATTGGTGGTTTTAGCTGATATGAAGACTTTCAGGTGTTTATATATGTTTAAGTATTTGGCAGACGCTTTTATCCAAAGCGACTTACATAAAATAATACATATAAAACAATCACTGCAAACATTATCATTTAAGGGAAGAATGTAATAGAAAATATCAATACAAAGTGTCAAGACAGAATAAACTCTCTGCTGCTGCAGCAACAGAGATACAGTCTATAGGTCCCTAAGATATATAGATATCTAATGTATTCATACATTGTTTATGTAGGATACACGCATATGTATATATAACCTAATCATATTGTTTCTTCAACTTAAAAATAGCTTAGCGTTTTTTTCCCCCTTCTCTGGGATTATATTCCCAGTTTTGATCTCGGACGTCTGGTCACTTAAGCGTATAAGAATATTATATTACTGTTAAGCAAACTATGAATAATAAAACACGCCAAAACATGTGTCTGTTATTATAGCTACACGTATGACAAAAAAGGGGGTGAAAATCAGTGGTATTCAGTGAGGTAAAATGAATTAAATGCGCTGACAGTTCATTGCTCCTGCCAAATGAATTGCACTGAGTGGAGCGGATCACCACTCCAAGATGGCGGCCACGCGCCTCGTCTGCGCCAGTAGGCAGTAGCGCTCTATGCTGCGTCTACTTATAAGATGTCTATGGTTATAACGTTAGCAATGAGTTTGCAGCCTCACTGATTTAACTACACAGCAAATAAAAGTCACGTTACTTAGCCAATAAACGTTATCTTACATTCAAAACTTACCCTTCTTTGTGCAACTTCAAATGTCGAACGAAGTTGGAAGTTGTTGCGTCTCCGTCTGTAATGTTCGAACTGCGTGATTTGCATACGGCAATTCGTTTTTTGTTGACCAAGTCGTAGTTTTTATACCCGAACGAAACCAACTTTAACATAATTGTTTATCACTGGCACGTTGTTGGACAACTCTTAAGAGTTCAAATCAAATTGCAGGACAACCAATGAACAATTGTTCATTGGTTGTCCTGCAATTTGATTGGATGAATGCTGTGTGATGAAAACAACGTAAATCTAATTTGATTGGCTGTTGTACTGACAGCACACCAGCTGACAGGAATAACACACTGATAGACAGACGAAGAAAATGAAAAATACGGAGCGCTCCCAAATAACTTTTTAAGCTTTGGATTTTGGGGAAAGTGGCAAGTCATGTCAAGTCATGTCAAGTCAAAAGGCTCAAGTCCAAGTGAAGTCACAAGTTATTGATGTTAAAGTCTAAGTCGAGTTGCAAGTCTCTTTACATTTTGTCAAGTCGAGTCTAAAGTCATCAAATTCATGACTCGAGTCTGACTCGAGTCCAAGTCATGTGACTCGAGTCCACACCTCTGGTGAAAAGTAATCCCCGATTCCTATTTTCAACAGTCCGCTCATTTGAGCAGGAAAACGCTGAACACCACCATCTTTGTTTTCTACCTGTCATCTGTCAGTTTCGGCTGCTCGCCGGCTCCTCATCAGCACTTCAAGATGGCGGCCAAATTGCTCACGTCACAGCAACCAATGCTGCGTCTACTTATAAGATGTCTATGGCTATAACGTCATTGCAAACACGGCAATCTGTTGCGTCCACTGCAGTTTGCTACCTTATTCATACTTTTTGTCAAGTGATTTTTTTTTAAGCAGGGTTTCATGAGGTACCTATACATAACGTTACGTTAGTCAATGTATCACACACGGTAACGTAATGTTAGTCAATGTATCACACACAGTAACGTAACGTTAGACGGCAGTCAGCAGCACCGCGTATTTTAGCCACCTACAAAAAGACAAACATAGTCAAATAAAGGTCAGTTAAAATGTATACTATATTAAGAGTACCGTATTTTCCGCACTATAAGGCGCACCTAAAAACCACAAATTTTCTCAAAAGCTGACAGTGCGCCTTATAACCCGGTGCGCTTTATATATGGATAAATATTAAGATTCATTTTCATAAAGTTTCGGTCTCGCAACTTCGGTAAACAGCCGCCATCTTTTTTCCCCGTAGAAGAAGCGCGCGGTGCATGCTGGGATATGTGACGTTTCATTTCCATTTGTGTGTTTATGTAAAGACCCCAAAATGGCTCCTATTAAGTGTGTTGTCTGTCTAATTATAAATAATGCAGACGAGGCGTGTTAACTGAGTTCTCAACGTTTACTCACAGCGTGCTCATAACCACATTCTAACTCCCAGCATACAACAACGCTTCTCAGGGCTACCGCGCATGCTCGTCACTATCGTTGCATGCTGGGTAGTGTAGTTGTTATATTTGCTAGCTCATAACATCACATTAAGAGACACGCTTACGCGCTTAATTCAATACTCGCCGTCATTCCGGGTGGATTGACAAAAGACCTCCAGCCGCTAGATATTGGTGTCAACAGGGCATTCGAAGCTAGACTGCTAACTGCGTGGGAACAGTGGATGACAGAAGGCGAACACACGTGACGTTCACCAAGACAGGGAGGCAGGGAGACAGCGCCAGACGACATTTTGGATCCCACATTCGCCCAACTTTTCAATTCGGACAACGAAGGAGAATAACTCGAGGGATTTATGAATGAAGAATAACTTCAGAAAGTGAGCGTTATGTTTATTTTGTGTGTTGTGACATTAACGTTCGAGCAACATTATGTTGCTATTGCTCTGCACTATTTTGAATTTTACTATGTTTGTGATTGCACATTTGCGTACATTTTGGGAGTGAACAGAGTTGTTAGAACGCTGGTTTTTAATATATTATTAAAGTTTGACTGACCTATCTGACTGTTTTTTTTGACATTCCTTTAGCGCAGTTAGATGCGGCTTACAACACCGGGCGGCTTATAGGTGGACAAAGTTTTGAAATATGCCGTTCATTGAAGGCGCGGCTTTTAACCCAGGGCGCCTTATGGTGCGGAAAATACGGTATGTGTACATATTGCATAGGGTCCTGACATCTAAAAAGTACCGTATTTTCCGCACTATAAGGCGCACCGGATTATTAGCCGCACCTTCAATGAATGGCATATTTCATAACTTTGTCCACCAATAAGGCGCCCCGGACTATAAGCCGCGCCTACGCTGCGCTAAAGGGAATGTCAAAAAAACAGTCAGATAGGTCAGTCAAACTTTAATAATATATTAAAAACCAGCGTTCTAACAACTCTGTTCACTCCCAAAATGTACGCAAATGTGCAATCACAAACATAGTAAAATTCAAAATAGTGCAGAGCAATAGCAACATAATGTTGCTCGAACGTTAATGTCACAACACACAAAATAAACATAGCGCTCACTTTCTGAAGTTATTCTTCATTCGTAAATCCTTCGTCTTCGGTGTCCGAAGTGAAAAGTTGGGCAAATTTACGATCCACTGGCAGATGTTGGCGTCGTCTGGCGCTGCCTCCTCGTCTTAGTGAAGGTGTGTTCGCCTTCTGTCATCCATTGTTCCCACGCAGTTAGCAGTCTAGCTTCGAATGCCCTGTTGACACCAATATCTAGCGGCTGGAGGTCTTTTGTCAATCCACCCGGAATGACGGCGAGTATTGAATTAAGCGCGTAAGCGTGTCTCTCAATGTGCTGTTATGAGCTAGCAAATATAACAACTACACTACCCAGCATGCAACGATAGTTACGAGCATGCGCGGTAGCCCTGAGAAGCGTTGTATGCTGGCAGTTAGCACGCTGTGAGTAAACGTTGAGAACTCAGTTAACACGCCTCGTCTGCATTATTTATAATTAGACAGACAACACACTTAATAGGAGCCATTTTGGGGTCTTTACATAAACACACAAATGGAAATGAAACGTCACATATCCCAGCATGCACCGCGCGCTTCTTCTACGGGGAAAAAAGATGGCGGCTGTTTACCGTAGTTGCGAGACCTAAACTTTATGAAAATGAATCTTAATATTTATCCATATAGAAAGCGCACCGGGTTATAAGGCGCACTGTCAGCTTTTGAGAAAATTTGTGGTTTTTAGGTGCGCCTTATAGTGCGGAAAATACGGTACAACTCTGTTCATTGTTATGTTCATATATTTGTTATGTTTTTCATGTGTACGCACACATAAACACACATACAGTATGAGATGAGATCAATGAGATAAGGTAAGAACAGGATAGAAACTGCTGTGGAACTAGTTACAATGCAATATGCCATGGAAATACAATGTTAACACTTTTGTGCAAATAAGTACAGTTGCACTTGTTTTTTTTCAAATGTGTTTATTCTGTAAAGGAATGAGTTACATGTTTAAAATGACTGGTTAATAGTGCTATTTCGAAGTGCAATGTCAGCACTATCTTTTTCCGTGCAATTTCAAATGCACTTGTTTTAATAAATAAATACAGCGTTTTAAAAGCATACACAATCTGTGTAAATACATTAGTCTGTGGTTAAATGACTTGAAAGGACTCGAAACTCAAAATGCAGGACTTGGGACTTGACTTGAGACTTTCCAGTCTTGACTTTGGACTTGACTCGGACTTGCCCCGTCTTGACTCGGGACTTGACTCGAGACTTGAGGGTAAAGACTTGAGACTTACTTGTGACTTGCAAAGCAATGACTTGGTCCCACCTCTGGTATTAACAGCACTTAGAATAAACTGTTTAAGTAGAAAATAATTACATGATATAAACAAAATAGAAAAATATTATTTCTACGTAAAATAAATAACATAGCAGTGCAAACAATACAAAATGTATCAGTCTCAGATAAAAAAATACGTTTGCAGGCAGGCACTTTTTAATTCCCAGTCGACGATGTAATGGACTGTCACACACGTACAGCTATGATCTTCCTCACTTCGGCATACATTTTAGGCAGCATTTCTCGTGTCTCGAGAACTGTTTTGATTTGGGCTTACATGGTAAACAACTCAAATTAATGTTTTATCCAGACGCATACATTTGTCCGAATGTGGCATTTTGGGTTTCCTGGACGTTGTCTACATCGCTAAAATAAAAATCTAAAGAAGTGAATCCTTCTGACAGCTTCCAGTAGTTTTTTTAATATATAAATCCCCCGCTTGAATATTCTCGTCGTCATTTGGGATGTGAGTGTCTGTTGTGATTTCCCTTCCTGGTTCGATGACCCGCCCTATCTTGCCTCTGATTGGCCTGACCCTAATGTTTTGCTTTAATGTCAACCAATCGTAACTCATCATAGTAAACAACCAACCAATCATGGATGTTGTTATACGTGCAAGCACGTCTTGGAAGGAGGAAGGGGAGGGGTTTAGTAGACCATGGAGTTTTGAGAGGGAGTGAGAAGCGGGGGAGAACAAGGAATACAACAAATACGCAGTGTTTGGTCATTTTAACGTGAAATAAATTATATCGCTATTACGATATTTTCCTAATTCATATCTTGTTTAAAAATATATCGATATATCTTACAAACTCGATATATCGCCCAGCCCTAACCTGCAGTACCATCTTGTGTACTCTCTAGGGGTCTGATCTACAAAGA
Organism: Nerophis lumbriciformis; assembly: GCF_033978685.3. Lineage (NCBI taxonomy): Eukaryota > Metazoa > Chordata > Actinopteri > Syngnathiformes > Syngnathidae > Nerophis > Nerophis lumbriciformis. Next base: position 15,733,676 of record NC_084565.2, read on the forward strand.
TTAAAATAAGTACTAAATAATGGTGGGTACAAAGTATAAAATTATGTGTACCATTAGTAGGCGATCTACTAAGACGGTGTTGTACAATTGATAACAAGACAAGTGTCAGCATAAGCATGGAGGATTCTCTCTCCAACGTCTGTCTTATCAGCATGATCGCCTCATTTCTCACAGCCATTTGTGTGTAACTGTGCCAGTTTTCACATAGATTATGGATGTACTAAATATAGATGCAAAAGGGTCTCAGATTTAATAAAACACATTGCAAGCGCGAAATGATTATACAATATTTGAAACGCCTTCTCCCCAGAGAGTGTTTTTTTTTTAGTAATCAGCATATATTCTGCATGTTCATGATGCACCAAAATTTCGGCCACCGAAAAAATTAGGCCGAAAATGGCCCCAAAACTTTTATCAGCGAAACAGGATGTTGTGGCGACGTCAGCAAGAAGCACGCGATTTTCCGGAGTGGAAGCAACTTGTTTGCGATATGTGAGCAGCCTATTTTTCCATGACTAAAATAGTACGATAACGAATCGCAACCAATGCACGTTGACGAAAACAATGACGAAATCAATGAATAAAAACGAGACAAAAATGTTGACAGAGATGAAGTCCAATCATATTTAATTTCGTTTTTAAGTGGATGGGACAAGTTAGGAATCAATCCAATTGCAGTAGCATGTCGGAGACAGGTGGGGGATATATCACGGAGGGGTCCAATCAGAAGTACTTTTTTTGTAGGGCACGGTGTTTGGACTTTTAACTGGGAAAACAAGACTGTATCTAAGGGGTGTAACAATAAACAGTAATAATGACTACAGCAAAAGTCCCAAAAGTTAGTATTACCCTTTTAAAAGTACCAGAAGAGTGAAAAAGTACCAGTAGAGGGGAAAAATAAGTTGCCTCTATATTGAAGCTATTATCTTATACATCTGATTTATGACACCAAAAGACTTTCATAGTTTGCGGATAAGATATGATCAAAATAGTATCAATCTCATGGAGATTCCCAAGCCATTTTGAGAGACATGAGGAAGCCGATTGCGTGACTTCAAGTGAGGAACCATGAAGCCCTTCTCCATCAACAACAATGCTAATCAAGCAGACTTTGTGAGAGCCAACAACAATTACTTTTGAAAAAATGATGATCCAGGACCTTGTATTTTTGTGCCCGAACACAAAGAGGATGAGCAAAATGTTTTAGAAGTCGAGTGATGGATGCAGTTTTCTTGTGGTACTATAGCATCCACAGCATTGCTAGGTCCTAAACATACAAACTAACCATAACAAACCAAAATAAAACAAACACTTCCTGTAATATTTCCACTCGAGCTGGGATGCCGACCGACGGGACGCTCACACAATTCCGTTTAGATGAAGAATCAATCAGAATCCTCACGAATGGTTAAAAAAATATTCTTGCAGGAAGCATCTTTTGGGGTCTATATTGCCAACTTGGGGACGTAAAAGTTGTGAACATGAAAACATTAAAACATTAACAATAAAACAACATACCCCGATGTAAACTTATGTAATAGTTATGTGCGATACCACTGATTTTCTTTCTGATCTGATGCCGAGTAAAATTCAGGCTGGTATCGGCGATACCGATCCGATACTTTGTGCAAATATTCCTAATGTTTTTGGTAAAATATAAAAAGTAACGTATTTCAAGTGTTGCTACTCTTGAAAAATCATCTTCAAACAGTATAAATTCACAGGGTGAAATAAATGATCGCGTTACTCTGCACTGAATGCGTTATCTTATTTATGTTGAACTCCGTATGTAGTGTCTCCAAAAAGCTTACAATAAAAGGATATGTACACTTGCCATTTTATAATACTGAGTGACTCATTTTAATTGCCAGTCATTTCCTTGCTCGCACACTACTTACTTACCTTTTGTGGAAGAAAAAGTAGTTTGCGCCAATCGCGTTTCCTCTATAAGATCTCAATGATTTTGTTACTTTACACTGTGTTTCTGTTAATGTTATCAAATAACTAAAGTATCAAAACTATTGATGTTTTGATTTAAGAATCGATATTATAGCATAAAGATCTGGTATTGGCATTATTGATATTTCAGTATAGATCCGCACATTACTATTACATAAACTCTTTACTGTCTGAGCAAGTAAACCATTCAATTGTGAGCATTGAACCTCCAAGCTATGCTCTGTTAGAACGGAATTATGATGATTGATGTATCCTTAAAAGAAATACAAGACAGAGATTTTTTTTTTCTCACCTAGGACCTGTTTGTCTTCTATGCTCCCCTATCGGGGAGCATAGAAGCCCCCGGACAACATAGCTCCTAGGATCATTGGGACACGCAAACTCCTCTACCACGATAAGGTGGCAGCTCAGAGAGTCTTTTCAGATTTGCTTTCACACTACGAACCCTCACGGACCCTGAGATCCTCCGACACTCATCTCCTAATTATTGCAAAAGTCAGGACACAAAGTTAGGCAAAATTCCAAAAAATGTGCAGTTCCCCTTGAAGACCCACGTGTTTGATTTGGCTTTTACTTAATATTTATTCGTTTTATTGAAGTCATTCGTACGCTACTTTTAATTATTAGTTATAACTTATTAGTTATGCAATATTTTATATAGATTTGTATATTTATTATATATATACTGTATATTTATTTTCTTATTTTCATATGTTTTACTTGTATTTCATCCTTTATTCCTACTCATGGTTCTTACTATTTTAAAAGTTTTATTATTTTTACTTTGTAGCATTCCTCAGACGAAGCTATCTGCATCAGAGGTTATCGCCTGTGCTGTGGGGACGTTTTATGTCAGCGTCCTGGTGCCCATGGTCTGATGACCTCCTGGTGTAGATGGCTCCTGTGATAGTGTTTTCTCACCTGGCCCTGCTGTACTCAGCCATGCATTCGTTTGTTCGTATATTTGCATACGTGTGTGTGTGTTTGTGTCTGGTATTTGTGTACGTGCATGTGCGTGTGTGCGATGATGGGGGATGTGGGTTATCAGGGTATTGTTTGTAAAGTACTTTGTGTTGCATTTATTTTATGTATGAAACGCGCTCTATAAATAAAGTTTGATTGATTGATTGAATATTTAGCTCAATAATTTATGTTGGTATATTGGGTTCTTCATTTTTGTTTTTCGGTTTTAGCTAATAATTTTTATTTCATTGTATATCTACTGCATATTCATGAAGACAAACATGCTAAATGGGTTTTGTGAACTATTTTGATCAGACACAATCTTCTGCGTACATATTTAGTAGAACAGCTTTGTGTGCTCTCAAGTTTACAACTTGATAAACCTGTGGTGTTTTGCAGAATAAATGTTTGGGAATTTTAGAAGCAGTCCTGCAGTGCATCAACAATTAAACCACCTTTTTTTCAGCAGAAGGTGTGCTTATTGGTGAGAGGATGCACATTACTCCGCAAACCAAACACATTAAACCGCAAACCAAAACATTTTTTTTCATGTAAGAAATATTTTAATAATATATATATACTATATTCTATTTAAAAAAAAATTAACTTCATTAAAAAAAATACTAAATGACACCAAAACGCATCAATTGAATTTGTTTCAATCAGCTCCCTTAAGTTCTCCAGCAGCTATAAAATTCTAAAATGATGTTGCTAAACAGATATGTGTCATATATTTTTATTTCTGACTGTCCAAAATGTTGACACACACACATAGGAAGGAGCATTCTTGTTTTTCCATCATCTGTCTTTGCAGCGTGTCAGTTTTTGACACTTGCTAAATAAGATGCCAAATATTGCTTGCAAAACGGTGATGATTGGTGATAAATCATATTGCGCATGTTAAAAAATATTATTTACATCTTCCCCTCCCAGTATCGTGGGCGTTTTGATGATTAGCATATATTTTGCATATTAATGTAGACAGAGACGCAAGATGGGTTGCACGGATTATTCTACTCACTTAACAGACGCAATCACTTTGCACACGTTTAGTAGCTCAGCTTTTGCATTTGGTATCAAGTTTGCACGTGTTTTAGTACACACAAACCTTTAGTAAATCAAGCCCTAACTGCTTTAGTAAGATGGAATAAAAAATCAGCAGAAGAAAAGACAGTAGACCGGGAGTTTACCTGCCAACTTCACTGGTTTTGTGTTTTATATATTGTTAGGATTCTATCGGTAGTGATATCAATATTGGTTTTCTCAAAAAATAATTTCCAATATTATATTTCATATTTATTGGTTCTTCTATCGGTACTATATGTAGTTGGGTACTTGATGTTAAAATATATATATATTTTTTATTGTTATTTTATTAGCACAAGAGGTTGTAACAGCAGCAACATCATGACATCAACAGCAACGATTTACACAATGTGCCAACTTAACTGGTTTTAGGTTTTGTACAGCCCTAATCTTATGTGAAGTGAAGGGAAGTGAATTACATTTATATAGCGCTTTTTCTCAAGTGACTCAAAGCGCTTTAGATTGTGAAACCCAATATCTAAGTTACATTTAAACCAGTGTGGGTGGCACTGGGAGCAGGTGGGTAAAGTGTCTTGCCCAAGGGCACAACGGCAGTGACTAGGATGGCGGAAGCGGGGATCGAACCTGCAACCCTCAAGTTGCTGGCACGGCCGCTCTACCAACCGAGCTATACCGCCCCATAATAATAATAATAATGTTAATAATACTAAACAATGCACAAAGTCGAAGAAGTAACAGTTAAACAGCAGACTAAAACATTAGATGCAGGTGTTTGTGCTACTAACTTCATTTTTAGTAAGAATTAAATGTTTTGAGCACCACAGCAAAGTTTTAAATTTGTTGACATATTTGATGCAGTGCCTTTGAAAGAGCACTAAACAGCTGTAACATAAAATAAAATATGTCTGCTCTGTGTTTCAGTGGACCTATTTGAGATCAAAGAAGTTCGTCCAGGCAGAAATTCCAAAGACTTTGAGCGCTTGAAAGATGGCAAAGATAAACATGAGGAAAATACTTGTTTCACCATCTTCTATGGCTCACAATTTGTCCTCAACACCTTGAGTCTGGGAGGTGAGTGCTTCAACTGTTTGGGGCTTCTAAGATCAAATTCATTACGTTCTGAAACAATATCACGATTTGCACAAACATCAATTTTCTACCATTCATGGAACTCCTGATTATCTCTGCTTTCACACTTACTGACAATTCAGAGCATTCAGCCCTCATATCATACATGTTTTTTTTAACTAACTGCAGGATAAGAGACAACTATGTGGTACAAAAGTGCTGGAAAGAAGGAGCTATATCTATTGTATTTTTGTATTCCATTGAACAGTCCACTATATTAACCTTATAGATTGTTATAGTAAAAATAGATTAAGCTTCATCAGTGTGGTGTGTTTTTCCCAGTTTTCCTCTGGGGGAACACATTATGTTTTTTAATTGCATTAGTATTTTTTTTTAATCTCTAACGTTACTCTCTCTGTATGCCTGTGAGTTGTCTTGACTGAGAGCAACAACATTCCCGTCATGTGGCACAAAAATAGTCGTCGAAAAAGTGGTCTCACTCTGTCAGGAAAGTTGGTCTGTAATGTCAACGACTTTAAATAGTGAGGACAGGATGAAAGTTATCATACAAAAAGTATAAAACATTCATAATTAATTTTTAAAGACTATCAGAAGGCATAAACATAGTGACATATTACATGTACAATGATGTACATTATATTTAAAATCAATATAGTGATATATTACCTGTACATTAATGTACATTATATTTAAAATCTATATAGAGATATATTACATGTACATTATATTTAATACAATATAGTGATATACTACATGTACAACGTGTATATTATATTTTGAATCAATATAGTGATACATTACATTTACAATGATGTACATTACATTAAAATATATTGTTATATTACATGCAAACATCAGTGTATGTTATATTTAAAAACATAATAGTGATATATAATACATGTATAATAATGTGTACATTATATTTAAAACTAATATAGTGATATATTACATGTACAATGATGTGCATAATTTTGTATTATCGCCTGTGCTGTCATAATGCGCTTGCTTGTTTGTCTGCCAGTGGATGACATAAAAAAAACGAAACTCATAAGAAAACAACTGCATGTTCTTTTGCTAAATTATGTTTAAACAATGAGATAATGTTGCACATTATTGTATGAGTACAAGCCATATGTGATTGACAATCAGGAAAGTCACTCACGTAATTATGACAAATTCATTTTATAAAGTTTAATATGAAATAGTCACAAATACTGTATAAATATTTATTTGTTAGATCTGTTCTCTTAAACCAATATTGGTAACATATCCTAGCACTGTGATGGATGGGTCTTTTTTTTTAATTTATATTATCTGAAGCAGAGGAAAAGCAGCAAGTTCAACATTGATTACCGTATTTTTTGGACTACAACGTGCACTTAAAATCCTATCATTTTCTCAAAAATTTACCGTTTGCCTTATAACCCAGTGCGCATAATGTACGGCATAATTCTGGTTGTTCTTACCAACCTCGAAGCAATTTTATTTGGTACATGGTGTAATAATAAGTGTGACCAGTAGATGGCAGTCATACATATGAGATATGTGCAAACTACAAGATGACGCCAGTAAACAACACCAAAACTTTAAATGTTCCATTGAGAATATGGAACATTACACACGGCGCTCAAAAATCTGTCAAAATGTTTTCAGTACAACTTCGGTAAGCTATGAAGCTGCTTGATAGATTGTCGGCGCATTAAACATACAAGTATTATTATGATGCGTGTATAAGGACCGCAAAATTGCACCTATTAGCAGACATATTACCTGGCGTTTTGTTTCGCAATGTTATGCAACACCAACTTTTCTTACCTTCTGGTACCTGCTGATGTGTATTTGGGATCTGCGCAAGTCCTGAAAATGTGCGCGCGTCCGCCATTGTAGTCTGTGGCGACACCGTAGTCATAAGCTTCTACTTTTTCCCTAATGTGGCATTCATCTTCCGCTGTTGCCATTTCTAATATAAAGTGGCGTAAAGTTCTTACTGTCAAGTGTGGACAGGGACGAATGCATGCACACCGCTCAGATGAACAGTCTGGTGAGACGCAGGAGAACCCTAGGCAGGAAGCAATCCATAGTCCTAGAGATCTCTCAGTGCCTGCAATCCCCCAAAACCACACAAGAACAACCTCAAATGCCATCCAAGAAAGCCCACCCCAGCCAACGAAGGAAAGAATCAAGTGGCCTAATATGAGTGAGACCAAGAAGTGGTCCATGCTCGATGAAGATCTGGACAGGGTGCTTGAAATGGTTCAAGCAGGTTCAGTAGAAAGAAGGTGGATTCACTCACAGCCATCACCTACAACTTGGCAAAAGAACGGTTTGGAACGGTGCCAAGGAGAGAGAACAAAGCCAGACCAGAAAAAGCAGGAAAACAGAAGAGAAAGAAAGATCAAACAACTTCGGAAGGAGATTAAAACCCTGAAAAAGCAATTCAAATTGGCAAACACGGAAGAAAAGGAAGGATTAAAAGAACTGACAAGCGAGCCTCCGCGAGCAGCTCATCAGGCTGAGAAGAGCCGAAGGGCAAAGGCAAAGGCGGAAAAGGCAGGAAGCTGCACGAGCCCATTTCATAAAAGACCCCTATCACTTCACCAAGTCACTTTTGGGAGAGGCGAGGTCAGGGACTCTAACAAGTTCTAAGGAGGAGGTGGAAGAGTTTGTTGAAGAGACATTCAGTGACCCTTCAAGAAACGATGCCCTACCAGAAAATCATGGGCTTGGTATCATCAGTCCACCAACATCAGCACAGAATATCCATCATGGAGAGAGGTTCAAGAGGTTGTAAAGCACGCAAGATCATCTTCTGACCCAGGTCCCAGCGGTATACCTTACAAAGTGTACAAGAAATGCCCTAAGCTCCTACACAGGCTGTGGAAGCTTATGCGGGTGAAATGGGCCAAAGGAACCGTACCAACAAGCTGGAGAAGAGCAGAAGGGTGCTTTGTGCCGAAAGAACGGGGATCCACACAGATCAGCCAGTTCCGAACCATTTCCTTGCTCAGTGTGGAGTGGAAAATCTTCTTTTCAGTGCTGGCCAAAAGAATGAGCTCCTTCATGACCCGTAATGGGTATATTGATACCTATATCCAGAAGGGCGGTATCGAAGGGTTCTCCGGGTGCCTGGAGCATACAGGGGTCCTCAGCCAACTTATCCAAGAAGGAGACGAAAGGCAACCTAACAGTAGTCTGGCTTGATTTTGCTAATGCATATGGGCCAATTCCCCATAACGTGATCCAAGTGGCTATGGACCATTACCACGTCCCACATCACATCCAGGGGATGATCACCAGCTACCTGGGAGACATCAAGCTACGATTCCAAGCAGCCATGTTCACAACAAAATGGCAGCCAGTGGAAAAAGGAATAGTGACAGGGTGCACCATCTCCCCCATCTTTTTTGTCATGGGAATGAACCTGATCATCTCTGCAGCGATCATAAAGTCAAGAGGACCAAAGACTGCAGCAGGAAGCCAACAACCAGCAATCAGGGCATTCATGGATGATCTTACCGTGATAACACCAACTCACGTGCAGGCAAGATGGGTCCTGGCGGAACTGGATCGTATGGTTACTTGGGCAAAGATGATCTTCAAGCCCAAGAAATAAGGTGTCTGGTGATCCAAAAGGGAAAAACAACGGGAAAGTTCAAGCTGCTTGTTCAGGGGGAAACAATCCCGAACATCCAGGGGAACCCTATTAAATGCCTTGGAAAGTGGTATGATGATTCCATGACAGATAAAAACAGCATCTCCAGCACCGAAAATGAAGTTGAAGAATGGTTGAAAAAGATTGACAAGTCCGGTTTGCCTGGGAAATACAAGTGCTGGAAGTGCTGGGAAGCTGGGATAAGAACAAGATCTGGCAGGAAGTGGGCCGCCAGCACTGCTGTTACCCAGGCAGAATCATCTCTCAGGACCAAAGATACCATCGGAAGCCCTTGCACTGGAAGACAGGGTCTAGGAACATCACATTTCCAGCAGTGGTCCAATTCCACATCCAAGGAAAAGAGAACCATGATCCAGGATGAAGTTCGAAACCTTGAGGAAGAAGGAAAAAGAGCTGAAGCCGTCAAGCTCGCAACCCAAGGTGCCTAGACAAGGTGCCTAGACAAGGTGGAACCTTCCCAAGAGGACCGTGACGTGGAGTGAACTGTGGAGGCTGGAGCCGTTTCGTATCTCGTTTCTGCTCCGAGCAGTATACGACACCCTGCAGACCCCAGTCAACTTGCATAGGTGGGGAATGAGGGAGGGCCCGCTGTGCAGGTTGTGTGGCGGTAAAGGAACTATGGCGCACATTCTTTCTGGGTGCAAAACAGCATTGACCCAGGGAAGATACAGGTGGCGCATTGCCAACAAGGTGTTGGCAATGCTCGCAGACATCTTAGAGCAAGAGAGTAGAAAGAAACACCCGGCCAAAACTAAGCCACTGCTGAGAACCATCACCTTCGTGAAAGAGGGTCATAGATAGGGATGATACTCGAAACCGGTTTTCCCGGTTGTTCGATAAGAAAAGAACCGAGTCCTCGGACTCAAATCCCTTTTTGAGAACCGGTACCCCTTATCGAGACCACTATAGTAAAGAAAAAGAGTTGGTTCTTTATTCGAATCCCTCGGAACGAATTCCGTCCCGACCAGAAATGCCCCGTGAGACATCACAAGAAATTACGTCACGGAGCTCAGTCATTAGGCGCAGATAGGGAAAGCAGGAAAAACAATGGATCGGAAAAAGCGCTCCAAGGTGTAATAAAGTTCAAAACAAAAGGTATAATCCAATGAATAACTTTACTGAGATATTTGAGCAGGGTACAAACACATGACGAACACTTTTACGACCAAGCGGAAACATAGAAACCAGGCTAGCAACGCACCTCCTTTACGGCAGCTGTTGCAACGTTCTTAAAGCAACCGCAGCACATACATATATATACAACATATATGACATGATCTCCCTTTTTTAACTTTTGTTTTTCTTTCCTTTTAAACAAAACAAAATCACACTGTATATGTGTTGTCTGTCTAATTATAAATAATGCAGACGAGGCGTGTTGGCTGAGTTTGTGACGTTTACTTTCACAGCGTGCTCATAACCTCATTCTTAGCTGCTAGTGTTGTATGTCGCCGGGTGGCGACATGCAACAACACTTTTCGGGGCTACCGCATGCTCGTCACTCCCGTTGCATGCTGGGTAGTGTAGTTGTTATATTCCCTAGCCTAGCTCATAACATCACATCTTTCCCCCTATAAAGAAATAATGTTAACGCAATAAAGTGTATTTTTTTTTTAGCTTTAACTTTTCATTTTTTAGCATTGTAACCACATTTGCAAACAACTTTTCTCTTCATAGAATATTCTTTCAATAAAGAAATAAAGTGCAAAAATTGTCAAAGCATCATAACAAACAGTTATGTCAAATAGCAGCAGAAGTGCACTTTTTGGAGAGCTGTATTATTTTAAGTTTTGTGCCCAACGGACTGATTTTATTTAACACTATATTATTATTTATACACCTATAGTGATCACAGAGACAGGTTGTTTTTGTATATATTTGTTTTTCTGAAAAATCCCACTTAATATACTTTGGGTAACAAGAGTCAATATTTATTTATTTTATTTTATTTTTTTAGGAGGGTAACAGTCAATATTTATTTATTTATTAGATTTTATGTTTTTCTTATATAATAAAAGTGAGCTTTTGTTAAACCAAATATTGTGTTTTTTTTCCATATACAACAACCTATCTGGACTCTATTAGAGAATCGATAAGGAATCGGTTCGATAAGAGGATTCGATAATAGGCTCGAACTCAATCATTTCTTATCAAACATCATCCCTAGTCATAGACCAGTTGTCCAAGGCCAAGCCAAGTAAAACTTCCTGCAGTTGGCCCAGGGTTGGGAGATGGAGGTCGACCTGGGGAGGAAGCTCCTCTCCCCAGAGGCGGTACTGTCCACCACTCTAAGACATAGTTATGTGGTCCCCAGAGGGAAAGAAAATCATCCTGGTGGAACTTACTGTCCCGTGGGAGGAGGTGGAACTTACTGTCCCGTGGTAGGAGGGATGTGAGGAAGCGGCAGAGAGGAAGAAAACAAAGTACCAACAACTTGTCCAGGACTGCCAGGACAAGAGGTGGACAGCATGGCTGATGACAGTGGAAGTTGGATGTCGAGGATTCCCTGCTCAATCTGTGTGGAATCTGATGACAAAGGTCGGATTGAGAGGTCACTTGAGGAAAACAGCCGTTCGTAGGCTGGGAGAAGCGGCAGAGAGAGCCTCCTGTTGGCTCTGGCATAAAAGAGAGGACAATAGCTGGAAGTCTGGATGAGAGGGGCAGTGATCTGGCCAATCACTGCTGACCCACCAACCGGAGAGTGTTGTGGTTAAAGGTCGAAACACTCTGTGAACTTTGGGGACCACCTGATGACCTCTTGTCCAGGCCAAAGTTTTATCCATTAGAAATGGATTAAAATAGCATATTTGATGTATTTGCAAACTGTCAGTAGACTAGCTATCAAAGAGTTAAAAACTGTAGTGGGTTTACATAATTCACCCACGGAACTTTAGTTATTAGAGGGTTCCGGTCGGACGTTTTTTCACGGGACACATTTACGGCGTTGATGTTGCACTAGTGAGCCACGGATGAGGAGATGCTGCTCCGTTATTGATTTAAGTAAAGTCTGAATATGACTAAAACAGTTAGCTCCATCTTTTGACACTTTTTCCACTCCCGGCCTTGCACGCTATATGGCTCGAACAAAGAAGACGCTTTCTGAGCCCCGTAGATAAAACCGGCCACAAAACGGTGCATCCTACTTGAAAATGGTCCGTAAAAATAATCCATGCAACACTTTCACCAAAGAACCACCATCACATGTTATGTAGACCACAAGATAGTTTTAAATTTGGAAAAAAATCATAATATGACCCCTTTAATGCGCCTTATAATCCGGTGCGCCTTTTATATGAAATTAGACCTGAATGGCCCGCTCATTGGCAGTGCGCCTTTTAATCCGGTGCGCCCTGTGGGCCGAAAAATACGGTACTTTTTGCTGAGGAAACATTGAAGAAAAGTCGGTTTAGCATAATATGTTTTTTGATCTATTTATGTCAACATTTTATATAAGCCTGGGGCCTCATATATTAAGACTTGTGTTGATTTTCTACAAAAATTGTCATACGTTTAAATCTAGAAAACTGGGTACACAACCATTTAAAAAAAAAAATGTATTAAGTAAAGTGTACGCATGCACTAATCTAAGCACATTTCTTTGTTACATCCGTAACAACGTGGAATTGATCAGAGATGTTTGCTTGGCAAGACACCCAGACCAGGCCCCCTTATAAATACACAAATAATATTGAAATTAGCCATGTGCCTAAGATCTACATACTCTGGCCAATCAGAATTCAGTAGGAGTCAGTAGCAGGTGCTTCTTTCTTGTGTTTCCAGCGAACAAAAGAGGAGTGAGTGCAATAGTGTGTGTGAGCCTGTTAATGATGTGCAGTCAGAGAACCGCACACAGGAACACATAATCAAAAAGTGGTACTGCATCAGATAGAAGGTGAAAAAGAAGAAGATGGATGTACACGGCAAAACAGGCAAAGGTATAGGAGATAAATACAATGATATGTATAACTTTAGAAGAGGTGGGTTAAGTGAAGTGTATTTATATTGGGCTTTTTTTCTCTCAAGACTCAAAGCGCTTTACATAGTGAAACCCATTAGCTATATTTTTAAGCTACATTTAAACCAGTATGGGTGTCACTAGGAGCAGATGGTTATAGTGTCTTGACGAAGAACACAACGACAGTAACTAGGATGACGGAAACAGGAATCAAACCTAGAACCCTCAAGTTGCTGGCACACCGTGACTCTGATTACCCCTAACATAAATATATTTGTATAATTTACAGGGAAATATGTTCATACAGCAGTCTGCTCAGACAGATTAGAGCTTTGTGTGAAAATTATGTAATGTTGGATATTTTCAATGAAACATGCTAGCATATCTAAAGGGATACCAATGATTTTGACTCTTGTTTGATTACTCAATATTGTATTACAACGGAGACGAGCTTCTTATGGTAGCAGCTGTACGTGACACAAAGTCGGGCCATTCCTCTCCGGTGCCATTAAATGTGCCGCAAACCCCGGCTGCTGCAACTATCTGCCCGACTGGGTCACAGGAACACATTCTGACAGCAATAGGTGGCAAAATGATCGCCTGGATAAATTAATAGACATCCTCACAAATATTAAAACAAATATGAAGCTTTAAATGCATTGGCGAAAAAGTGATTTTTGTGTCCGTGTCTCGATCTTTTTATGTTCAAATGTTGGCAAAGCTTGAACAACTTCCTATGTGTAACGCCAAAGTATCCACGGCCTTTAGAAATGTGCATACAGGAAGCATGAAGATGAAGTTGGCATGAGGCTTCGCACATTTCCCTGTCCAGTTCACTCTTGATACATTTAGTGTTTGCTGTGAAAAAGGGAATATGCCTATGTTTTTTTGTGCACATAAGCTTATTACATAAAGCCCATAAAGTTTTATTTTTGTAAATAAAATAGATTGTATTCTGTTCAAGTTTGTTAAACACAATAATTTTACAAAGCCAATTTTGGTTTAAATACCAATCTTAATAATAATGTAATGAATTCAAATAAAAAAATATCTCAGGTTGAGGGCATTTCTCATTTTTAGGTGAGATTAAAAAACATTTATCAATTAATTTTGGATCATAATTAATGGCGCACATTTTTTTAAATTGCTTGCATGCAACCTGCATTGCATGATGTGAACTCACAATGGTACAGCACAGCACACCCACATTTCCAGGTTTTACTGGCATTCCTCATGAAACATTCACATTGAAATGATTAACGTTTTGTCAAACCATTCTAATCATTTCAAAATGAAAACCTTCAGACTGTTTCTCACAAATTCAAAAATGTTCCTGTACTCATTCCCCCGACAATTCTCCACAAGTCGCCTTCTAAGTGCAGTTATTGTTTGTTTTCTAGCCGATTCTGTGGACGATGCACAGAAATGGCTATATGGACTTGAAATGTTAGTTCAAGAGACACTGGCCACTCCTACTCCAGTTGTTATTGACAGGTAATAACTACACAATTTTTGTAACCCCAATTAAATACTCTCCCTAACGAGTAACATTTTATTTTTGTCAAGCTGGCTGAGAAAGAAGATGTATTCTGTCAATCAGACAAAAACAAACAGGTAGATTTACCTCCTGACTTTTTCCTTTATTCCACTCATTATTCAGTAATACTAAGGGTCTGATCTACTAAGATTCAAATAACAAATGCTAAATAGTGTGTACAAAGTATAAAATAGTGTGTACTATTAGTGGGCATGTTGCAGGTGATCTAGTAAGACTGTGTACAATTGATAACTAGTACAAATGTGGTGCAGCCATCCATCCATCCATTTTCTACCGCTTGTCCCTTTTTTGGGGTCGCGGGGGGTGCTGGATCCTATCTCAGCTGCATTCGGGCGGAAGGCGGTGTACACCCTGAACAAGTCGCCACCTCATCGCAGGGCCAACACAGATAGACAGACAACATTCACACTCACATTCACACACTAGGGCCAATTTAGTGTTGCCAATCAACCTATCCCCAGGTGCATGTTTTTGGAGGTGGGAGGAAGCCGGAGTACCCGGAGGGAACCCACGCAGTCACGGGGAGAACATGAAAACTCCACACAGAAAGATCCCGAGCGCAGGATTGAACCCAGGACTACTCAGGACCTTCGTATTGTGAGGCACATGCACGAACCCCTGTTCCACCGTGCTGCCCGTGGTGCAGCCATTAACAGTAAATATTTAAATGAGGATTTTATGTGTCACCGTGGAGAAACTCATTTATTGCTTATTCATGTTATCATGGTCCAACTTGTGCTATTTTGTTATGTTGTAAAACATACAGCACACAGCTGTAATCTGTACCACCCTTTCTGGGCATTTTAAAAGCAATCCTACAATAGAACCTACTTTTTTGGGCGCCGAAGGTGCACTCTAGTAGACACTGGTACCAATTGCAAGCGTGCACTGGTGTGATCCAGCCACAAGAAACTTAATGTTGCAAGAAGTTTTGAAAAAACAAACGAAAAATGCCAGGAGACATGGTTTTGATTTATGTGACTCCAAATGAGCCCTTAAGCCATTCCTTAGCTCAAAGATAGAATTACTGGACATGAGATATATATTATATAATAATATTAGGCATATCTGACAGAAATATGTTTACTGTTGACACAAGCACGAAAAAGTCCCTCACCATCGCCTCTCACATTGCACTTTATTGGTGACAAGCTGAAATATTCCTACACTATTTGGCTTGGCAATCATCTTTTTTTCATACTTAAATTTACCAGGTCTGAACTTCTCACTAGCGAGGCTAATGCGTACTGTCCTGCTTTGACCTTTTTTGACCTCTAGTCACACTATTTGTGCATAACTGTGCCAGTTTGCACGGACATTTGTGCTAAATATAGACGCAAAAAAGGTTTGATAAATCATATTTTGAGCGCTAAAGGATTTTGTTTGCATCTCCTCCTTTCAGTATTGTGCGTGTTCGAATAGTCAACATGTATTCTGCATATACATGAAGACAGACACACTAAATGCATTGTCCATCCATCCATCCATCCATCCATTTTCTACCGCTTGTCCCTGTCAAGGTCACAGTGGGCTAGAGCCCATCCCATTGTGTGGTCATGTAAAAGACACAATCCTCTGCGCGTCAAGTTTGCACAGGTTTTGGTAGATGCAAACCTTGAGTAGATCAGACCCTATGTGTTGTACTGTATGTGTGATACTTTTTCCTTTATTAATGTTGTTTATGAAAGAAATCCCTAGCACCTGACTCCTTTGAAGTCTTTTTTTTCAATGTGATCTTTTCAGCATATCCATGAAAGAGCTGAAGACCCTTCTTCCTTTGCTCAACTACAAGCCTCCTAATGCTCGCTCTCTGAAAGAAAAATTCCTGGTATGCTTCCATTTTTGTTGGGCTTTGACCTAATAAATATTGCTTTGAGTTGTACACATGTATAGCCACATATTAATAATTCACGTCCTGACATTTTACAGATTGTTTGTCTTTTTTAAATATTATGTATGTGCTTTCGCTCTCCGAAAATAAGTTGTTCTACCCGCAGAAAACGTCTCACTTACCCTCAAGTTGGTAAAAATTAATCCAGCATACATGCATGATTTATTACAATGTTAGCACTATCACGTACCATCGCTAGCAACGTTAGAGGGGAATAGAAGCCAGCCCAGAGCAAATGGAGGCACTAGAGGTACAGGTTGTACACTAGAAAGACAACCAGGCTAAAGACTAGACTGTGACTGATGCCATTTGTTTTATCAGTCATCTTTTATTATCATTAATTAGTGGTGACGACTTCCAAATGTTTTCATTAAAATGTGTTTAATATGTGTATGAGGAATATTTAGCGGTTAAACATGAATTCAACGCATTTGACTTGTTAGCGTCCCTCGTTACACCCCTACATGCAAATCACACACTGCGTAGGGCCTTGCAAACCATGGGGGGCCCCGTTTTGTGTGAAGAAGCGTGTGTAAAAAGTAATTTAAAGGGGAACTGCACTTTTTTGGGAATTTTGCCTATTGTTCACAATCATTATGATAGACAAGAACACACGTCTTTTTTTTTTAGGACTTTATAGATGATAAAACAGTGCTTGTAAGATGCGGCTAATGGGAGTCACCGTTGTAGCCTTCAAAGCTCTCTAAAAAAAACTTCAAAACCCTCAATCAACGCTTTATATACACACTGCTATATATATTGTTTAGTAACAGACACGTTCATAACAACATGTAGTAAATTCAATATTTACCATATTTTGATCATTTTAATCAATGTGAACGTCCGACTTCTGGCAACAACTTTGTGTTCTTACTACCGAAAACAAACACGAGTGTGTGTTGTAATCATGGCAGAATCGATAACAGACAAGGAATACGACTATTTTTAGACAAATGAGGATTCACAACCTTATCTTTTTGACGCTGAATATTATACTGAGAATGAACTGCTGCTTATAGAAGCGAGCATGAATAAAGCGTGAGACGTTTCACTATAAATGTAAAACTTTGAGCAAAGATATTTCGACATAAATGGATTGCTTACCAAAAATTAATAGGAAAAAAACGTCCCTGGCCAGCCGGACCAGACAACTCCTTAGAGTAAGTCACTATATATATTGATCATGATACGTGCAGCACGTCATTCGTGTTATTACAACTACAGTGCATACGCTGTCTGGCCAGCTGTGTGCAAACAAAACACGAAATGCGGGATAAAACTTTACAGATAATGTGATAAAATTGTTCATGTTTTTACGAACTCAAACACGTTTCGTGCTGTCATGGAAGCTAGCTTATTGCTCGCCGTAGTTAGCTTTTACGGCTAATACCAAAGCATGTTAATACGCTAGAAAAATAGTTCCTTTATGTTCTCTCTTACAATAACAATGTTGCTACAGCTTGGTTATATTATACAGGTTACGGAATGTAAATGAAGTATTGTTAATGGGTTATAAATGCATTTTTAAAGCGATTTTGAGATAGAATTGATTGCTCCCATTAGCTGCATTGCTAGCCACCACAAACAAGACATTTTTTATATGTTAGAATGCAAAAAACTCCCAAAAACTATTGTCTTCTTGTCTTTCCTATTGGGCAATACATAGGCAATATTACAAAAAAATTTAATTTGAGTCCAAAACATGCGTCGAATGAAATTAAACTTTAAGTCAAATAGTATAACAATAGTTTCACACTAATAAAAAAAGTGTGAACTTTTGTAAATGGGGCGCCAAATAACATTCTGTTAAGAGCCCCAATTTACCAAGGAGCGGCCCTGCGAGTAAACAAAAGCAATTAAAAATAGACAGGAAGGATTTTTGGAGCTGAATCCAATCTAATAATTAACAGCAAAGGCTTTAATTGCAAGTGTTGCAAATGTTGATCTGAAATCAGAGAAGAATGTCAATATCAAGATAGCAGGAGAGTTTGTGGGGGGAGGGGCAAACTGGCATAGCCTCAATGCAGCATTGGGGCACCACCACTAAGACTTTCTTAGTATCAAAAATAGACAATTTTATAGGCATCTTAATTAATTATGTTTTTTTCACTCTTTGTGGATGGTCTCGTAACATAACCACTAGCAAATAAAGAGCTTTTAGAATTTTTCTTTTCTTAAATATTGCTAAATAATTTGTGATGTTACATAGAGTATTTTGTTCATGATTAACTTTTATTTGACAGTTTTTGGCACCACTAATGTGCTTTGAATTTAAGCAAAGAACATTTTGTTAATAATGGAGGACTTTGTCATATGGTGTGGAAAGAACCACCTCCAGCTTAATGTGACGAAGACCAAGGAGCTGGTTGTGGACCTGGGAAGGAGGAGGAGTACTCCGGCGACCCCTGTTTCCATCAGGGGGGTCGATGTGGACATGGTTGAGGATTATAAATACCTCGGTGTACACATGGACAACAAGCTGAATGGGTCAAAACACGCTGAGGCACTCTATAAGAAGGGACAGAGCCGCCTCTACTTCCTCAGGAGGCTAGGATCCTTCAACGTCTGTACAAAGATGATGAAGATGTTCTACGAGTCGGTGGTGGCGGGCGCCTACTTGTACGCCGTGGCCTGCTGGGGCAGCGGGCTGAGAGCCAGGGACGCAAACAGACTGGACAAGTTGGTAGAGAAGGCCAGTAACGTGGTGGGAGTAGAGCTAGACTCTCTGGCGGTGGTGTCAGAGAGGAGAAGTCTAGCAAAGCTACACATCCCACCCACTACACTCGGACCTTTTGGAGAGAATGAGCACGTTCAGTGGAAGGCTCAGACTCCCAAAATGCAACACGGAACGACACAGGAGGTCCTTCATACCGACAGCCATCAGACTGTATAATGCATATGTTCCTTGACTGCACTTAAATGTAGAGTATATGTAGAATATATTTATATTATTTATATATTATATATAATATATTATACAAACACAGTTTCCATATGAGTTGGGAAATTGTGTTAGATGTAAATATAAACGGAATACAAGGATTTGAAAATCATTTTCAACCCATATTCAATTGAATGCACTGCAAAGACATAAACTTCCATCCATCCATCCATCTTCTTCCGCTTATCCGAGGTCGGGTCGCGGGGGCAGCAGCCTAAGCAGGGAAGCCCAGACTTCCCTCTCCCCAGCCACTTCGTCCAGCTCTTCCTGTGGGACCCCGAGGCGTTCCCAGGCCAGCCGGGAGACATAGTCTTCCCAACGTGTCCTGGGTCTTCCCCGCGGCCTCCTACCTGTCGGACGTGCCCTAAACACCTCCCTAGGGAGGCGTTCGGGTGGCATCCTGACCAGATGCCCGAACCACCTCATCTGGCTCCTCTCGATGTGGAGGAGCAGCGGCTTTACTTTGAGCTCCTCCCGGATGGCAGAGCTTCTCACCCTATCTCTAAGGGAGAGCCCTGGCACCCGGCGGAGGAAACTCATTTCGGCCGCTTGTACCCGTGATCTTGTCCTTTCGGTCATAACCCAAAGCTCATGACCATAGGTGAGGATGGGAACGTAGATCGACCGGTAAATTGAGAGCTTTGCCTTCCGGCTCAGCTCCTTCTTCACCACAACGGATCGTTACAGCGTCCGCATTACTGAAGACGCCGCACCGATCCGCCTGTCGATCTCACGATCCACTCTTCCTTCACTCGTGAACAAGACTCCGAGGTACTTGAACTCCTCCACTTGGGGCAAGATCTCCTCCCCAACCCGAAGATGGCACTCCACCCTTTTCCGGGCGAGAACCATGGACTCGGACTTGGAGGTGCTGATTCTCATCCCAGTCGCTTCACACTCAGCTGCGAACCGATCCAGTGAGAGCTGAACATCCTGGCCAGATGAAGCCATCAGGACCACATCATCTGCAAAAAGCAGAGACCTAATCCTGCAGCCACCAAACCAGATCCCCTCAACGCCTTGACTGCGCCTAGAAATTCTGTCCATAAAAATTATGAACAGAATCGGTGACAAAGGGCAGCCTTGGCGGAGTCCAACCCTCACTGGAAACGTGTCCGACTTACTCCCGGCAATGCGGACCAAGCTCTGGCACTGATCATACAGGGAGCGGACTGCCACTATCAGACAGTCCGATACCCCATACTCTCTGAGCACTCCCCACAGGACTTCCCGAGGGACACGGTCAAATACCTTCTCCAAGTCCACAAAACACATGTAGACTGGTTGGGCAAACTCCCATGCACCCTCAAGGACCCTGCCGAGAGTATAGAGCTGGTCCACAGTTCCACGACCAGGACGAAAACCACACTGTTCCTCCTGAATCCGAGGTTCGACTATCCGGCGTAGCCTCCTCTCCAGTACACCTGAATAGACCTTACCGGGAAGGCTGAGGAGTGTGATCCCACGATAGTTAGAACACACCCTCCGGTTCCCCTTCTTAAAGAGAGGAACCACCACCCCGGTCTGCCAATCCAGTGGTACCGCCCCCGATGTCCACGCGATGCTGCAGAGTCTTGTCAACCAAGACAGCCCCACAGCATCCAGAGCCTTAAGGAACTCCGGGCGGATCTCATCTATCCCCGGGGCCTTGCCACCGAGGAGCTTTTTAACTACCTCAGCAACCTCAGCCCCAGAAATAGGAGAGCCCACCACAGACTCCTCAGGCACTGCTTCCTCATAGGAAGACGTGTTGGTGGGATTGAGGAGGTCTTCGGAGTATTCCCTCCACCGATCCACAACATCCGCTGTCGAGGTAAGCAGAACACCATCCTCAACCATACACGGTGTTGATAGTGCACTGCTTCCCCTTCCTGAGGCGGCGGATGGTGGTCCAGAATTGCTTCGAAGCCGTCCGGAAGTCGTTATGGCCTCACCGAACTCCTCCCATGTCCGAGTTTTTGCCTCTGCGACCGCTGAAGCCGCACACCGCTTGGCCTGTCGGTACCTGTCCGCTGCCTCAGGAGTCCTATGAGCCAAAAGAACCCGATAGGACTCCTTCTTCAGCTTGACGGCATCCCTCACCGCCGGTGTCCACCAACGGGTTCTAGGATTACCGCCACGACAAGCACCAACTACCTTGCGGCCACAGCTCCAATCAGCCGGCTCGACAATAGAGGCGCGGAACATGGTCCATTCGGACTCAATGTCCAGCACCTCCCTCGTGACATGTTCAAAGTTCTTCCGGAGGTGGGAATTGAAACTCTGTCTGACAGGAGACTCTGCCAGACGTTCCCAGCAAACCCTCACAATGCGTATGGGCCTGCCAGGTCTGTCCGGCATCCTCCCCCACCATCGCAGCCAACTCACCACCAGGTGGTGATCGGTAGAAAGCTCCGCCCCCCTCTTCACCCGAGTGTCCAAAACATGAGGCCGCAAATCTGATGACACAACTACAAAGTCGATCATGGAACTGCGGCCTAGGGTGTCCTGGTGCCAAGTGCACATATGGACACCCTTATGTTTGAACATGGTGTTTGTTATGGACAATCTGTGACGGGCACAAAAGTCCAATAACAAAACACCGCTCGGGTTCTTCCCAATCACGCCTCTCCAGGTTTCACTGTCGCTGCCAACATGAGCATTGAAGTACCCCAGTAGAGGGGGACATAAACATTTTTTTTTTTTGCAAATAATAATTAACTTAAAATTTCATGGCTGCAACGCATGCCAAAGTAGTTGGGAAAGGGCATGTTCACCACTGTTACATGGCCTTTCCTTTTAACAACACTCAGTAAATGTTTGGGATCTGAGGAGACACATTTTTTAAGCTTCTCAGGTGGAATTCTTTCCCATTCTTGCTTGATGTACAGCTTAAGTTGTTCAACAGTCCGGGGGTCTCCATTGTGGTATTTTAGGCTTCATAATGCGCCACACATTTTCAATGGGAGACAGGCCTGGATTACAGGCAGGCCAGTCAAGTACCCGCACTCTTTTACTATGAAGCCACGTTGATGTAACACGTGGCTTGGCATTGTCTTGCTGAAATAAGCAGGGGCGTCCATGGTAACGTTGCTTGGATGGCAACTTATGTTACTCCAAAACCTGTATGTACCTTTCAGCATTAATGGCGCCTTCACAGATGTGTAAGTTACCCATGTCTTGGGCACTAATACACCCCCATACCATCACAGATGCTGACTTTTCAACTTTGCGCCTATAACAATCCGGATGGTTCTTTTCCTCTTTGGTCCGGAGGACACGACGTCCACAGTTTCCAGAAACAGTTTGAAATGTGGACTCGTCAGACCACAGAACACTTTTCCACTTTGTATCAGTCCATCTTAGATGAGCTCAGGCCCAGTGAAGCCGACGGCGTTTCTGGGTGTTGTTGATAAACGGTTTTCGCCTTGCATAGGAGAGTTTTAACTTGCACTTACAGATGTAGCGACCAACTGTAGTTACTGAGAGTGGGTTTATGAAGTGTTCCTCAGCCCATGTGGTGATATCCTTTACACACTGATGTCGCTTGTTGATGCAGTACAGCCTGAGGGATCGAAGGTCACGGCTTAGCTGCTTACGTGCAGTGATTTCTCCAGATTCTCTGAACCCTTTGATGATATTACGGACCGTAGATGGTGAAATCTCTAAATTCCTTGCAATAGCTGGTTGAGAAAGGTTTTTCTTAAACTGTTCAACAATTTGCTCACGCATTTGTTGACAAAGTGGTGACCCTCGCCCCATCCTTGTTTGTGAATGACTGAGCATTTCATGGAATCTACTTTTATACCCAATCATGGCACCCACCTGTTCCCAATTTGCCTGATCACCTGTGGGATGTTCCAAATAAGTGTTTGATGAGCATTCCTCAACTTTATCAGTATTTATTGCCACCTTTCGCAACTTCTTTGTCACGTGTTGCTGGCATCAAATTCTAAAGTTAATGATTATTTGCAAAAAAAAATTTTTTTTATCAGTTTGAACATCAAATAGGTTGTCTTGTATGGCGTCACATTAGTGCCAAAAATCCGAGCGCATAAAAACTGTTATCAGGCGCTGATTCTCCACTTCGTGCGCGCGCGACACCCTTTTGCGCGCGCGTGGTGCCTTTTTGCGCGCGCGCGGTGCCTTTCTATGCGCGCGCGGTGCCTTACTGCGCGCTCTCTGTGTACTCCTGGCATCTCTCCTCGCGCTCTCATGTTTCTTTTTGGCACTTTGGGGGCGGGTATGCTTAGACGGCCCCTTCTTTCTGATTGGTCAGGCGAAAAATGCTGACAAATGCTCAGAGCCAATCAGAAGTATAGCAGGGCGGGTCATCGTCAATATGTATCAAGATTTACG
Organism: Nerophis lumbriciformis; assembly: GCF_033978685.3. Classification (NCBI taxonomy): domain Eukaryota; kingdom Metazoa; phylum Chordata; class Actinopteri; order Syngnathiformes; family Syngnathidae; genus Nerophis; species Nerophis lumbriciformis. Next base: position 15,757,090 of record NC_084565.2, read on the forward strand.
GAGGTAGAAGTGGATACAAAAATGTCGCACGCTGATGAAGGTTATTTCATATTACATAAACACAATACAGGGTAATACAAAATGTGACCCAAACAAATAATAAGACAACAAACACCATAATCACATCTTTCAGCCAGAACTGGTCCACCAGCAATAACATCCAACCATAACATTATTTTATATTTTCACTTCTTCTTGAACATTTGTTTTCTAATTTATGGAATTTCTTTTGATTCAGCCATAAAATTAATACAATAATCTTTGAATTTTGTTTTTAAAATGTTAAAAATAGCTTTTAATAATGTATTCTGAAACAGTTTCAAATAATCAGAGAACTGACTAACACTGACCCTACACAACTATGTTGCACAATTAAGTCTTTTTTTTTTTTAAAGCAAAAGAGGTAATTTCAACAGGTACAGCATCCTATGTCATATCTATATGTAATAAGATTTGTAACAAGGCTAACCGTTTGTAAATTGGTCGAAAATCGAGCACATTATGGTAATTTAATTAGTACATGTACCATTGACATCAATGTAATGATTGAGGCTAGATGTCCGAGGTAAGATGGCTACAACGTTGCTACACTGGAGAATGATTGGTAGCCATCTTACCTCGGACATTTAGCTTCAGTCATTACATTGATGTCAATGGTACATGTACTAATTAAATTACCATAACTTGCTCGATTTTCGACCAATTTACAAACGGTTTGCTTTGTTACAAATCTTATTACATGTAGATATGACATAGGATGCTGTACCTGTTGAAATTACCTCTTTCGCTTTAAAAAAAAAAAGACTTAATTGTGCAACATAGTTGTGTAGGGTCAGTGTTAGTCAGTTCTCTGATTATTTTAAACTGTTTCAGAATACATTATTAAAAGATATTTTTAACATTTTAAAAACAAAATTCAAAGATTATTGTATTAATTTTATGGCTGAATCAAAAGAAATTCCATAAATTAGAAAACAAATGTTCAAGAAGAAGTGAAAATATAAAATAATGTTATGGTTGGATGTTATTGCTGGTGGACCAGTTCTGGCTGAAAGATGTGATTATGGTGTTTGTTGTCTTATTATTTATTTGGGTCACATTTTGTATTACCCTGTATTGTGTTTATGTGGTATGAAATAACCTTCATCAGTGCGCGACATTTTTGTATCCACTTCTACCTCCGTAAATCTTGATACATATTGACGATGACCCGCCCTGCTATACTTCTGATTGCTCTGAGTATTTGTCAGCATTTTACGCCTGACCAATCAGAAAGAAGGGGCCGTCTAAGCATACCCGGCCCCAAAGTGCCAAAAAGAAACATGAGAGCGCGAGGAGAGATGCCAGGCGTACACAGAGAGCGCGCAGAAAGGCGTCGCGCGCGCAGAAAGGCACCGCACGCGCGCAAAAAGGCACCGCGCGCGCTCAGAAAGGCACCGCGCGCAAAAAGGCACCACGCGCGCGCAAAAGGGTGTCGCGCGCGCGCACGAAGTGGAGAATCAGCGCGCGATAACAGTTTTTATGCGCTCGGATTTTTGGCACTAATGTGACGCCATAGTCTTGTAGCATATTCAACTGAATATGGGTTGAAAATGATTTGCAAATAATTTTACGCCGTTCTATTTTCTATGAATTGACTGAAGAAATATAGTAAGAATAGTTAGGTTGTAATAATCGACGCCCTATTGAATAGCTAGGTTGATTGAAATTGATTGATTGAAACTTTTATTAGTAGATTCTGTCCAATTGACCACTAATTGGTAACACCCGAGTACGTTTTTCAACTTGTTTAAGTCGGGGTCCACGTTAATCAATTCATGCTTCAAATATATACTATCAGCATAATACAGTCATCATACAAGTTAATCATCAGAGTATATACATTGAATTATTTACAATCCGGGGGTGGGATATCGAGGGGGTTGGGGAGTGGGGGAGGTGTAGGTTAGGTTCCATCCATCCATCCATCTTCAACCGCTTAACCGGAATCGGGTCGCAGGGACAACAGCTCTAGTAGAGACCCCCAGACTTCCCTCTCCAAAGCAACATTAGCAACTTCCTCCAGGGGAATCCCGAAGCGTTCCCAGGCCAGAGAGGAGATGTAATCTCCCCATCTGGTCCTTGGCCTGCCACAGGGTCTCCTGCCAGTGGGACCTCTCTAGGGAGACGCTCGTGAGGCATCCGCATGAGATGCCCGAACCACCTAAGCTGGCTCCTTTCCAAGCGAAGGAGCAGCGGCTCTACTCCGAGTCTTTCTCGGATGACTGAAATTCTCACCCTACCTCTAAGGGACATGCCAGCCACCGTTCTGAGAAAACTCATTTCGGCCGCTCGTATCCGCGATCTTATTCTTTCGGTCATGACCCACACTTCAAGACCATAGGTGAGAGTAGGAATGTAGATAGCTCGGTCGACCGAGAGCTTTGCCTTCTGGCTCAGCTTTCGTAGGTGTAGGTTCTCGTGTAGGTTAGGTTGCTATCAGCATATTGCAGTCATCATACAAGTTTATCATCTGAGAAATAGACATTGTAACAGTGTAAGTCTCACTTCATAGGATATGTACAGCGAGCAGTGAACTTGTTGTATTGGTACACCATTATCACAGTTTGGTACGTACCCCAGGTTTAAGGTCCCGGTACAATTCTGTACAGTTGGGAAACAAAATGTCAATCCATAAAACTGCTGAGCTTTTGTGTTAGAAGCTTGAATTATTTTAATAATGAATCATAAAAATCTACTGGCTGGTAATTTTCTCTATTAAACAAATACAAACATTGAAAGATAAAAATACAGATACTTAAGAAGATGTCAGGACTGAAACCTGCATGAATCTGAGCCATGTTTGCTTCTGCAAACACACTGCCGCGTGTGTGACATCATGTTTTATTCATGGTAACATTCTATACATATTCAACATCATTTTTTTGTAATCTGAACTAAAGATCAGATTTGACAGAACAAATCTGAATTGCGCATCATGAACATAGTCTTTGTTTATGTATTTCACAGGAAGAACAAGCGTTCCCAAACCACAGAAGAGCTCTCGCTTCTCCTTGTCGTTACTGCGAGTTATGACAAGTGTATTTGTTTAGTGAGTAGATGCGTGACGCTAACACTTCCTGCCACTCACTTGTGTACAACAAATCAGCACATCTCTGTATTGAACTGGAGGTTGTGACCCAAAAATGTGATTATGACTAATAATAATATATCGTACATATACATTTATTTGTTGTCTTAAAAATGAGTTTCTATGGCAAACAATTCTCTATCTGAGCTGACACACTGCTATTTGGGGGATTATCCTGGGATAGTTTCAAGATTGTCCCATGAAAACACTCCTAAATGTTTCCTCTAATTGACTTGGGAACTTGATGAGTTCAAGTCCAAGTACATGTCTTGTTTTTCCATACCAACCTTTACTAATGCTTCAAGTGACAATGAAACAAAATGTTTTGGGTTTTCTTATGTTCTTTCGCAGGAAGTGGGAGCAAAACACGATCGTTTGGACTTTGAGCAGTTTCATAAATTGTACAATCTAATAATGTTTGAACAAAATGAGGTAAGTTAAGGAGTTTTAAAAGAACAATGTGTTGTTTGATTCTGCAATGTTGTGTTCTCTTCTTATTCATTCAGATTCTTGACGAGTTGAAAAAAGATGGCTCTTTTATTTTGGGGTGAGCTGCTTTTTCTTTCATTTGTGCGAGTGTATTAATACAGTGCATCTGGAAAGTATTCACAGCACTTCACTTTTTTTTCATTTTGTTATGTTACAGCCCTGTTCCAAAATGGAATAAATATTTTTTTTGCCCTAGTAATGACATTGTAAACCCTTTTTTTCCCAGAAATGTTTGCAAACTTATATACATCTACATGGGATTTCTTAGTTTATTTATAATAAGTATTCACAACCTTTGCTCAATACTTTGTTGATGCACCTTTGGACGCAATTACAGCCTCAAGCTTGGCACACTTCCCATTTTTCTTTGCAGCGCCTCTCAATCTGCATCAGTTTGGATGGGAAGCGTTGGTGCCCAGACATTTTCAAATCTCTCCAGAGATGTTCAATCAGATTCAAGTCTGGGCTCTGGCTAAGCCACTCAAGGACATTTATGGAGTTGTCTTGAAGCCAGTACTTTGATATCTTGGCTGTGTGCTTAGAGTCGTCCTACTGAAAGAGTTCGAGAGCGCTCTAAAGCAGGTTTTCATCCAGGATGTCTCTGTACATTGCTGCATTCATCTTTCTATCTGCTCTATCCTGACTATTCTCCCAGTTCCTGCTGCTGAAAAACATCCCCAAAGCATGATGCTGCCACCACCATGGCAGCATCATGCTGCCATGGTGCTGCCATGTATTTCACACTGTAGGGATGTTTTTCGACCTGGTGATGAGCGGTGCCTGGTTTCCTTCAAACATGACGCCTGGCATTCACGCCAAAAAGTTTGATCTTTGTCTCATCAGACTAGTTGATATTGTTTCTCATGATCTGAGTCTTTCAGGTGCATTTAGGGAAACTTTTACAAAGGAATGGCTTCCATCTGGCCACACTAACATAGAGGCCTGATTAGTGGATTGTTGCAGAGATGTCTGTCCTTCTGGAAGGTTCTCTCTCCACAGAGGAATGCTGTAGATCTGACAGAGTGACCATCGGGTGATTGCTCAGTTTAGACGGCTGGCCAGCTCTAGAAAGAGTCCAGGTGGTTCCAAACTTTCTTCCATTTACTGATGATGGAAGCCACTGTGCTTATTGAGACCTTCAAGGCAGCAGATATTTTTCTGTACCCTTCCCCAGATTTGTGCCTCAAAACAATCCTGTCTCAGAGGTCTCAGACAATACCTTCGACTTCAATCTTGGTTTGTGGTCTGCCATTTAGTGTCAAGTGTGGGACCCTATATATAGACAGGTGTGTGCCTTTGCAAACCGTGTCCAACCAACTGAATTTACCACAGGTGGACTCCAATTAAGCTGTAGGAACATCTCAAGAATGATCAGTTGAAAATAGGATGCTCCTAAGCTTACTTTTGAACTTCTTTATAGGGTATTGTTTGTAGAATTCTGAGGACAAAAATGTATTTATTACTCCTGCGGGAATGGGGTGTGTATGGACCGGCCTCGAAGCGCAGCTGGCAAGTGATTGGATTACCCAGCTGGGGAAGATCATCCAATAACCTGCCATGTTTATCAGCAACAGCCGGGCCGACACACGTAGTTGGAGTTGGAGTGGACGAGCAGACGCACACTGGACATTGCCAGAGAAAAAGGAGACCAGGAAGATGACACGCCAGAAGGACTGAAAAGTCACGGGCGAGCGACTGAAAAGTTGTGTGCGCTGCCAATAAAAAAAAGACTTAGTTAACACCGGACATCCGGACTGTCGTGGAGATTTGTCAGCATCAGGTGAACCCACGAGGGAAAGACTTTCACAATTACATTCTGGAATAAGGCTGTATGTAACATAACAAAATGTGGAAAAAGTAAAGCACTGTGAATACTTTCTGGATGCACTGTACTGTGTTTGATTCCGTGTGCAGTAATACGTGGAAATATCGTGTTTGATTGTATGTGCAGTAATACATGGAAATAATGTGTACTGCGCTGATATTGTGTTTGTATGTGCAGTAATACATGGAAATATTGTGTGCTGTACTGTTATTGTGTTTGATTGTGTGTGCAGTAATACAGACAAGCCTGACGCCTCGGTCGTTCTGCTCCACGACTTTCAAAGATTTCTCATCTATCAGCAGAAGGTATGGTGCCCATGCGATGAAATAATGAAACTTACCATAGAACTATTCTACAGTGGTACCTCAAATTTCGAGTACCTCAATTTACGAGTATCCTAATTTACAAGTATTTTTACATTCAAGTTGTATCTCGGCTTTAATTTAACCTACGAGCCTCTGAGCCGCTCGATGGCGTAACTAATGCCTCAGTGAAAGCTGTAAGAGCCACCCCAATAGCTGAAGATCAAAATAACTTTGTTTTCCAAGGATTGGAAACCAAACCTTTAGCAGCTTCCACAGCCGTCCAGTCGACATCCTCCTGGTGCGGCTCGCCATAATCTGCTCTGAGTGTCCCGGGTTGTTTTTGACTATGCTACTGAACCGATGACTGCCTCGCTGCTCGCGGTGCTACCTAGTAACTTTCCCAGCACATTGCCTGAAAATGCCAATACTCGCAACTATCTCAACCTTATTGAACAGCCTTTCCTCTTCAGTAACTTGGGTTGTTATAAATGTGGGAACTATCAGAACACATTAAAAGGGATTTCAAAGTAGTCTTTAGTCGCTGGAAAAGGTAAATGGTTACATTATTACGACAGTATTATAAAATATAATTATGCGTTCATGGGAGTGCTGGCCCCGGGAATTTTGTAATGTCTACCTACCCTGTTATATTCATAAAACTACTGATCTGTAGTAGTTTGTATTTCTATTTTATTGTTTTTTAAACAATATTTTTTTAAATCTAGAATTTAATATCTTTTATTTTTAAAAGGCTTATTACATGTTAAAATTGTGCTGTTTTGGGAGGGGCAAGCACAGATGAAATTGGTTTCAATTCATTTCAATGGGTGAGGCTGCTTTGATATGAGTATTCTGAATTACAAGCTTGGTCTTTGAACACAATGTGCTCGTAGAGTGAGATAGCACTGCAGTTACCACAGTATTAGTTGTTTTTTTTACTTACAGTACAATTGGGACAAATATTTATAATTTTTGATTAAAATATTTATATATAGTATATATATAGTGTAATATTATTACAGTTTATGATGTTTTCATGAAGGGTAATGTAGTTTTTTTCATCACTTATGTTTTGTATTGTTTGTAACCAGCCATGTGGGTAAATAATATATATGATGTAGATGTTTGTATTTACTGTAAGGAGAGGTGTCGGATACTTTTCCTGTTGCATTATTATCATCATTGTAATGATATTTTTAAAGGGGACCTATAATGATTTTAATCTACATTGCAGACACTTCCTTGTGGTCAAGATATTATGTATTTGATATGCTTTGGTGTAAATTGTGCATACATTTTGCTCCATGGTCACCATTATGAGACTGTCTGCCATATGTTTGATTGTGGAGGTGTTTCCAGCGTCATGATTGTGATTTATTTTCCTGTGTTTGGTATCATTTTATGTCCTGATGCGCTTGTTTTAATAGTATTTCCCGTTCCTTCTTGTTCTACTGCACCTTAATTTTCTGCTTAGTGTCCTACCAGCACACATGATTTGCTATTGGCTGATCATCTATTTCGGTTCACCTTTTATCTCTTGCCAACGCTGGATTATTGCTATTTGTCAGTGTGCATGTATTGTTCTGCTGCCGCTACTTGCCATACTCTACTCTTTTGATTTTGACGTTTTTGCTCTCAAAATAAAGAATTAATTATTTTACCTTCACATCGCCTCCTGTCTCTGCATCTTAGGGTCACAACAACCACAAACGTTCTATGTCATTGCATGTCGCATGTCTATGGTATTTTGCTCATGCCAAGATAAGATACAAATAATAATTTCTCCTATCTTGTTTTGTTTCTTCTTAGTATGCTCCTATCTTGTTTTGTTTCCTCTTAGTCTGGAGCAAAGGGGGAGCCCCCTTTGGCTGAAAGCTTGACTTAGTAATGTGTAAATAAGAACGTCCACCTCGCTGGACGTCATGACACAGCCAGACTGCAAAACCCTTTGAACAGAGGCACCAAAAATATGTGCAATCATTACTGCAGCCAGCATTTTGGGTAATATGAGCAGTCGAAAGAGTTTTGATTGTCCAGAAGGTGCACGGTTTACAAACAATTTCTGTTCCTACAATGCTTGATAGTCAATTTTTAGTGTAAATCGGAACATCTATTAAGCGACCAGTGTTGAGCTTCTCACTTCTGGTTGATGTCTGCTTTCGCGTCTACAGTGGTGGCTTTCCTTGTCTTTGCCGCACTGCCTTCGGTGGAGTCGGTCCTGCGCTTGGCAGACATGATGAATGGGGGGAAGTTGGCAAAAGAGAGCAGGGGTGACATTATACTTGGAGTTAAGCTATCATTACCTATTAGTTCTGGAGCTAGTCTCACAATTACAAAGTAATGTATGGAAATAATTTACGCTAATGCATCGAAACCACGAAACATGGTAACACTTAAATCAAGGACTTCCTGTACTTGAGTTTAAAAGGATTGAAGAGTTCATTGCTACTTTGTGTCCTCAAGGAGTATTGGGCTAGCGATCTGAATCAGGTGAAAGAGTTGATGACCACTTTCATTGACGACACCATGAGAAAAACCAATGACCCTGAGTTCACCGTCAGTGAGGTATCGACACAATCTGTCAAATATAACACAGAAAACAATTGATAAAATTTATTTGTGCTTCCTAGTTCCTCAGCTTCCTGTTTTCTAAGGAGAACTCTTTATGGGATGAGAAGTTGTCCGACATTAACAACCAAGACATGAACAACCCTTTGTCTCACTACTGGATCAATTCATCACACAACACGTCAGTATGATGCCTTCAGCACAAATACTTACAAAAAATGTGTTTACAACTGTGATATTTGTGTGTTTTTAGTTACCTGACAGGTGACCAGCTTCGTAGCGAGTCTTCCACGGAGGCCTATGTGCGCTGTCTACGCATGGGATGTCGCTGTGTTGAATGTCAGTTTGTGTTTTCGCGTATATACGTTAAATTCACACTTTGGTTCTGAATATGAATTTGTATGCTGAGGATTTCAGTGGATTGCTGGGAAGGGCCAGGAGAACCCATCATCTATCATGGCTGGACCAGGACCACCAAAATCAAGTTTGAAGATGTGGTGAAAGCCATCAATCAACATGCTTTTGTGACTTCTGAGTAAGTAGTACCAACAACTATAATAATAATAATAATGATAATAGTAACTTGATTACTTGCTCAAGGAAATAGAGTCTAAAGATTTTATACATTTTTAATTTCTCCCTTTGGTGTGAAATAAATGCATGTCGTTAATTAAAAGTACATGGAAAACAGCTATTGTCTTAATTTTGTTAAGACATTTTCTTCCTGTTTGATTAGTGTGTATCTGATCAGTTAGACAACACAGTGAATTAATTGTTTGGAGTATTGCCAAGTCTGCTTATTAGAAGCGACTTTCGGGTGGTCTTTTTTTCCAGTTTGTCTTTTCTCTGTCATGTCTGTGTGATCATGTTTTGTTTTAGTAATGTTCGGTTTAAATTTTGGACTTTTTGTGCACTTTTGTTTTGTTTTGTCACCATAGCAACCATTAGTTTTCACCTGTCACGTCACGCACCTGTTTCACGTTCGGACTCACACACACCTGTCACCAATCATGTCACTGTTATTTAAGCCTACCTTTGTTCATCACTCGTTCTGCCTGCGTTGTTTTGATGTCACACCAGTTTATGTCTTGCTCTGTCCAAGTAAGTTTCCATGTCCATGCCATAGCTTCTGTTTAAGATTAGCCTCACTTGCGTTTTAGGCACGCTTGCCTCTTTTTTTGTTGTAGTTGTTGTTGTATTGTTTATGTTCGCGGTAGTGCGTGATTTATATTAATAAATCCTAGCCTACCTTCACGCTGTTGTCCGGAGCCGTCTCTTTGCATTGGAAGAACACCCGCGCAGCGAGCTGCGACCCCCCCACGTGACAGAACGCAGGCAGCAGACGTTCTTCCGCAGACCGGCCACGAGGAGGTGATGGAGACGCGCTGGCAAAGCTGGAAGCCAACCAGAAAGTCTTTTTCTTGCCAGCATGACGCGTCGTTCCCCCAAAACCCTCCCACGGACAACAAGATTCCCCAAGCAGCTCATTTTTCCTTGCCGCCGCAGGAGACCTGTGCTGATGACGTCATCCCGCCCACTGGTGATGACGTCAGAAACCAAGATTTTTTTTTTTTAGATTTTATTTACGCCCTCTGTCAGCCGCCCACCAAGGACTTCGTTTAAAAAAATAATCCTTTTGAGAAATTTTTTTCTAAATTTAGATTTTTTCAGACCCAGTCTAAAGTGGGGGTGGTGAATAGATTTTCTGGACAATTTAATGGGGAGGATTCTGCCCCCCTCCATACCTCCCCCCACCCACCCTTAAAGAGAGTTCCAGACCGCAGGTATCCGCTCCTTGAGGGGGGGGCTAGGGCTGGGAACTGCACTGGTGGGGTGACTCAGCTTCACCATGTCAAGCCACAGCCTCCCTCACGGCCGCCACCACCAGTCTTTTACCATGCCAAGCCGCAACCCCCAGCTAGACCACCTCCACCTGCACCAGTAGCTCCACGACGCCAAGCTCCGTACCAGCTCCACGACGCCAAGCTCCGGTACCAGCTCCACGACGCCAAGCTCCGGTACCAGCTCCACGACGCCAAGCTCCGGTACCAGCTCAACGACGCCAAGTGCCGCCATGCCAAGACCAAGACCCGCCATGCCAAGACCAAGACCCGCCATGCCAAGACCAAGACCCGCCAGTCCAAGACCAAGACCCTCCACGCCAAGCTCCGGTACCAGTTCTACGACGCCAAGACCAAGACCCGCCATGCCAAGACCAAGACCCGCCATGCCTAGGCCAAGACCAAGACCCACGCCTAGGCCAAGACCAAGACCCACGCCTAGGCCAAGACCAAGACGCGCCACGCCGAGCTTCGCCGCCTGACGCGCCACGCCGAGCTTCGCCGCCTGACGCGCCACGCCGAGCTTCGCCGCCTGACGCGCCACGCCGAGCTTCGCTGCCTGCATCATCTGCTGCTTCCACGCCTGCCACGATGACGACGCACCTCCCTCCTCGTCGGTCACGGATATGGCCGCTACCTGGTCGCCCGCCACGCCAAGTGCGCCCACCTCCCAGTCGGCCACGAATGTGGCCATTCCCTGGGCAGCGGCGTTCCACTCGCCGCCGCCACCTAACTCTGCCCCGGTGGATACGGGGACACGTGGCCTGGCGACCCACCGCCATGTCCCCCTCCCGCCCTCCCATGACTCTTGTTCATATTTTCTGTTTTTGGACATCTGGGATCTGTCCGTAAGGGGGGGGTTCTGTCATGTCTGTGTGATCATGTTTTGTTTTAGTAATGTTCGGTTTAAATTTTGGACTTTTTGTGCACTTTTGTTTTGTTTTGTCACCATAGCAACCATTAGTTTTCACCTGTCACGTCACGCACCTGTTTCACGTTCGGACTCACACACACCTGTCACCAATCATGTCACTGTTATTTAAGCCTACCTTTGTTCATCACTCGTTCTGCCTGCGTTGTTTTGATGTCACACCGGTTTATGTCTTGCTCTGTCCAAGTAAGTTTCCATGTCCATGCCATAGCTTCTGTTTAAGATTAGCCTCACTTGCGTTTTAGGCACGCTTGCCTCTTTTTTTGTTGTAGTTGTTGTTGTATTGTTTATGTTCGCGGTAGTGCGTGATTTATATTAATAAATCCTAGCCTACCTTCACGCTGTTGTCCGGAGCCGTCTCTTTGCATTGGAAGAACACCCGCGCAGCGAGCTGCGACCCCCCCACGTGACATTCTCCACTTCCATTATCTGGTTATCGTGCCAGCTTAGCATGTCGACTTGCACGACCCCAAACAAAGGTACAGTAGAGATGGATTTATGGCTTTTGAAAAGCTGTTTAGAAAACTGGCTTGTTGTTATATTTGTAATTTTTAGAAATAAAAGTATTGGGAACACATTTTTATCTTGAAATCAATAATTGACAGCAGTTAGATTGAATCAGAATATTTACAATGTACACATTTCACCAATATTTACTTTGTAAACAATATTTAATTATTCTGACATTCGTTTGGCTTGTCATTCCATTCCATTAGGTGCTACAATATATTGTACTGCCCCCGCAGTGTGTATACTTGTGCAAAGCTCGGCAGCCAGCTAACAGCAAAATGTCCTCCAATAAGCACACAAGGTTTGTGTTTTCCTGTATTTTACTGAAGTCATTTGCAAGTTGTAAAACTGTAACACAGAAATATAAACAACAATGAATACATTTCCACAACGATCAATATACAGTATATAGACAAGCTCCATATACAGTATACAGTAGGGCCTACTGTAGTAGGCGAAGAAATATCACCTTTAATATAACAAAAGCATTGGAATCACACAGCCCAAGCTAACATTGTGAGCTAACAACTACACCATTATATTACTAAACACAATAGCACACAAGCTAGACCTAATGTCCTCAATTGAGCAATTTTTACACGGGTATCATATTAATAAAGTCAGATATTACAGACACATACTGTAGTTTCCAAGGCGAAAACGCATTACAATGCATCCAGCAACAAAACATAACATCATATGATTTGTATTTTTAGCAAGAAACAAACTGCGTCATGAGCTCAACTTTAAGGAATCACTGTGACCTTAATGCGTCGCCAATGGATCGATTATCACTCCACCCAAAACTAAGTGCAGCACAGTCCCAGCTTGATATAAATAAATGAATCACTACAAACACAAATAAACGTAAAGAACATTAATATCTTAGGTACTTAAGAAGTCTCTGATAGAAGAATCACAATCTCGGAGATGGGCCTCAAGAGCACCTAGGCTTTCCCATCCTTGACAGTCCGCACTTCCACTTTGTGAACCTTCCCATCAATGCTTGGCAATGTCTGAATAATCAGTCCCATTGGCCATTTATTTCTCGGATTCTGGCTGTCTTTAAGTAGGACAACATCACCTGCTTTGACATTTGGCTTGTCATCCATCGACTTCCTGCGGCTTTGCAGTGTGGACAGGTGGACCTTTCCATCTCTTCCAGAAGGTGTTTGCGAGACACTGGAACCTCTTCCACTGCTTTCCAAACATCTGACCTGTGTCATATTTCCCATAGGGGGCTGATACCACATTAATTTTTTTAGTGAGAAGCATTGCTGGAGTAAGTATGGTTGGCATATCTGGATCAGTGGATACAGCCACAAGAGGTCTTGCATTGACGTTTGACATTACCTCTGCCATAACATAAACGTTGACAGGACTTCATGTGTCAGAGGTGTTGGGCCTATTTGAAACAACATTGCATCGAGAATCTGTCATGGTACTCCAATGAGCCTTTCCCAGCTGCCTCCCATGTGGGAAGCATGAGGGGAATTAAACAACCAAAAGCATACTCTCTCCTGTAGGTATGCTTTGACTTGTGTTTCTTTTGAGGTCAGTGCTAGCTCCTTACATGCGCCTACAAAGTTTATTCCTCTGTCACACCTCAGACATTTTGCTGGGCCCCCGATGGCAAAATACCTTCTTAGGGTGTTAATAAACCTGTCTGTTGACAGGGTTTCGTCCAAATTGATGTGGACTGCACAGCCCATCACTTGCTGTTTGTAGCTCCTTATCTTGTCCGACATGTTAGACCATGGTCCAAATACGTCAAGGCCGACAGAAAATAATGGGGGTTCTGGAATTAGTCTGTCAACTGGCAAAACTGCCATTTTCTGGGTCTCAACCCTTCCTCTTAGTTTGCGGCAGATGACACTTGTAGATGACAGTGAAAACCAGACGCTTACAACCAATTATCCAGGATCCACCTAGTCTTATAGCTCAATCTGTAAAGTGTTGTCCTTGGTGAGCTACTTGCTAATGAAAGTCTAAATTGTAGCACAAAAATATGATCGATCTGAAGAATAATTAGTGGAAGCTGTTCGATCTTGACAGGTTGGCGGACGACAGACAACCTCCAACACAAAGCAGACCATCTTAGTCTATAACAGGGTTGAGTTTCTTGAGTGCACTGCACCTTGGCCAAGCTTGGCTGTTTTCCAGACATTTTAGTTCCTCTCAAAAGCTTCATGCTGGACAGAACTAATGATTACGAATTTAGCGTGGCAGAGTTCGCTTTGGGTAGGCGTTTCTTTGATGCATTTCCATCCCTTACTACTTCCACTGTTTAGTTTTCTTTTAAAGGAAGATGCAGCATGAATAAGCTTGGCTATTGTTTGACCGATTGCCTTCCAGCTCGAACATCTTTCAAAATAATGTGCACCAAACAGGATCCTGGTTGCCATAGAAGTGACTTTAGGACGGATCTCATCCTCAGCTTCTGGCTCAACAAGTGAGAAGATGTCTGGTTCAAGTATTGGGTTGTCATGATACATGAAGGCTGGACCTAGGAGTAACCAATTGCTGTTTTGTAGCTGTGCTTTTGGTGTTGGCCTTGTGGTGTGATCAGCAGGGTATAAATGTGTTGGCATATAGTACTACTGGTCAGGGTTGGTGAATCTTGTGTGATTTGGGTGACACGATTTTCAACATACATATAAAACCACCTACTGGAGTTGTGAATGTACCCAAGCACAATTTTACTGTTGGTGAAAAACTTTACAGCATCGATTGTTATGTCAATTTCATCTATAACTTGTTTGTAAAGTTCCACAGCTAAAACAGCAGCTCAGCACTCCAGACATGGTATTGTATGAGCAGGGCGAGGAGTTAGCTTTGATTTTGCCATGACAAATCCAACATGGTAATGACCATCAGTGTTAATAGCTCCTATAGCAACCATGGAAGCGTCTGAAAATATGTACTCCTTTCTTTGTGTCGACATCAGGGAAACTGGATTGTAAAATCTCTGAATATGCAGCTCTTAAAGAGACTGTAAAGAGTCCTTCCATGATTTCCATTCTGCTTCTTTCCCTGGAAGGAGGTCTGCATCCCACTATGTCTGCCCAGTAGAAAGATCTCATACCAGTGCTTTGCCTTGTGTTGTTATAGGGTGAAACAAACCCTAAAGGGGTCATACAGCCTGTTGACTTTAAACAGTATTCCTCTTCTTGTAAAGGGCTTCTCCTTGCGAGATATCAGGTACGTGTAGCTGTCTGTTTTTAAGTCCCTATAAAGTCTGAGGCTTCTTTGCAAAGGAATAACATCTACTCCTAGGTTCAGATCCTTCAAGTCCATGTCTAGCCATTGTGCATAAGGAGCATTAAGCACTCTTAAGATGTCTCTTCCGAAGAGCAGGAGAATGGGAAGGTCTACGCGATGAATCTTGTTAGCAACTGGCTGTAAGTGGGGGTGACAGTGTGCAATATATAGGGATGGAATTTCAGTCCTGTCATCTGGCTTCGTATCGCACTCAATTAAGGTTGGCAAGGGAACTTGTAACTTCTCGTCCTTGGACTCAAGTATAAAATCTGTTGCTCTCCAGCCTGTAGTCTTCTGTTTTACAGCACAGGTTTTCAGGGTGTACACCGTCCCGTGGATCTACAGCATACCATATGTGGTTTTGTCTTAGGTATGCTTTACGCTCTTCTAGGGGTTTGTGTCTAAAGAGCTTGCATTTTTTCAGTGGGTGGGATTTCTTGCGCACTGGCGATCTAATTCAATCGACGTTTTAGTTGCAGGACTGGTTTCCTTACCTGATGATGGGGCAGGGATGTCTGTCTCTTTTACCGTGACAAAGGATTTGCCACTGTATTTTTCAAGCCTTTCAATTTTAGGGATTGAGTGACTGCTTGAAGTATAAATGGGGAAGCTGGGATATTTTTTTTATTTTTGCTTGCTGCTAATCAAACTTTAAGAACACAGTGAAAGGAAGAAAAGCTACTTTGTAATCTTCGTTGTACTTGCTTCCATTTGTTATCCACTTCTCTTGGATATAATATGGAAGTTCCTCAACAATTTGTCGTATGCCACGCGCTGTGTCCAAATAAATAAGGCCTGGGAGTGCACCATCTTGCTTTGCACACTCCAGTTCAGGGAGAATGTCACTCAGTTCTCTCAGTTTGACATTGTCTTATTACTCAGTCGCGGAAAATGTTCAATCTTTTTAAACAGAGCCTCTTCTATTACCTCAGGCCTATCATAACACTCCTTAAGGCGGTGCCACACCATATGGACTTCTGCATCAGGATTTAGAATGTGGATAGCACAAATTCTCTTTGTCTGCTGTGACGATTCGAGTCCGAGCCATTTTGACAGCAAATCTAGCTTTTCACTTGCTGAGAGGTGAAGATCTTTGATGGCACCATGACAAAATGCTTTCTATGACCAGTAATTCTGTGGTTTGTCATCAAATTGCATCAAGCCCGAACTCACCATTTCTCTACGAATCAGATATTTAGCAAAATCATGTCCACTTTGTATTTCAGGTAATGTTTAGCTGGAATATTTGTGTGACAAATACTGTGATGGTGGGCGTCATTTCTTCATCTGTTGAATGATTGCTGGCTTGGATATTTGGAACAGTGGCTGGTCTTGTCTGAGGTATTTCACATGCATCTTTCTTTTTATGTGCCCCAAACTATCTTGAAGGAAGCTCATGAGACAACAATTCAGATTGCTTTTTCACATATTCACTCGTGCGTTGGGTTGCATTAAAACATTTCTCTTCAGTACGGCACACCCTTCTGTAACTCCCCACTTTCATTTTCAGCTTCTTCATATATACAGCAGTTTCAGGTGCAGCGGCAGCAACTGCTTTTTGACATTTAATAAATGGAATCTGGAATCACAATCAGCCTTTTGATTTAACATGCTCGCTTCCATATAAACTCTGCGTTGCATCATGTCTGCATCTTTTTCAACATAAGCTAATGCCGCTTAGGCTGCCTTTGACTTGCCATATGCTTTCGTGGGGGAAGAGGCTGACGATATTGATCGCTGAGAAGGCCTGGTGGATGTCTTGGATGATAGAATTTAGCATCAAATATTTGAAAAGTCCCTGTAACTTGTTTTTCATTCAGTCGCTGCTTGTCTTCAACATCCCCATCTTGAATATCTTTTCTTTGATACATATTTCCTGAGCGTAAACTCATCTTCTGTGGATACTGTATGTTCTATTGTTTAAGCCCGCCGTATTAGTTAGTGTCTTTTTACTGTACTGCCCCCGCAGTTTGTATACTTGTGCAAAGCTCGGCAGCCAACTAACAGCGAAATGTCCTCCAATAAGCACACAACAATTGTCTTTTTCTTGTGTTTTAGTGAAGTCATTTGCAAATTGTAAAACTGCAACACAGAAATATAAACAAACATCAATATGTATACATAAAGCTCAATATATATAGACACGCTCCATTAGATAGATGAAGAAATATTGCCTGTAATATAACAAAGGTAACAGGTATAAAAGAAAGGGCATCTCTATCCTCCTTCAAAACCGCAATAAAAGTACACCTCCAGGCAACTTCAACCCTAAACTAACACCCTCCCCGGATTGTTGTTAATAATCAAATCTAAACAATCAAATGCAGATATTTTTCTTATGCCTTCTGATCTCTCTCCCTCTCTGTATGTCCACTACTTGCTGTAGATATCCTACCAAGTCAGACCTACACTGTTTCAATATCCATTTCTCTGTTCTCAATTGTTGATGACTGATGATAACAACCAAACCTAACCCCCCCCCCCCCCCCCCCACACCCCGAATTGTAAATAATGTAAATAATTCAATGTATACACCCTGATGATTATCTTGTGTGATGACTGTATTATGATGATAGTATATATGATAGTATATATCTGTATCATGAATCAATTTAAGTGGACCTCGACTTAAACAAGCTGACAAACTTATTCGGGTGTTACCATTTAGTGGTCAATTGTACGGAATATGTACTTCACTGTGCAACCTACTAATAAAAGTCCAGCAACTAAACGTTACATCATATGATTCCTATTTTTATCAAGTGAAACAAACTGCGTCATGGGCTCAACTTTAAGGAATCACTGTGACCACAAGGGGTCACCAATGGATCGATTATCACTCCACCCAAACCGAGTGCAGCACAGTAATTTTTGACAGTGATATCACACTTTTATATTACACAAATGTTCCCTCATCTAAAAAAAATTTGTGGCATAATAAAAACTATTTGCTGAACAAATGTCCACACAAAACACTATAAGTTAGAAACAATATCAAAGATAATACGGATAAAATAAAGTAGTATATATGTATCAAATGTATGTGAATACAACTAAAATAAAAAATTGTACAAGAGTTTCACAGTCCCAAAACACAATGAGACAAATTCATGACAAATTCATCATTAGGATTTGCATATCTCAAGTAATTCAAAAGATTTAAGTTAAATATTGTCATGTCTGTGTGATCATGTTTTTGTTTTGGTCATGTTCGTTTTGGGTTTTGGACTTTTTGTGCACTTTTGTTTTGTCACCATAGCAACCATTAGTTTTCACCTGTCACGTCACGCACCTGTTTCACGTTTTGAGTCACGCACCTGCTTTCACTAATCATGTCCATAGTATTTAAGTTCATTCTTTTCAGTTTGTCGTTCTGACGACCCCCCCATATATGCTTCTGCACACTCTCCACACCCTTATGATCCTTGCTGCTCTTTTTTCATGCCGGTTCCATGCCAAGTAAGTTTTTGTTTATCAAGCCACAGTTAATGTTTTGTTTAATTGTTCATAGTTTCCGCCACTGTGCGTGCTTTTCATTTGTACTTTTTTTGCTATAGTCTTTTGGTTTCATAGTTTATTCTCTGCCACTGTGCGCGCTTTTCGTTTGTACTTTTTTTATATATTAAATAAATCATGTACCTTAATTCCCGTCTCGCCCGAGCCAACTTTCCGTTGCATCCCGGAAAAGCTAACACCCAGGACCAAGTCTTGACAGTAGGTCGTCAGCAGACTCGCTTTTCCGCACGAGAGTTGGACACTTTCGACGAGGCTTCTTGGGCGGTCCTGTGCGCGATGGAGGAGGAAACGCGGCGCTACTCCTCCATGGAGTATAGAGACTTCATTTGGTCCCAGGACGACACAGCGTCACCTCAGCCACGGAAGCGCCGCCAAAGACGAAGGACGTCAGGAAGAACTTCCGCGAGCCTGCAGGACACGCCGCTCCCACATGCCCCTCCCCCTCCGAGCGGAAGCAAGCAGCAGCCAGCCCGGCTTCGCCCTGATGACGTCAAAAACCAGGATTTTTTTTTTCTGAATTCTTTTTCTTTTGATTCCCCGCCCCCCAGGACTCAAGCCACACCCAAGACACAAAACAATGTTTTTTCACCCACTCAATCCCAGGCACAAGAAAGACAATTTGGAGAATTTAATGGGGAAGTTTCTGCCCTCCTCCGCCTACCCCTACAGAGAGTTCCAGACCGCAGGGAGCGCGTCTGGTATCCGCCCCTTGAGGGGGGGGGCTAGGGCTGGGAATTGTTCAGGTGGGGTGGCTCAGCAGCACGATGTCAAGCCACAGCCTCCAGCACGGCCGCCACCACCAGTCTTCCGACCCGTCAAGCCACAGCCTCCAGCATGACCGCCCTCACCAGTCTTCCGACCTGCCAAGCCGCAACCCCCAGCTAGGCCACCTCCACCTGCTCCAAGGCTAGCTCCACGGCTAGCTCCAGTCGCAGCTCCACGGCTAGCTCCACGGCTAGCACCACGGCTAGCACCTGTCGCTGCACCTGTTGCCGCACCAGGGCTAGCACCAGCTCCACCACGCCAAGTTCCACGGCAGACTCCAGTACCCGCACCACGCCTAGCCGCATCATGCCAAGCTCCGGTACCAGCTCCACGCCGCCAAGCACTGCCAAGCCAAGACCAAGCACTGCCAAGCCAAGACCAGGACCCTCCACGCCAAGTCCAAGACCAAGACCCTCCACGCCAAGTCCAAGACCAAGACCCTCCACGCCAAGTCCAAGACCAAGACCCTCCACGCCAAGTCCAAGACCAAGACCCTCCACGCCAAGACCAAGACCAAGACCCACCACGCCAAGCTCCGGTACCAGCTCCACGATGCCAAGTGCCGCCAGTCGCAGCTCAACGACGCCAAGTGCCGCCAGTCGCAGCTCAACGACGGCAAGTGCCGCCAGTCGCAGCTCAACGACGCCAAGTGCCGCCAGTCGCAGCTCAATGACGCCAAGTGCCGCCAGTCGCAGCTCAACGACGCCAAGACCCGCCATGCCAAGACCAAGACCCGCCATGCCAAGACCAAGCCCAAGACCCGCCATGCCAAGACCAAGACCCGCCATGCCAAGACCAAGACCCGCCATGCCAAGACCAAGACCCGCCATGCCAAGACCTAGACCAAGACCAAGACCCACGCCTAGACCAAGACCAAGACCCACGCCGAGCTTCGCCGCCGGACGCGCCACGCTGAGCTTCGCCGCCTGACTTGCCACGCCGAGCTGCCACGCCTGCCAAGTTGACGACGCGCCTGTCTCCTCGTCGGCCACGGATATGGCCGCTACCTGGTCGTCCGCCACGCCAAGTGCGCCCACCTCCCAGTCGGCCACGAATGTGGCCAATCCCTGGGCGCCCGCCTCGCCTGCTGCAGCGGCGTTCCACTCGCCGCCGCCACTTGACTTTGCCTCGGTGGATTCGGGGCCACTTGGGCTGGCGACCCACCGCCATGTCCCCCTCCCGCCCTCCCATGACTATTGTTAATTTTTTTTTCTGTTTGGACATCTGGTATCTGTCCTTAAGGGAGGGGCTCTGTCATGTCTGTGTGATCATGTTTTTGTTTTGGTCATGTTCGTTTTGGGTTTTGGACTTTTTGTGCACTTTTGTTTTGTCACCATAGCAACCATTAGTTTTCACCTGTCACGTCACGCACCTGTTTCACGTTTTGAGTCACGCACCTGCTTTCACTAATCATGTCCATAGTATTTAAGTTCATTCTTTTCAGTTTGTCGTTCTGACGACCCCCCCATATATGCTTCTGCACACTCTCCACACCCTTATGATCCTTGCTGCTCTTTTTTCATGCCGGTTCCATGCCAAGTAAGTTTTTGTTTATCAAGCCACAGTTAATGTTTTGTTTAATTGTTCATAGTTTCCGCCACTGTGCGTGCTTTTCATTTGTACTTTTTTTGCTATAGTCTTTTGGTTTCATAGTTTATTCTCCGCCACTGTGCGCGCTTTTCGTTTGTACTTTTTTTATATATTAAATAAATCATGTACCTTAATTCCCGTCTCGCCCGAGCCAACTTTCCGTTGCATCCCGGAAAAGCTAACACCCAGGACCAAGTCTTGACAAATATTTAATATTATTATGTGTTTATAATGTTCCTGTAGCATATGCATTGTGCAATTATAAAGGTATGTATGTTTTTCACAATTTGGTGGGTTACCTGTTTTGGGCTTGTTTTCATTGCCCTGCTTCCTTGTTTCCCTTGTGACATCTGTCAACATTGATTGTTTGTGTTTGTTGTTTGGGCTTCTCTATCCAACAGTTTATCCTAAAAAAAATGAATAAGAGAATTTAAATTGAAGTTTTAATCAAGTTTTGGTGTAGTTTTCCACCCCTTGTGTCTACGATGTTCTCATAGACACTAGGCGTTTATGAGAACTACTCTACGTCACTACTCTACCATTGTATTCCCAGGACAGTCAATCGATCGCAATTGGACTGGCCAGTTTGTCTTAGAATATGTTTTGCCTCTAATCTGAGAAGACTATACCAGTTCATGCTCATAGACTAATATAGGCCAGATCAGATCTACATGCTGGTGCCTAAGCCTCCAACTATTTATCCTCCAACATCTGGTTGGCGTCTTTGGTGTGTACTATTTTTTTGTCACATTTTTTATTAAGCACATTCAAGACATTCAGTGCAATTTGGATGCAGTAAACGTTTTTATTTTTCCCCTCGAAAACTGGTCTTAAAACAATCCACCCAGCCCAACAAATAGACCTGTAGTTTAAAGACAAAAATAAAAGTGCAAGATTTTTAAAATCTGAAAAAATAAATCGCTCCCCTCCGACGGCACTACAGATCACTGTAGGCCATAACAACCCGACATAAGAACAGCTTCTTCCCCCAGGCTATAACTCTGATGCAATGTTTCTCAACCATTGTTGGGCTGCAAGCGCCCCCTTAGAAGGCCGGCAAAAATGATCTATTTATCAGCTGTGGTACGTATGAGCGGCAGCAGTACTCCGTTATAACTCACTTTTTCACCACTTGTGGCAGTATTGACTTTCAAACCAGAGCCATGTGCAGAAAGATTATGGTCATCTCAGTTTAGGACTTGGTCCCAAACATAAAACCATGTAGTCATGTGAGGGGCTTTTGACCAATCATTTATGAGCTTGTCTGGCCATACTATCTCTGATTGGTGAAAAGCCCTTCACATAATTACAGGGCGCCATGTTTGGGACCAACTCTGAAACTGAGTTGGCCATTAACTCTCTCTGTTTCAAACAAACCAGAAGAAGTCAAGAGTAAAGCCATAGAGAAGTTTCTTAAGAGCAAAAATTATAGCCGAAGTGGTGAAGCTGTATTTTCATTTACACTTTAATTTTATTATAGACAGTTTATCTAAGAAACATATATATTACTAGAGATTTCCGATAATATCGGCCGATAAATGCTTTAAAATGTAATATCGGAAATTATCGGTATCGGTTTCAAAAAGTAAAATTAATGACTTTTTAAAACGCCGCTGTACGGAGCGCTACATATCTGGTAAAACACGGACGTAGGGAGCAGTACAGAGCAGTTGCGTCTTCCAGTCAGCAGCCCCTCCCCTCTCTCCTCTCCCCTCTCCCACACACAACACAGGAGTTGACGACTGCAGCATGAGAGGTTTACTGGCGACGCTTGATGCATACTTGCCAACCTTGAGACCTTCGAATTCGGGAGATTGGGGGGGATTGAGGTGCGGGGGCGGGGTTGGGGGGTTGGGGTTGGTGGTTGCGGGGGTGTATATTGTAACCCGGAAGAGTTAGAGATGCAAGGGATTCTGGGTATTTGTTCTGTTGTGTTTATGTTGTGTTACAGTGCGGATGTTCTCCCGAAATGTGTTTGTCATTCTTGTTTGGTGTGGGTTCACAGTGTGGCGCATATTTGTAACAGTGTTAAAGTTGTTTATACGGCCACCCTCAGTGTGACCTGTATGGCTTTTGATCAAGTAAGTCTTGCAGTCACTGTCGAGCGTATGCAGAAGCCGCATACAACATGTGACTGACTCAGCACGCTGTTTGTATGGTGAAAAAGCGGCTGTTTCGACAGGTTGTACAGGACGCTAAAGGCAGTGCCATCACGACACGCTCTTAATATTGTTGTCCGGGAGAATGGTTGCCCCGGGAGATTTTCGGGAGGAGCACTGAAATTCAAGAGTCTCCCAGAAAAATCGGGAGGGTTGGCAAGTATGGCTTGATGACCTCATCAAACTGCCGCAAGCGGAGCATAACAACAACAAGAGTGTGTTGTTGCCGGTGCTGTAGCCGTGGCTAACAAGCAAGCTCGCTTGGTGACTAAATAACGACACCATGTGTATGGTTTGGGATTATTTTAAAGTGTGTCTGACGGATAAAAAAACGACAATTTGCAATGACTGCAAAAAGTTGGTTATGCGAGGAGGAACCAAGACGTCTTCCTTTAATACAAGCAATTTGATCTCCCACCTCTTCAAGAATCATAAGGAGATACACGATGAATACAAGCGGAAGATGGATGAAAAGCAAACACTGAAAGCAGTTTGCAGTGAACGGAGGTGCCCTGTCTCAACGCAGCATTTCAGAAGCGCTGGCTGACTGCTAGTCCACCTCAAGCACTCACCACTAGCTTGCAGCACATTTGTGTTACTCATACAAATATGTTAGAGCAGGGCAGATTGAGCCCAATTCATAATTTCCTGTTATACAGTATACCAGGCAGTCTTGCACTAAAGGACTATGTTATTGTTTACTCTATTACTCTAGTATACTCTGGACTGAAGCTGTGTGCCTTCATTGTTTTTGTAGCTGTTGTTTTGAGGCATGTTTAAAAAAAAAAAAAAAAAAAAATGCACTTTGTGAAAGTCAAAGTATAGTATTTCCCATAGTTGTAGTGGGTATCAGGATTATCTCAGGGAGAGCATGTCCCAAATTCCAAGCTGCTGTTTTGAGGCATGTTAAAAAAATGTATGCACTTTGTGACTTCAATAATAAATATGGCAGTGGCATGTTGGCACTTTTTTCCATAACTTGAGTTGAAGTTGTTCTCTTATTTTAGAAAACTTTGTTACTTTGTTTAATGCATCCAGCGGGGCATCACAACAAAATTAGGCATAATAATGTGTTAATTCCACAACTGTATATATCGGAATCGGTAATTAAGAGTTGGACAATATCGGAATATGGGAATATCGGATATCGGCAAAAAAGCCATTATCTGACATCTCTATATTTTACTATTATTTATTATTAATTTAGTTAGAATTTATTTATTTTAGCACTGTGTAATTGTATGTACATTTATTTTTCATCAGTTTTTTATGAATCCCTTTTGTTACAGTATATTTGATTAGTATTTATTTCTGTTGTAAGCCTGACCTAAGTTTTGATAATACTCTTTGTGATTAACATGTGGTTTCATATCATTTGACAAGGTTTATCATATTAAACTGTAAGTCGGTTCGATATAATTATTGAATCCGGTTACAATCAAAAGTAAGATTACTAAATCAGTAGGCCCTGGGCCCTGAAAAGTATGGCCCGAGGTCAAAAAGGTTAACAAACCCTGCTCTGATAAGTGCTAAAGACCTTGGCTTTCATGCACAAAGAGTTGCATGGCTTTCCTACTAAATATGGATGTACATGGGGGAAAATGGAAATTGTGGTAGAAAACGGATGAATGGATTTGTTTAAAATCTTTTAAATGTAAACATTCCAGCATACCACAAAGTATTGGACTTGTGTTTGATTACTCAGTAAAACAATACAATAAAGGAGAGCTTCTTGCAGGAGCAGCCTGATATGTGACATCCTCTTCAGTCTCAGGTTCCGCGACCACCCGCTGCTGCTGTCTGCCTGACATGGCCAAGGATCGTCACAGGATCACGTAATGACAGCAATAGGTGGTGAAATGATTGCCCAGATAAATTAATACATGTTCTCACAAATATAAATGTGAATATGAAGCAGAAAATGCATTGGGGAAATAATTTATTTTGGGGAAGGAGGATAATTGTTCATATGTCTCTGAAGTGCACATCAATCACTCTGAGGAGTAAAAGTTGGCACTTTTTATGTGAACTGTTACCCAGCACCATATTTATGTGTGTAGCCAAAGTATCTACAGCCTGTAGAAATGTGCGTAAGCCAGCTATGAAATTGCCGCGAGCCAGCACTCATTTCCACGTTAACATCAGTTTGGATACTTCTCATCTTCGCCGTGAAAAAGATGGTTTGACAAAAACAGACTATCTTTGAATCTCAGTAAAAGTAAAATAATGCTTTTTGGTAACAGTAGAAGAGAAAGTCAAACACAAATACAAATAGACAGAATATAAATTGAAAGAGTAAATGAAACCAAATTTCTAGGTATAATGATTGATGATAAATTGAACTGGAAATCTCATGTAAAAAATATACAACATAAATAGCAAGAAACACGTCAATAATGAATAAAGGAAAACATGTTCTAGACCAAAAATCACTTCATATTCTCAACTGCTCGCTAGTGTTACCATATCTGAGTTATTGTGTAGAAATATGGGGAAATAACTACAAAAGTACACTTCATTCATTAACCGTGTTACAAAAAAGATCAGTTAGAATAATACATAATGTTGGATATAGAGACCATACAAACCCCTTATTTATTGAATGAAAAATCCTGAAATTCCACGACACAGTGAATTTGCAAACAGCTAAAATTATACACAAAGCAAACTATAACCTGCTACCCAAGAATATACAACAATTCTTCTCAAAAAAAGAGGAGAAATAGAATCTTAGAGAAACATGTAATTTAAAACATTTGTATGCATGTACAACACTTAAGACATTCAGTATATCAGTATGTGGAATTAAATTATGGAATGGATTAAGCAAAGAAATCAAACAATGTACTAATATAATCCACTTCAAGAAACTCTTCAAACTTAAAAGTGTTTTCAAAGTACAAAGAAAAAGAACCATGATAAACATTCTGAATTTATTTCATCCATCCATTCAGTTTCAAAATAATCTTACTCATCTCACTATATGAAATGTAACTTACTTCACCTAGTATTATTTATTTATTTATTTATTTAGATTTTGATTACTTATGGAGTATATTGTGAATAAATTGAGAACAGGAAGTGAACAAAAGTTTTAGCAACTGTTACAAAGGGGTAGGATTAAATAAACTCTGCTTCTTCCTACTCCTTTTCGAACATGTTGAAAAGAGAAACTGGAAATTGTGACGTATCATGTTGTATGCTTGCATGTTGGAAATGAACTCAAACTCACTACATGACTTCCTCAACAGCTGAAGAACCTCTGCTTATAAGTATAGTCAGAACATACAATTTGGTATTTAGTTACGCACATGTTTGCTCTGACTTGGGGGAAGATAAGTGTGGATGGGGAGAGGGGGTTGGTTGCAAAAGATCCTGGTCTGCACATGCATGTCATCACAGGAACTGATGTATGATGTCAGTGACAGTGAGATTGTTGAGATTTTCTGACACAAGTTAAAATACACTCCAATCAGTATAATCAAAGCAGGACAGTAGATGCTATGTTGATACCTTTGTCCATCTCTTGCAGTCCTTATTACAGGCTAAGCAGTTTTTAACTTCTATGGCACACGACAGGCTTTTGTGCGTACGCAACCTTGTTACATTAGGAAGCACAGTGCGTAATCCCTGCTGCCTCAGTTTAACGAACGTGCCAGCTCGTTTACCCCATCTGCAGCGTTTCTGGGAAAGTCCATAGTTGCCTTCCGGCAAGAATCTCTGCGCAACTCTGTGGTTCAATCAGAACCGGTGAAAAAGGTTCAGCAGACGACTGTCCAATGTTTAATAGTTCCTTGCTGATGAAAGAGACCAGAGAAAGGGAACAAAAAAACTGCAAAAATACAGAAAAATGCAACAACTACGAGAGAGTGCAGTACCGTGGTGACAATCTGTGGCGCCATCTTGTTAGCATTGCACACATAGAACAAAAAGTGATAACAGACAGGGTTCTGGTAACTGCCATTTTATATTTGAACCCTTTCAGATATTTCCTGTTAAATTATTATTTTCTGTAAGATATATTTTTTCAATACTTTTAGCAACAAGACCGCGACCCCAAAAGGGCCAAGCGGTAGAAAATGGATGGATGGATGGATGGAGTATCACGTAACACATGTCTTTTCTCTGTCAGGTTCCCAGTCATACTGTCCATAGAAGAGCATTGCCCACTGGAGCAGCAGCGTCAGATGGCTCGAATCTTCAGGGACGTGTTTGGAGACAAACTACTAATTGACCCAGTGGAGCAAATGGCTGAGCAGCTACCTTCTCCCACACAACTGAAGGGCAAAATTATCCTCAAAGTAACATACTGTGTTTGTGCGTGTGTGTATGTGTGTGAGGTGTTGACATAAGTGTTTGATTAAAAGCAGTGGTGCTTTGTGTGTCTATGTGCAGCATAAGAAGCTCAGTGTTGATGGTAGTGTTGTCACCAAAGACTTCAGAACTTGGCAGAAACAAGGAGACTTGGAGATGTGGGATCCTGTGAATCAGGTACTTTTACTCCAACAACTCTAAAGAAAAAAACATTTTTTTTGTGCTAACCTAAATCTTGTTGAATTTGTGCATGTTAGTGCTGGAATAAGCACTACTGTGTGATCTCCAATGACATGCTGTACTACGCTGAGGAGTATGAGGAGGAAAAGGAAGACCTCAAGAAGGTACATTTTGTATCTGCTACTCTCACTGACAATAACACTTTGAAAACACACAGTTATTTATGATCACTTGTATATTTTAGGGCTGTTAAACTATTCAAATATTTCAGCGCAAATAATTAACTTTTGTCCATAATTAATTGCAATGAATCATAAATGGAAGTATTTTTGTGACGCATGGGGTCGCATTGCAGCGGTGGTTGTAGTGATCCCAATGTGCAGAAGGCAGCAGGAGATAGCGTGCAGGTAAAAAGGTATTTAATCTAAGAAAAAACAGAACACGAGTGCAGCAGGGAAAGCACACAAGCATAGGGAAGGCTATGCAATACAAAAAAACTAAACAGGCTAGAAAGTAAACTAACAGAATGCCGGAGGACAGCAGGTTTACCAACTTGAAGCATTCACAAAAGACAATGTTGGGACACCAGCCAACAGCAACAGCTGAACTTTAATAGTCTTGATTGCAAACGAAACAGGTGTGTTGGCAAACAAAGTCAAGGTGCTGTATAACCAAAGTGACAGGAAGTGCAACCAAAATAAAAGCACAAGGCAGGAGTTAAGACACTAAAGACAGCCATTAGAGCAGCATGCGGAGTCTCCGGAGGATGCGGATGAGCCACTGAAGCAGCAGATGGCATCTACGGAGGAGCCACTGAAGCAGCAGGTGGCGTCCGTGGAGGAGCCACAAGAATCAGCACAGGAGTTAGTGTCGGTGGCCATGCAGGAGGAAACGGTCTGGTTGGACATTGGAATGGCGGCGGCGGCCACGCAGGAGGTAACAGCCTCGCTGGACGTAGGACTGGCGATGGCAGCCATGCAGGAGGTAACGGCTTCACTGGCTGGATGTAGGACTGGTGGCAACTGCCGTTGTGGACAAAGTTGTACCTCCCACTCGCACAGCTACTAGCACTAGCCCCACCCATTCAAGACGCTGTCTCTGGTTTGAGGGGGGAGTGTTTCACCCTCAAAAAAGCCAAGAGTGGGTGGGATTTGAGAAGCCGAGATGCTGTTATTGGCGGGGTCCGGACTTTGGGAAGTCGGGGGTGGTAGGCCGGGCCTTGGCTGCACTGGATAACCGCCCATGCCGCGTAGAGTGAAGTGAAATGAATTATATTTATAAAGCGCTTTACATAGTGAAACACATTATCTATAACCTTTAAGCTACATTTTAAACCGGTGTGGGTGGGACTGGGAGAAGGTGGGTAAAGTGTCTTTCCCATGGACACAACGGCAGTGACTAGGATGCGGAAGTGGGTATCGAACCTGCAACCCTCAAGTTGCTGGCACGGCCGCTCTACCAAATGAGCCACGCATTGTGAAGGTTTGTTCGGAGAAGCCACTGGGGTCGGGCTCCGTCTGCGTCGACGACGTGCTGGAAAGGCACTCGGCCAATACGTGTCTGCTGGACACAGTCTCCAAGTCTTTTGGAGAGTAAAGCCGTGCTTCTGCTCTCAAAAATGATCCTCTGCCAATACCTCATCTCCTTCTCACTGAAGTCTTTGATGGTATCACTATCTGGTTGGAACATTCTGTGACGCTGGGGTCGCATTGCAGTGGTGGTTGTCGTGATGCCAATGTGCAGACAAAAGAGAAGACGAGTGCAGCAGGAAAAGCACAGAAGCATAGAGAAGGCTATGCAATACAAAACAACTAAACAGGGTTTAAAGTAAACTAAAGACAATGTTTTTATATGAGAGCACAGCGTACATGTGTGCTTTTAAAAGGCGGGGCCTGTTGCCCAGTGATGTGTGATATCATCGAGGGTTTCAATGGAGCTATGTTTGTTAGCTTTAGCAGTTAGCAACGGAAGTTTGTCGGCTCTGACGCTAGCTCCTTTGACTGGTTAATAAAGAGATTGAATTTGCTTCGATGGCTGTCATATGTTTTTGTCAACAAACGGTGTATTGTTTAGATGGCAAGTTTGTCATTTCAATCATTGATTTGTTGTTCATTATTCCCATTGTGTACGTGTGTGTATGTTGTTGTCTGCTGTGTCACATAGTGATGGTGCCTCTTCCTATTTAATATCAAGTTCATTTTAGTGTGGTGCTGCTTGTTGCTTTCACTAGAAAAAACATACTCATCCTTGGGGTCACGCTGCAAGCAACACTCACCAAACCATGACAGAAATGATCCAGCCAATGAGTGACCCCGCGAAGATGTCTATGGCCCAGTGACTTGACAAAATTGTGGCCCTGATGGCCATATTGAAGTGTTCTCCAGCTTCTCCTCAAGCTCCCTCCCACCCATCCCTGTCGACTGTTGGCCTCTTTGGGGATGTTTGGAATCCGTCCCTTGAGGGGGTGGGGGGCTATGAGTAGCTGTGCAGCTGGGGAGGCACAGCTACTTCCTGCTCCATTGAGGTCTCATAAATAATGATAAATGGGTTATACTTGTATAGCACTTTTCTACCTTCAAGGTACTCAAAGCGCTTTGACATTATTTCCACATTCACCCATTCACACACACATTCACACATTGATGGCAGGAGCTGCCATGCAAGGCCTTGACCACGACCCACCACGTCTTCTACGATGCCGCTATCATGCCTCCCTGCTTGGATGACCTCATCTGCAATGTCTCTACCAGCACGCCTTCCTGCTTCGGTGAGGTCGTCCACAACGCTACCAAGCCTCCCGATTGGATGATTATCCAGCATTCATTGTATTAATAATGATGATTTTGAGTTCAATTGCAAGACCAACATTTTCAATTTTGACTCTGTTTAGAGTATTAACAATGCCCTGGTAATATAATGAATATATAGTGATATACTGTATTTATACAGTATATCACTATTTTATCACACTTTATTTATTTTGGGATCCAAGATGGTGGCGCTACGCCCGATTGCAGCCAGCCATTCACCCCAATTCATGTCGTTTCTTGTTTATCTATTGGTTTTGTTTTACCAAAGTATCTTGCGATCAAACCGGATCATTTACAGATATGATCGTAGAGCGCTTTTTGACATCCGTGCCTCAATGGAGGAAAACTTTGTTTGGTGCGAGGAGCAACAAACACAGCCAAAAAAACTATCGCCAAAGGACTGTTATTCCCTTCGGACCCTGGAGTAACGTCAATTTTACAAACCGACGGACACACCGGAGAGGCGGAGGTAGACGCGGCCAGAGCGGTGAAAAACAAACTTTCTCAAATGACGACCCATCTCTCGTCTCCCACCTAGCCGCAAGCTCAGTGTTTACCGGCAAGAACACCTACCTCGTCGGCGAGTGAAGTCACCGTGAAAGTCGGTCTGCTCAATGCCAGATCGGTGAAGGAGAAAACAACTGTGTGAGTTTATTTCCAAACAACAACTGGAATTCTTCGCGATCACGGAATCATGGCAAATCCCCGGGGATTATTCCTCTCTCCATGAACTTTGCCCACCTGGCTGTAGTTACCACGGCAACCCGAGACACGGAAATACTGGAGGGGGCGTGGCCTTCATGTTCAAGGACAACTACAGCTGTTCTGTGTTAAACTGCCTCAGAAACTCCAGTTTTGAAGCTCTACTGGTGAAAGTGGGCTTGTCTGACACCCTCCTGGTTCTGACCATCTACCGCCCAACGGACAGCAAGTTTTTCAAGGAGAGCAAGAATTTTACAACTCAAATCTCAATAAAATCATCCCCAGCCATGACAGAGTGCTGATCTTGGGAGATTTCAACATCCACGTTGATAATCCCACACGGGGCTTTGAATGTGAATTTATGGACCGGATAGACTCTTTTGGTCTCACCCAACACGTTTCCGTCCCAACCCATAAAAAAGGTCACACCCTTGTCTTGTCCTCTCTGTCAATCTCCCTGTCAGCAATATGGAAACCATGCAAGCCCACACTGACTGTGACCATTATGCTGTGGTGTTTCAAACCTCTCTGTCTCCACCCTCCACTAACACCCAATGTCCTGCACGCCTCTCACGGTTTATCAATGCCTCTGCTTTTGCTGCCCCCCAAAACACCAGGGCAGGTGTCTGTCATCAGACCCAGAGGGGCTTACATCCGTGTTCAACTCCACCTGCCCTTCTGTTCTGGACTCTATTGCCCCTCTCAAGCTGAAAAAACCCAAACCCAAGACTATGGCTTGGCTCAACAAGACCACCAGAGCAGAGAGGAGAGGCTGGAGACAGGCGGAGCAGAGGTGGATGAAAGATGGCCTGCAGGTCTCTCTTGAGATACTGAGGGACAGACAGAAGAGCTACCACAGGGTGGTTAAAGCTGAGAGAGACAAGTTATTTGCCAGTCTCATTGTCAATGCTCCAAACTCCAGAATTCTATTCAGAACCATCAATTCTGTTGTTTGCCCTCCCACCACTGTTATCCAGGATGTATCCCCTACAAAGTGTGATGAGTTTCTGTTGTTTTTCTCAGATAAAATAAACACCATCAGAAGTAACATCCCACCTTTCACCCGGGACTTAGCTATTACTCTGAGAGGCTCATCCTCTTTCTCCATGTTCAGCTCCATCCCTCTCTAAGATGGCCGCCGCCTTGAGACCAGCCACATCCCCTCAGGACCCCGTCCCTGCCCTCCTCCTTAAGGAGGTTTTTGATGCAGTAGGTCCCCACATCTAGTCCATCATCAACTGCTCCCTGGCCACAGGTATAGTCCCATCATGCCTAAAAGAAGCAGTGGTCCAACCCCTTCTTAAGAAAGCCAACCTAGATCCCGCTCACCCCAGCAACTACAGACCCATCTCAAAATTACCATTGCTGTCTTAACTGTTAGAAAAGGCTGCCCTCAGCCAGCTGCAGCCCTATCTCCAACACAACAACATACTGGAGAAATTTCAGTCCGGATTTAGGACCGGCCACAGCACTGAGTCCGCCCTCTTGAAGGTGTTAAACAACCTTCTCCTCATCACTGACTCTGGGAAATGTGCTGCACTGGTTCTCCTGGACCTCAGTGCAGCGTTCGATACTATAGACCATACTGATCTCCAGGACCACCTCCCAACACAGCCCTGTCCTGGTTTACGTCCTACCTCAACAACAGAACCTTCTCTGTCAACATAGCCAACCATTCCTCCCGCTGTGCCAACCTCACCTGTGGGGTCCCTCAGAGCTCAATACTGGGTCCCATCCTGTTCTCCATCTACATGCCCCCCCCTCAGCCAGTCATTCATCGCCATAAAATTTCCTTTCACTGCTACGCTGACGATACTCAAATCTATCTTCCACTCAAGACAGACGATCCCTCTGGGCTGGACCTTTTGAAGGACTGCTTGCGGGCTTGCGGGACATAAAGTCACAAAACTTACTGTAGCTCAATGACACCAAGAGGGAAATTCTTCTGTTCGGCAACCCCACCTCGGTCAGTCAGATCAGAAATCATTTAGGAAGTTTGGCCACTCTTGAAAAAACCCACGTCAAAAACCTTGGGGTCATATTTGACCCAGACCTCAAGTTTGACAAGCAAGTGAAATCTGTGGTGAAATCCTGTTTTTTCCAACTGCGCACAATAGCCAAGATCAAGTCTTTCCCCTCCCCTAGTGACCTACGGAGGGTCGTGTTGATGCTCAACTTCTATAGACTGGACTATTGCAATGTCCTCTATGCTGGGTCACCGACAAGACCATCCATAGCATGCAACTAGTACAAAATGCAGCTGCCAGGCTGGTGACAGGCACAAAAATGAGGGAACACATTTCTCCCATCCTCTCCTCTCTTCACTGGCTCCTAGTGATGCGCAGAGTGAAATTTAAGATCCTCACGTATGTATTCAAAGCGCTCAATGGTCTCGCCCCAGCTTACATCAAAGATCTCCTGGACCAACCTACCAGCTCCAGGCTTGGTCGTTGCCTTAGATCTGACAACCAGATGACCCTGAAGGTCCCACGGTAAACCTAGTGACAAAGGGAGGCCGTGCTTTCTCAGTGATGGCACCTAGACTATGGAATAAGCTCCCTCTGAATGTCAAGTCCGCCACCACTCTGGACTCTTTTAGAGCACAGCTTAAAACTCACCTCTTTACCGCAGATTACTTTTGATTTATGTGTTCATTGTGTGTCTTAAATGTTTATTTTAGATTACTTTGTGTGTCTCAGTCTCTGTTTCTGTTTTTTTGTTTCTCTACTCGGGCTGTGCCCCGGGCTGATGTAACAGTTGGTTGGGGGGCGCATAATAAATGAAAATAACATAACATAACATAACATATATCAAAGTATAAAATGGATGGATGGATGGATAATATAATGATAATATTCCGGAAGTTCCGGGATACGTGCATGTAGCAGCTAAAAGACGGCACTTTGACTAAAACATGACAAAACCGAGAAAAGAAACACAGGTTTGGAACCTAAGGAACAATCCAGAAGAACACAAAGAAGAAAGAGCAAACATGTCGCTTGGAAAAGTTGAAGCAGAGCTGGAAGAGATAAAGAAATCTCTCAGCCACATGTCCCGGGAGCTTAGCGCGCTTGTTAAACAGAAAAACATGCTGCAGGTCCTAGTGAATGAAGTAAAACAACTACAGCAAGTTGATGGAGACGGATGCTAAAATTGACGGCATGGAGAGATGAATTGAGGAGCTGCAACAGTACACACGGATGGAAGATGTGATAATGATGGGCCTGGAAACATCGCACTGTTCCTATGTTTCCACGGTCAGGGGGGGGAGATGCTGGAGGAGACACCCCGACCGAGGAGCAGGAAACACTGGAACGGCAAATGTTGAAGTTCCTACAAGCCAAGCACATCAACATACAGAGCTCCTTTGTTGCAGCTTGCCACACGCTTCCCAGGAGGGACAGAAACAAAAAGCCTTCCATCATCATACGGTTTGCAAACCGAAAGCATAAAGTTGAACTGATGAAACAGGGCAAGAAGCTAAAGGGAATGGGGGTGTTCTTGAACGAGCACCTTACCAAAAGAAATGCTGATATTGCCAGCCATGCATGCATATTAAAGAAGCAGAAGAAGATACAAGGAACGTGGACACGCGTCCACACGCAAGGTGATGATACGGTTGAACGGGACACCAGAAGAGGCCAAAGTCGTCACCATAAGAGAACTCAAGGATCTAGATCGGTACAGAAAAGCTACAAACCGCATGGACCGCAGCTTCTTTTTCCCCCTTTTTTTCCTCTGGGAATTTCTGGATTTTGTGCTTCACAGATGTTGCTTATTTTATCTATGCATCTACGTCAACAACAGCTGGGGCACCAACACCAAGACTGTTACCAGTCACTGCTTATCAGATTTGGTGTACGTTACTGTGAAATGCAGACCCATCTACCTTCCACGGGAGTTTAATGTTGTCATGCTAACGGCTGTTTACATACCACCGGCAGCTATTGCTAGTACGGCCCTCAGGGTGTTACATGACTCCATTAGCAGTCAACAAAGCGCATACCCTGAGGCGGTGCACATCATTGCTGGGGATTTTAATCATGCAGAATTGAAAACTGTGCTCCCTAAATTCCACCAGCACATTAAATGTGCAACTAGGGGAAAAACAGTCTGGACAAGGCATACTCTAATATCAAGAGTAGCTACAGGGCTAAGCCACTACCACACTTGGGCCAGTCCGACCACCTGTCAGTGTTGTTAATCCCAGCATACACCGCCCTCAGGAAAAGTGCTCCCCCGACAACTAAGACTGTTAAAATCTGGCTTGAGGGCGCCTCTCAGCAGCTCCAGGATTGCTTTGAAAGAACAAACTGGGGCATCTTTGAACAGCAGGACCTGGAGGACTACACTTTATCAGTGCTGATATAGATCAGCACAGATAAAGTTCTGCACGGATATTGCTATGACTGAGAAGCGCATCCGGGTCTATCCAAACCAAAAGCCCTGGATGACTGGTGTGGTCAGGACCCTGCTGAAGGAGAGGAACAAGGCCTTCAGGTGTGGTGATGGGGCACAGTACAGTATTGCCAGAGCCAGCCTGAGGAGAGGCATCATAGAGGCCGAGACAGCATATCAGAAGAAAATAGAGGGACACCTCAGCAGCAACAACACAAGGCATGTGTGGCAGGGGGTGAAACACATCACCGGCTACAAATCCAACAACCTCGCTGTGGCTGACGGAGACGCCTCCCTGGCGGAGGAGCTGAACATCTTCTTCGCTCGCTTCCAGGTGGAGCAACCACATGCAGTCACATCACAACCCTCAACCCGTGAATACGTCCTCATGTTGGAGGAACATGAGGTGCAGCGCACACTAAGGAGGGTGAACCCAAGGAAAGCTGCTGGACCAGATGGCATACCTGGACGTCTACTAAAGACCTGTGCAGACTAGCTGGCTGTTGTCTTTACCAGGATTTTCAACCAGCCCTTGTCCCAGTACATCGTCCCACCCTGTCTAAAGGACTCTGTTATTGTCCCACTGCCAAAAAACTGCAGTAAACAGCCTGAATGATTACCGTCCAGTGGCACTTACACCAATCATTATGAAGTGCTTTGGAACTCTGGTTCGGGAGCACATCACCTCAAATCTGCCACCTGCATTGGACTCTCACCAGTTTGCGTACAGGGCCAACAGATCTACAGAGGATGCTATCGCAACAGCCCTACACACTGCTTTGAGCCACCTAGAGCAGCAGGGGAGCTATGTAAGGCTACTCTTTGTTGATTTTAGCTCTGTGTTCAATACCATCCTCCCCCACAGACTGGTACCCAAGCTGACGGGGCTGGGACTGTCTTCCTCCATCTGCCACTGGATCCTGGACTTCCTGACAAATTGCTCTGAGGGTGAGAGTAGGCTCCCACCTCTCAGCATCCATCAGCATCAGCACGGGCTCCCCCCAGTGCTAAGCCCCCTAGTCTAATGGTGAATGGTAAATGGGTTGTACTTGTATAGCTCTTTTCTACCTTTTTTAAGGAACTCAAAGCGCTTTGACACTATTTCCACATTCACCCATTCACACACACACATTCACACACTGATGGCGGAAGCTGCCATGCACGGCGCTAACCAGGCCCATCAGGAGCAAGGGTGAAGTGTCTTGCTCAAGGACACAACGGACGTGACTAGGATGGTAGAAGGTGGGGATTGAACCAGTAACCCTCAGATTGCTGGCACGGCCACTCTCCCAACTTCGCCACGCCCTTTACACTCATGACTACACCCCTGCTCATGCTAGGAATACCACTATTGAATTTGCAGACAACACCACGGAAGGGGGACTCATTTCTGGGAGGGATGAGTCTGCCTACAGAAATGAACTAAAGCGGCTGACTGGGTGGTGCAGGGAAAACAACCTGGTCCTTAACACCACCAAGACAAAGGAGCTGATCATGGATTTCCGGAAGAAAAAAAACGATAAACATCAAACCACTGTACATCAATGGGGACTATGTGCAAAGGGTCTCTAACTTCAGGTTCCTGGGCATCCAGATCGAGGAAGACCTGTCGTGGAGTATGAACACCTCAGTGACAATCAAAAAGGCACAGCAGAGACTTTACTTTCTGAGACTCCTCAAAAATAACCACTTGTCACAAAAAGTGCTTGTGTCCTTCTATCGCTGCTCAATAGAGAGTGTGCTGACATACTGCATGTGTGTATGATATGCCAGCTGCACGGCGACAGAGAGAAATGCAGAGGGTCATAAAAACTGCCATGAAGATCACTGGCTGCTCTCTCCCCTCCCTAGATGAACTGTACAGTGGCAGGTGCTTCAAAAAGGCCCAAAACATCATAAGGGACCCATCTCACCCGGGACATAAACTTTTTGAACTGCTGCCCTCGGGCAGGAGATACAGGACAATAAAATGCCGGACAAACAGATTTAAGAACACTTTTTACCCGAGAGGAATAGTGTCGCTGAACACAAGACAATAATGACTGTGCATGTGAGCTGTGTGCTTGGTATTTTTATGTATTTGTATCTATTTATCTATTTTCTTATGTTTTTATGTGTTATTATGAATTTGCACTAAATTAGTTTTGCTTACAATTTCGTTGTACAATGACAATAAAGATATATTCTATTCTATTCTTTTCACAGATGTTGCTTATTTGCTTTCTATTTACTCCAGAAGTTCACAGAATTTATCTTATAGTTAATTGTATCCAAACTACTCTTGCTGTCCCTGTGTAGGAATAACAGTAACAACAGCCTGTTGTTCTTATCCCATACTGTATAAGAAAGGTCTTGGTGCTAATGCTAGAAATGAATTAGTGAAATGTACATACATACCTCTTCTTTCAGCCCGTATTTCCTCCTCCTCCTTCCTTCGCTTTGTAGGCCGCACTGTATAACTTTGATGTCACACTTTTCATTGTAAAAGATTATTAATCAGATAAAATTGCTCCACCACTAGCCTTCTTCGATCATGCCACGATGTGTCGTTGCCTTCCACCAGCAGTTTCACCGGGTTCACGATGCAGGCGGCAGGTCGCAAAGACGTCACATCATAGGTCATAGGTTAGCTTGTTATTTTGTTAAAGAAAACGTTCGAATTAAGTGTACAGAGTCCGCATTATACAAAAAAATGTTTTTAACGTATTTGTATTTTTATTAAAATTGTTTGTTTTTCTTACATTCTGCAATTTACCGCCCACTCCAAAGGATGGCGCCCCAGGCGGCCGCCTGTTTTGCCTGTTTTGCTTGAAAGTCGGCCCTGCCTCCATTGACAGTAATTTGGATAAAACTGTTAACAAATTTTAACCAATAAATGACGGAAAACATATATTTTTAAAGTTCCTGCATGAAATTCTGACAATAACATTCTATTTGTGTCAAAATGTTGGTGTCTTTTTCAATGTTACTTTATATTATTGTGAAAATGGGCTCTCTGCCAATCACCGGGAAGATGACAGAGCGTTGCCTCCCCATTGGAGGGAAAGGTATATAAAGCGAAGCCCTGCTAGAAAGATCATGACATACATTTACCCACATTGTGTGTTTCCCAGTACCAGGACCTTCAATGTGGGGACACGTGGTTCCATGGTCACATAAAAGAAGGCAGACAAATGGCAGAGCAACTGATCCATGATTACTGTACAGACATGAGAGGAAGAGACGGAACCTTTTTGGTCCGACAGAGCGATCGTGTTGCCACAGACTTCACTCTCTCCTTCTGGTAGACTTGACTCCATCTATACTCATAGCTCTAGCTTTGATTTATCTATGTTCATTGTTATCTGTTCTCAAGTTGACTTTGTGGTATTTAAATGTGTTCCAGGCGCAGTGGGAGAGTCCAGCATTGCCGTATTCGATCTTTTTCAGAGGGACAAAACACAATTTACTACCTGACTGCAAACCTGCACTTCCCCAGCGTATTGTCGCTGATTCAGCACTACAGAGAGCACCCTCTACGCTGTCAAGACTTTGAGCTGCGTCTCACTGACCCTGTACCACATCCCAATCCACATCTGCAACAAGGGTTTGTCAACATATACTACATTTTCAATATATAAATATATAAATTATAAAACATGTTTGTGTAATGGAGGCCAGCCAGTATGGCTGGGCCATGTGTACATTGGTAAACCTTACTCCCTGACAAATTTAAGAGCAGTGCTGGTTACCGAGTTGATAGCTCGGACTTTTAGCTCTGTAGCTCGCACGCTCGTCTCGCATGCCGGACGACCCAGGTTCGAGTCTTGGGCGGAAACGAAGCAGGGACTGAACCAGGTGGGTTACATTTGCAATATCAGTAGGAAATGATCTTTTATCAAACTCACGATGATCTAGAAATCCTTGGCAGAAACAGTACATTATATGTAAAATGTTTGTATCTACAAATAAACTCTTAAGAACTTTCATCCTAAAATGGACATTTATAGTAAAAAATATTAGAGATGTCCAAATCATAGGATCAGATCGGACCGATATCTGCCTTTTTTAACTGATCGGCTGATGAGCTGTCGAGCCCAGCTGATCTTTACCACAGCTGTGTGCCAATGTTTACATTCTAAAGATTGTACTCACGTAAAAGATTCTTTCAAAAGGAATGAACGCTCCTGCATGTTACACACATGCAGGAGTTGCATGAATTTTAAAAGGCTGCGTTTCTTGCCAGAGCACCTGCTACAATTAGAGAGCAAGCTGCAACGCATGTTAAAGTTAAAGTACCAATGATTGTCACACACACACTAGGTGTGGTGAAATGTGTCCTCTGCATTTGACCCATCCCCTTGTTCACCCCCTGGGAGGTGAAGGGAGCAGTGGGCAGCAGCGGTGCCGCACCCGGGAATCATTTTGGTGATTTAACCCCCAATTCCAACCCTTGATGCGGAGTGCCAAGCAGGGAGGCAATGGGTCCCATTTTTATAGTCTTTGGTATGACTCGGCCGGGGTTTGAACTCACAACCTACCGATCTCAGGTCGGACACTCTAAGCACTAGACCACTGAGCAGGTCATCTATCCAGAGTGCAAAGCTGCTTCTAAGATACTAAAACTCACCACAATGGTGGAAAATAAACAGTTTCTTCCTAATTATCATTATCACTGGAGGACGAGAGGACAAGAAATAACTAAGCATGTACACTGTTTTGAAATTGTTCTTATTCAATGAAAAACTGTCCAGAGAAACTAAGGTACATTTAAATATTTATTTGAGTACTCAAACAACATCAGATTACAAAAGAGAAATCATTTTTGCTGCGGAAATCCAATCCAATCCAATCC
This sequence comes from Nerophis lumbriciformis, assembly GCF_033978685.3. Classification (NCBI taxonomy): domain Eukaryota; kingdom Metazoa; phylum Chordata; class Actinopteri; order Syngnathiformes; family Syngnathidae; genus Nerophis; species Nerophis lumbriciformis. Next base: position 15,797,218 of record NC_084565.2, read on the forward strand.
ACTTTATTTATTTAGCACATTTAAACAACAATTTTTTTTCCAAAATGCTGCACAACAATATTAAAAACAATATTCAAATATTATCCTTAGCTCCACCAATGACTGAATAAAAACAAAAAACAAATAAATATAAAACCAATATAAAAACAATATAACAATAAATATGATTAAAAACGATTTTAAAGGGTAAAACCAATTAAAACAGTAAATAGAAATCAAAATTTTAAAAAACACAGAACAACAGAGGACCACACAACTCACGTAGTGTTAAAAGCCAAAGAATAAAAGTGGGTCTTAAGACGAGACTTAAAACACTCAACTGTGGGAGCAGTTTGAACATGGAGGGGCAGAATGTTCCAGAGCTTAGGGCCGACCACAGAGAAGGCCCTGTCTCCCCTGGTTTTAAGTCTGGTCTTGGGCACCACGAGCCGGAGCTGGCTCTCGGACCTCAGAGCGCTCGCAGGAGTTTAAATTTGGATGAGGTCTGAGATGTACTGAGGTGCCAGTCCATGTAAAGATTTAAAAGCAAACAGCAAGGTTTTAAAATCAATTCTAAAGTGAACAGGGAGCCAGAGCAAACTCTGAAGAATTGGGGTTATATGCTCGCGTTTCCTGACCCTTGTTAAAAGTCGTGCTGCTGCGTTTTGGACTAACTGCAACCGGGAGAGAGCTTTTTGGCTAATGTCAGCACAAAGTGACTTGTTCAAAAAGGTTAAAAGATTAAAACGGTTTTACCTTTGCTAAAAGACGAAGATGATAAAAACACGATTTTAAAACGCCATTGACTTATTTGTCAAGTTTAAAATCGCTGTCTATAGGAAAGGACGAGAGAGAGAGAGAGAGAGAGAGAGAGAGAGAGAGAGAGAGAGAGGGGCGAATACAAGCTCAATGATTGTGGATAGGAATGTTTTGGTTAAGCACTGAGTTGGCAGTTAACAACATCAATAATAAAACAAGCCTATTTGGAGTATAACATTTGATTGAAAAGACCATAAAATGCATAGGCCATAAAAGTGTCTTATCTTAGAACAAAAAACAGACCAATGTAGTGAAGACAACGTCGCACACACAAACTTTTAGACTCAAATTGTGGTTTAGACACAAGATTACTGAAATATTAATTTTGCCATTACTTTCCACCCTTTTGGTCACATTATGAACACATTTGACCAACTCAAGAAATGTTTTCAAGAGACGGTGAAAACATCCATACTGTTACATTAGAAAGTTTCATCAATTACCGTTGAAAAAAAGCTGTTTTTTTCTTCTCTTTTTGAGCTGTCAGCAACTGTTTAGATAGAGCAGGAATAATGGGAGGGAAGGCACAAGCCTATTTACCTTTAAAAGTCGTTGGTCATACGGGTAGTTTAAATCCAAATCCGAATCAAGGCAATAGGGCCTAGTGAATAAATCAGGAAAGCCAGATTTGGAGTTGGAGGTGTAGGGGCCTAATTCATTATATGATCAGGCTGTTTTGGGAATAAGGACATAGTAACCTTAAATGGGGTGCTTGATGACGCACAGACATAAGTCCTGCCACATGGGACAAAACAAAAGCCTGAAAAACCAAAGATGGCCACAGCTGATATTAGAGCTATTAATACTATGGAGACCAAACAAGCATTCCCCCAGAAAACCTCCCCCTAATAATGGAAATTTCTCCTTTAATATGGCCATCACTGCCCGAACCGAGGTGGTCGGGGTCGTCCAGTACACAGTTTCCCAGTCAGAGCAGTAGGGTCTAATGTTAACCTGTGTACACACAGGTTATTGCCTACAGGCAATAATACACATGTACACATCATAAACGCGTCATGAATGGGGATCGGCATCACATTTGACAACATCACACATGTCAAACTGGGACGTCATAGCTAACCCCTTTGTATAAATTAACTCAACACCCCTATATAATTTAAAGCATTTATCTGACGCGACTGTAGAGTGCACACATTGGACGGCCGACACGATGCCAAGAGTTCCAAGGGTGAGTTGGACGGTGAACAGGGGGTGAAGGTTTTCGTCAAGGAGGTTCCCAGAAAGCGAACAACTAGATGGATCGTCTGTTTCAGCCACTAGTGTGTGTGCGCCCGTGTGGCTTGGCTTTTCTGTGACCTATTGAAGCATTCATCTATAGCCTAGGAAGCAGAGCACTTACTTCTGTGGTGTGCTAGTTAATGTTGTATACTAACAGTGTACTATCATGGTCGTTGCAGCTGTTGTTGTTCATCAACAAGGTTAATGTTGAAAACCCCAAACTGTTGGTTGGTAACCCTTGCGAGTAACCGCTTTGAGGATGAGAACTCTTTGTAGGTTTGCCCGACACCGCAGGGAGGTGTTTTTTGTAGCGGTCGTTGCTGCAGACGTCGTCGTGATGAGTTGTCACACTTCAGGCAGGGATGAGCTGTTTGATGTGGTAACGGCTTGCAGTGGATAGTTGGATCCAACATGTAAATCTGTAACGGCATAATAAGAGAAACAAGGGTACATGCTCCTACCCAAGGTAGGAAGGCTAACAATATTCAGGCGGAGGGCTTGCTTGGAAAATGTAAAGAGCAAGACTAAGATTTGCACACTCAAGTGATTTGATCATTTGTTGTTCAAAAGCAAGTTTTGGAATCACCACCAGGAGTGTGATGATACTCCTGTAGTCTCACTGCATTCGAGGCGGCAAAAGGGCTTATCAACAGCCTGTTGGGGGGATGCCCCTATCACATTTACTCACATCCATCATCTTTCATACCACATCCTCTAAATCACTCTCATCTCTAAGGTGCTTTCTTATTTCGCTTAGATCTCTCAGTCAGCGCATCCGCCGTTGTACACTGAGATTTGTTTGACTGGTGCTAGCCAAACTTTCATGCTATAATCAGTGGACAGTGCTACCTGGAATGGATCGAACCAACGTTTTCGATCCAGTTCTGGCGGTGTTGTTTCCTCAGAACCCAGCCTCTTGGGTGGCAGAGATGGCAATTGTTGGTTCTTCGGGGTCCTGAAGCAGACAGTCTTGTACCTGTGATGTCAAACAACATATGGCTGACGTTAGCAAACCGGTACCTTTGGAGATACCTCTCTAATTGTGTCTAGTTTTCAGTCGTCTTTTTTTTATAGTTTTGGCAGTGGCTTCGGCTTCATGATAGAGGGCGTAGGAGCTGTCTTCAGCATTTCGGAAGCCGGCCTTGGTTGGCGTTGGGTCGTTAGGACTGATTACTTGTCTTGCTTTTAATTCGGCAGCTTGACTGCGTGTTTGGATGTTTCTCTTGAGGTTTGCCGAAGCCGCAAATTCTTGAATTTGTAGTAATTGCTCTTGTTGTTGGTCCGAAGTAAATTTTTGTTGAAGTGCGCCCTTCACTTCTTAATAGAGAGAAGTTGGTACCCTCTTGTGGTCAAAAATTACACAACAGCAGTGACTAGGATGGCAGAAGCGGGGATCGAATGTGGAACCCTCAAGTTGCTGGCACGGCCGCTCTACCAACCGAGCTATACCGCCCACAGTTGTGAAGGATGTAATTTCTATCTTGACAACCAAAAATGAATCAGCGTCTCTCTGTTCAAATATTGTAGGCAGCAGGTCCCGTACTTTTTTGTTTGGAGGCACATACTTTTTTAAGGACAATAGTTCCAGCTTTTTTTATTGTTCTGGTGTTGACGTCTGAGGTGTTTAAATAGTAACAAGTCTAGTAACCACTACTGATTTTATGATTAGATATTTTGACGAGAAAAACTGTAACCAAAGGGGTCACTTTTACAAACGTACTTTTATTCTATTGTTGTCAGTTTGATAACGTTCAATATAATAACAATGCTGAATCTACAATGTTGGCGTGTTTTAAGCAAGTTAGCAGGTAACAAACTGTTTCTTTAATAGGTATGGTCTGAAACAATATTTTAAAGGCAAGCAGAATTTAAAGTTGCTAACACAGCCCTCTTTGAGCTCTGACAATGGCAACAGGGGCATTAACGTCTGGGACTGAAAGCCGTTCCACACATGCAACTTGTCAAGGGATTAAGTTTCATTCCTCTATCACATCAAATTTAGTTGAGCCCTCTTAAAATGGTATTTCCTTTAATGAGGCATGTCCAAGTCATTAGTGGTCCATGCAGCACGACAATTAGGTAATTCAACGCAGGTTTGGATCACGATGGACAGTCTGAACGATCCTGTATGTCTCACCTGTCAATAAGCACGCACACCCATTGTCACCAAAGTTACTGCAATGACAAATATGAGAACAAGGCCACAAGCAAGACCTGAAAAACAAGATATTTTTTTATTTCATGTCATAATTTTCAAAGAGACTTACACAGCTTTATTATTATTTCGGCCTGTGGCGCTGTCGCCGATGCATTTGTCGATCTTCATAGGACTGTGCCAGCGTTGTTGATGCGTTCACACAGTTTGCAAGTGGTTAGCAGGGCTGTTGACAAAAATACAGCAAGCTTAATGTATTCAACTGCTAACCTTGTCAGATGTCAAATGTAATTTTAAGCAGTGTGTTGATTGTGTCTACAACTTTGAAGAGGTCTTGCCAACTAGACTTTACCCATGTCCACATCTGTAACCCTTGGATCACACTCCTGGATCAAGGCAGCTGTTTAGCAGACTATAATTTGTTTTAGTTTTTTTCAACGGCAAAAACTATAACAGTGAATTAACACTTAATTATTTTATAGCAGCTGTACTGTTACAAATTCTATTTGTGCAATTGTTGTCATATGAATTAATAAACACATTACCGCTTTACTAATACAACAAACAAAAAATGTCAATCATGCAGTCATCAAAAGGGCCCACATTTTGTATAACATTTCATAAAATGACAATTGATGAGCTGGCGACTTGTCTATGGTGTACCCCGCCTATGCAGCTGAGATAGGCTCCAGCACCCACCGTGACCCCAAAGGGACAAGTGGTTGAAAATGGATGGGATGGATGGATGGACAATTATAGTAAATAATATCGAAATGTAACTTATCATCAATTAGCGAACAATTGGTTCTCAAGAACATATGATCATAAATGTTGCTTTCTCCATGTGCGTTTTATAAATTTAAAGAGGTGGCCACCATTATCAAACGATTATTTATTCTAACTTACTTCGCTCTCATTTCTTACTAAAATGTCAATTAATTTTTAAACAAAAGGTCAAATGTCAACGCTACTTTTTGTTTTCTTTTTTTCAATCAAATCTCTCCACAATGACAGTAAGTACGCAAACAAAAAAAAGAAAACAATCGGTTTCTGCTCTAATCAGTCTTATCAGTAAGAGGACTAAAGTGAGAGCTCGCCTGGATGTCCCTTTCCCCTTTAGTGCCGAAAATTATTATTGCAAGAAGTGCAAAAACATTGATATTGTAGTATGGGACACCTCTCCAACCTTTTTGAAACATAGTCTAACATGTGTTTTAATTTTGCATTGGAGGAGGTATTGTCGTCTGTGTTTCCTGTAGGCTTTTTTAGGAGCCAAATTGCACTTTGGAGGAATAATCCAGGCCTAGCGTATTAGACATTGTGTTGCAGTCGTGCATGAAACAACCATAGTCTTTACTATGCAAGTTGTCTGTTTTTTGCAAGTGAAATGTGTGGGTCTAAATAGTCAATTGTAAAAACTTGCTTGGAGGGTAAAGTCAAGGTCACAGAATCAGCGGCGCGCTTCTTGTAGGGCTATTTAACCCATAGATGGGGCAGTGGCTGGCGGACACCAGGGCGTGTCCACACACTGGTGGGCCTGCACGCCTCGCCTCTGGGGCCCACTGCTGCTCCGAGGTCCCCTACAGTTTAACCTGTGTCTGCAAAGACGCAGTTTACCGTGTGTGGCCACAAGGAGGCACCACAGGAGTCTTGGTGGTGGAGAGGCTATGTACCAGCAGAAGGAGGTTTACCCAGGGGCTAGCTGGCGGCGATAGCTGTAAGCAGAGAGTAGCAAGTAGGGGCATCATGCAGCATGCACTAACTACAAGCACTTCTGCCACAAATCTACGCATCACACGCACCCTTCGCGCGAGCACTCATACATAATTATATATATATACTAAATTATGTTTATTATGAGAGATTGTGAATTGTTACCTCGATGTGTACATTGATGGTAAGATTGGTTTGAACACCCTCTTTTTCCTCTCATTGATATGCAGGGAGGCTGTTCGTTCAGTCGGGATGGGAGAAGTAAGATGGTTGTTTGTGGAGAGCTGGAGTTGTGCTAAAACGGATTCGTGAGCTGCAGATGTTTTTTTTCCATTACTGCATTTTGTTTATTTTACTTTTGATTTGACAAATCTGTGCTCTGTATATATTTTTGCATCCTGTGCACTGCTGTCACTTATTTGGTGCAATAAACATTGCCAACAAGAGTTCTGCTACTAAGCTATCATTGGTTGCATTATTATATATTTTTTATTGAACGATCCCGCAACAGTATAGATACCTAGTATAGTATTTCTACATAAATTAAAGCTGCAAGCAACGATGGACGGGACCGAGTATTTACGCTGATGTTTCCTGCTTTCACCCATTTAACATATCTTTACCTGCTCATTACCTATCTTCTCTGCATCCTGGGGTCACACTGGTGCTTCCTGCCTTTACCCATTCAACATATCTTTACCTGCACATTACCTACCTTCTCTGCATAGTGTGGTCACGCTGGTGCTTTCTGCCTTTACCCATTCAACATATCTTTACCTGCACTTACCTACCTTCTCTGTGTCCTGGAGTCTAGCTGGTGTTTCCTGCCTTTACCCATTCAATATATCTTTACCTGCACATTACCTACCTTCCCTGCATCCTGGGGTCATACTGGTGCTTCTTTTTTTCACCCATACAACATATCTTTACCTACACATTACCTACGTTCTCTGCATAGTAAGGTCACGCTGGTGCTTCCTGCCTTTACCCATTCAACCTATTTTCACCCACACATTACATACCTTCTCTGCATAGTGGGGTCACGCTGGTGCTTTCTGCCTTTACCCATTCAACATATCTTCACCTGCACATTACCTACCTTGTCAATGCAGACAAGGTATTACCTACGTTCTCTGCATAGTGAGGTCACGCTGGTGCTTCCTGCCTTTACCCATTCAACCTATTTTCACCCGCACATTACCTACCTTCTCTGCATAGTGGGGTCACGCTGGTGCTTTCTGCCTTTACCCATTCAACATATCTTTACCTGCACATCACCTACCTTCCCTGCATCCTGGGGTCATACTGGTGCTTCTTTTTTTCACCCATACAACATATCTTTACCTGCACATTACCTACGTTCTCTGCATAGTAAGGTCACGCTGGCGCTTCCTTCTTTCACCCATTCAACATAGTTTCAACCACACAATACCTACTTTCTCTGCATAGTGGGGTCATGCTGGTGCTTCCTGCCTTTACCCATTCAACATATCTTCACTCGCACATTACCTACTTGCTCTGCATCCTCGGGTCACGCTGGTGCTTCCTGCCATCACCTAGTCAACATATCTTTACCTGAAAATTACCTACCTTTTCTGCATCCTGGGGTCAAACTGGTGCTTCCTTCTTTGACCCAGTCAACATATCTTTACCTGCACATTACCTACCTTGTCTGAATCCTAGAGTCAAACTGGTGCTTCCTTCTTTCACCTAGTCAACATATCTTTACCCGCACATTACCTACCTTCTCTGCATTGTGTGGTCACGCTGGTACTTCCTGCTTTTACCCATACAACATATCTTCACCCGCACATTACCTACCTTCTCTGCATAGTTTGTTACGCTGATGCTTTCTGCCTTTACCCATTGGTTGCAGCAACCAGTTTTTTTAGCCATCTTTTGTATTGAAGGGGGAATTGCACACTTCCTGTTGATTTTAGCTGGGGGTAGGTTTTTGTTTCATGTGTCTTTGACATCCCTACTGGGAGTTACAGACAGTTTTGTCTGAGCAGGGTGCGGCCATCTTGAGACTCTAATGTATTGCGAATGAAGAGAAGCTTTTGTATTGAATGGGGAATGGCAAACTTCCTGTTGATTTCAGCTGGGGGTTGTCAGTGTATGAAATATAGGTCTAAGTGATACCTACATTGAGGTTTTTGTTTCATGTGTCTCTGACATTCCTGCTGGGAGTTACAGGCAGTGTTGTCTGAGCAATCAATCAATCAATCAATCAATCAATCAATCAATCAATCAAGCAAGGTGCAGCCATCTTGAGACGGCAGCAGCGCAGCAGCATCAGCGCAGCGGTTCTTTGAGGGCTCATAAAATCCAAACCATAGCAATAATTAAAATTATTTCATCAACTATTAATCAGAAGGGTTCAATCTCTCTCCTGTGCTAATTTGAAGCCGACACGACAAACGCGCTCAGAGGAGATAATGTTTGAAAAAAGGTGACTGTTTTTACACAACTTTTGTTTTGATGGGGGAATTGCTAACTTACTGTTGATTTTTGCTGGGGGTTGTCAGTGTATAAAATATAGGTCTAAGTGAGACCTACATAGAGGTTTTTGTTTCATGTCTCTACGACATTCCTACTGGGAGTTACAGGGAGTTTTGTCTGTGTTTTCTTCCTAGGGGGCGCTAGAGCGCAATTTTGAGTTTTGGGGTTTGGTTTTTTGATTAGATCACAATTTTTACCAGTCCTGATGTGTGTGTCCAATATGGTGAGTTTTGAAGCATGTTAAGGGGGTCAAATTACAGCTGAAAGAGGCGGCGGTATAATAATAAAACTCTAGAAATTCAATAGGGTCCTCTGTCCCAATGGGACATTCGGTCCCTAATTATACTGAAGTGATTATATATATATATATATATATATATATATATATATATATATATATATATTAGGGGTGTGGGAAAAAATCGATTCGAATTCGAATTGCGATTCTCTAGTTGTGCGATTCAGAATTGATTCTCATTAAAAAAAAAATCGATTTTATTTTTATTTTTATTATTTATTAAAAACATTTTTTTTTTTTAATGAATCAATCTAACAAACCAATACACAGCAATACCATAACAATGCAATCCAATTCCAAAACCAAACCCGACCCAGCAACACTCAGAACTGCAATAAACAGAGCAATTGAGAGGAGACACAAACACGACACAGAACAAACCAAAAGTAGTGAAACAAAAATTAATATTATCAACAACAGTATCAATATTAGTTACAATTTCAACATAGCAGTGATTAAAAATCCCTCATTGACATTATCATTAGACATTTATAAAAAACAAAACAAAACAGTAGTGTCACAGTGGCTTAAACTTGCATCACATCTCATAAACTTGACAACACATTGTGTCCAATATTTTCACAAAGATAAAATAAGTCATATTTTTGGTTCATTTAATAGTTAAAACAAATTTACATTATTGCAATCAGTTGATAAAACATTGTCCTTTACAATTATAAAAGCTTTTTACAAAAATGTACTACTCTGCTTGCATGTCAGCAGACTGGGGTAGATCCTGCTGAAATCCTATGTATTGAATGAATAGAGAATCCTTTTGAATCTTGGCAAAAATCTTAGCCACACGATTATCAAATATAATAGGAACATTAATTCATACTGACCAAACTGGCTTCATGGAAGATCGGCCATCTTCAGACAATACAAGGAAATTGTTTAATGTTATTTACTATGCCAGAAGTCTCCCTTATCCCACAGCAGTATAATGTATACTGTTGATGCGGAGAAGGCACTCGACCGCATAAACTGGTCATTTATGTTTTGCACATTACGTAAATTTGGATTTGGAGATAATTTTATACAATGGATTAAGATGCTTTATACAAGGCCCATGGCATCAGTCAAAACCAATAATCATATTTCAGAACCTTTTTTGTTAAAAAGAGGAGTAAAACGGGGATGTCCTGCATCTGGATTATTATTGAATTTGGTTATTGAACCCTTAGCTGCAAAAATAAGAAGTGAAAATATTATTCATGGTATAAAAATTGGCTCTCAGTATAATAAGCTATCGATGTATTGTGACGACATCATTCTCTACCTGTCACATGTTAACTCCTCTCTTCACTATATCAATATTGTCATCACTGAATATGGCTGTTTATCAGGGTATAAAGTCAATTGGGACAAATGTGAAATATTACCACTTAATAAACACTGCAAGAAATCACAAGTTCAGAACTCCAAAATTAAATGGAAAGAGGCAGAAATCATACATCTAGGACTACACATTACACCAAACCTTTATACAAGCAGAGATCTAAATCTTAAACATTTAGAAAATAAGATAGAATCCAAAATGGAACGCTGGTCACGTCTCCAAATATCACTTTGGGGTCGGGTGAACATAGTAAAAATGAGTATACTGCCAGCAGTTAATTATATACTGAAAATGATGCCTGTCCTAATTAATAAAAGTTGGTTTAAGAAAATACATACAATGATATTACATTTTATATGGTGTGGAAAGAAGGCCAGTTGTTCATACTTAAGGTTGTCTTGTACACAAGATAAAGGAGGACTACAATTACCAAACTTCTTACATTATTATATCTCCTTCGGTTGTGAACAAGCAAGCCACTTATTTCATTCTTCTGCAGATAAGGACTGGATCAACATAGAAAAAAATATGTTAATGAATTTGGACATTGATGTGGGGAGTTTATATTATATTAAAAAAATACCTAATGAATTGAGGCAGAGCCCAATAGAAGCCACCTTTAACATTCTAAAACTGTGTCAGAAAATACTAGGAATCAAGTCAATGACATCTGTAAATCAACAGCTTTGGTACAATCCTAATATCATAATTAATAAAAATGTGGTTAAATGGACAACATGGAAAGACAGAGGTATTACTAAACCTCATCATATTATTAATAAAAACTCTTTTAAACTGTTCAATGATTTAGTTGATCAATATAATGTACCCAGAAAATTTTTTTTTAATTTTATCTCTTTAAAACACGCTGTAAATAAATGCATATCCTCTGAAAGTATGTCTTTAAATAGCCATGAACTGGAAGATGCACTTTTTAACCAAGATACATTTAAGAAATTAATTAAACTATTTTATGGAATAATAAATGAACACCACACTAGAAATGCAAATGATGCATGTGTTCGGAAAGGATGATGGACTTAAACATTTTAGATTAAAGAGAGATATCATGGAATGATATTTGGAAAAATGCCAATAAGCCCTTTAGAAGCATTAAAGATAAGCTGACTCAATTTAAGATATTGAATAGATTGTATTTTACATCTTCTCAGCTGTTTAAAATTGGTGTAGTAGATAGCAAGTTATGTATGAAGTGTCGGGCAGCCGAGGCAACTCTTGTTCATTTATTGTGGGAATGTCAGAGAATAAAAGAGTTATGGTTGAAAACAACAAAAGAAGCAATCACAGTCCTTAATATAAATATCCCAATGACACTGCAAACTTGTATTCTTGGGGATCTCCATCAATTTAGTAATGTGTTATCAAAGAGTAAAAATGCATTTCTTTCAATATGCATAATAACAAAAAGGGTAATGTTAAAAAAATGGATAGATGTTGATAGTCCAACTCATACTGACTGGTACACACAAGCTATGGAGATGATATCAGTAGAAAAAACTGCATTTAGTTTAGATAATAATGAGTCATATATTGGAATATGGGATCCATTATTTAAATTTGTTTTAACTATTAAATGAACCAAAATATGACTTAAAAGTTAAAGTAAAGTACCAATGATTGTCACACACACACTAGGTGTGGCGAAATTATTCTCTGCATTTGACCCATCACCCTTGATCGCACCCTGGGAGGTGAGGGGAGCACTGGGCAGCAGCGGCGGCCGCGCCCGGGAATCATTTTTGGTGATTTAACCCCCAATTCCAACATTATAGCATTGTGGAAAATATTGGACACAATGTGTTGTCAAGTTTATGAGATGTGATGCAAGTGTAAGCCACTGTGACACTATTGTAAATGTTTTATTTATTTATATATATATTTTTTATTAATGTTTGTAATGATAATATCAATGAGGGATTTTTAATCACTGCTATGTAGAAATTGTTACTAATATTGATACTGTTGTTGATAATATTCATTTTTGTCTCACTACTTTTGGATTGTTCCGTGTCATGTTTGTGTGTCCTCAATTGCTCTCAATTGCTCTGTTTATTGCTATTCTGAATGTTGCTGGGTCGGGTTTGGTTTTGAAATTGTATTGCATTATTATGGTATTGTTGTGTATTGTTTTCCTAAAAAAAAAAAAAAGAAAAAAAAAAAAATCCTTTTTGAATCGAGAATCGTGTTGAATTGAAAAAAAAAAATCGATTTTGAATCGAATCGTGACCCCCAAGAATCGATTTTGAATCGAATCGTGGGACACCCAAAGATTCACAGCCCTAATATATATATTATTGGGGGTGGGTTTTGTTATTGTTTACAAAGTCATGGAGTAAGTCAAATACAAAACCCAAATTATTTAAATGGGAACCATTTAACAACCATTTAAGATATGTTTGATGAAATGTGATGATATGCATGACTGTATGTATGCACATGTGCTTGTACTGTATATGTACAGTATGTGTATATGTATGTTTGTACAGTGAATGTGCGTGTGGATGAATGCACTGGCTTCCTGTGCACTTACGATGCGACTTTAAGGTTTAGTACTTAAGTATAAAATACTAAACGGTCAAGCTCCATCTTATCTTGCTGATTGTATTGTACCATATGTCCCGGCCAGAAATCTGCATTCTAAGAACTACGGCTTATTAGTGATTCCCAGAGCCCAAAAAAAGTCTATAGAGCGTTTCAGTACTCCAGTACTCTGGAATGCCCTACCGGTAACAGTTAGAGATGCTACTTCAGTAGAAGCATTTAGGTCCCATCTTAAAACTTATTTGTATACTCTAGCCTTTAAATAGACCCCCCTTTTAGACCAGTTGATCTGCCGTTTATTTTCTGCTCTGCCCCCCTGTCCTGCGTGGAGAGGTTATCAGATGACCACAGATGACGGGCTAGCTGTTCAAAGTGTTGTGGACCACTTCCCTGTGCATCAGTCGGTGACGTCTCTGTGCTGCTGACTTGTCTCCATTCAAGATGATCCCATGTTTTTTCTTGCCCTGATGTGGGATCTGAGCCGAGGATGTTGTTGGGGCTTGTGCAGCCCTTTGAGACACTTGTGATTAAGGGCTATACAAGTAAACATTTATTGATTGATTGATTGATGTATGTACCTTGAATGTTCTGTATTTGTGTATGTATGTGGGAATGAAGGTACTTATGTATGTGGGTAAGTACCAGTGACGTGCGGTCACTGGAGGCAGGTGAGGCGGGGCCTCACCTGCCATCATGGAAAGAAAAAAAATGTAAAAAGAAAAAAAATTAATTAAATTGTTTTATGTATTCAGTGATTATACTATAAAGTTATTTTCCATTTAACTTCACCGGTTTTAGATTATTTTTATTCAAAATCGCTGAATTTTCACATTTGCCGTTCAAATACTGAGAAGAGACGGTGCGGTGATCAGCAGCCAGTTGAGGCACGTCACTCAGTTGTGCCTCAACATGGATTGCGGACTCGGCTAACTGCTGGCCTGCTGTACAGTGAGACCGTATTGCTATATGAACTATATTATACATTTCCATAGTTTAGATCGCTGAGGTATATAATGTACAGTGTATTTTGTCAACAACTGTATGTGTGTAACGTATTTCTTGTGCTGAGCAATCATAAAACTGCTGCGAAGACGCACTGTGTGAGGCTCGCAGTAATCCCGCCTCCTGGTGCCGGTTAATGCACCCCTGCCGCAGAATGCACCCCCCCGACGGGAGCGCCACACCAACCAAAGCCCACAACCAAACCCTCCACGTGCAAGACCGAATCCACCCAAAAAAAGTCACTGAACAAGAAGCCAAAAAGTGCAAAAACAACAGGGCTCACGCCGGAGGAGCCGTGAACGACTGCAGGGACACAACATTAGGTACACCTGCAGACTGCAGCACGGATTTCATATTTCATTCATTCACAACTCCTCCAACACGAACACCACTGTTCCCACACTTATAAGTATAGTATAGTAATGTGCTTTTTTGTGTGCTACAGTTTGTATGTGTAAAGTTAAAGTTAAGTTAAAGTACCAATGATTGTCACACACACACACTAGGTGTGGTGAAATTTGTCCTCTGCATATGACCCATCCCTTGATCACCCCCTGGGAGGTGAGGGGAGCAGTGGGCAGCAGCGGCGCCGCGCCCGGGAATAATTTTTGGTGATTTAACCCCCAATTCCAACCCTTGAGGCTGAGTGCCAAGCAGGGAAGAATGGTGGTTTGAGCTTTTAAACATAACTCGTTAACTGCTGCCAATCAAATGGTGAATAAGATACTCTTTAGGGTTCATATGTTTGTAAATCTGACTGTGATGAAGTCAGTGCCTCACCAGCCATCAACCTCATCGCACGTCACTGGTAAGTACCAATGAGTGCGTGTATGCATGTATGTATTAATGAATGAATATATATACGTATGTGTGTATGTATGTATAATTGTGTGTATGTGAGTATATATATGAATTTGTATGTACAATATATTTGTCTCCCAGTGTGTGCGGGAGCCAAAGTACAGCCCCAGTCACCCAGAGAGGCCAACCCAAAACAGCAGGTGCTGTGCCAAAGGCCTCCTGGCCGTAGTTATTGGTTGCCTTTTGCATGAACTTGGGGGTGTTTGTGAGTGGGGGGGTTGTCTAGGCCCTCTCCTCCTCCTACTTATAGCGCACACACACATATAGGACTTTGAGGGATTGTCCTACGAGGAAGCATGGTGAGGAAATGAGGATGCCTCTATGGGGCTCCAGTCCTGCTGACTTGTCCCCTGCTCGTCCATCCCTCAATTTTAACTGCATGGTAGACACATAAGGTTTGGGAGACTCGGCACGGTAGGGACCCAATTTTAATCACATTATTAGCCCCCAGCCGCATACATATCTCCCTCACGCTACAGTACACACATCAATAGGGACTGGAGGTCAGCTGTAAAGGCTGACCTCCTAATTTGAACTACACAGTAGACACTCTTGGGGCTTTATACACTCCCACATCAGGTGGGTTGGGGTTCGGGGGTACGGTGCGCACCTCATTGCCTCCTCGGCTGGCGCAGGCTCCAGGGACTGTGATCTGGTAGCCTGCCATTCCCGTGCAGAGTTTAATTGTATTTTTAATTTTTATTTTATTAAGTTGGATTGGGTGGTCAGTTGGTCAGCTCACTTCTGGTTTATGTGGAATCATGTGGGTTTCGCGTCCTGTTGGGCGGGGTCCTTGCCTGTCTGTTCCGGCCTCGCGCTGCAGGGTCTGTGTCGGTAGCTTGATGCGGGGGCAGCGCAGCCCTCTTGTTTGGTGTGGGTGCTGTGTCTTGGTTGTTTGGGGTGGTGGTGTGTTTGTGCGGATTAGAGAGTCTTAGTGGGGGAGGTGTGATGTCTCTTGTTTGCTTGTAGACATTTGGGCTGACTGGCGAGCTGACGCTCGGGTTTCCATTGTCTTGTGGGCATGTGGATGTCGGGCGCGGTTTTTCGGTCGCTTTGATTTGATTGAGAAGTGCTGGTTGTCCGGGGTATTGCAGCCGTTGTTTCTGCTGCTGTATGTTTGTGGTGGGGGCACCCGTGGCTACTGGGTTCAGTGCGGGGGTGGCCAATGCTGTGGTTTGTGGCAGCGTGTGCACTTGGTGGTTGTCAGGGCTGGCGAACTTGCCGGCTTTGTTCTTGTTTGTTGTCGTGTTGGCTGGCTTGTCGGGTGTCAGCCCGCTCGTGGGGGCCCGGTTGCTGGTGGGGTGGGGGCGGTCTTCTTATCCGGCTGCGGTGAGACTCTCTGGGCCCCTCGGGGCTCGGTGTCCCGTCTTTCTGCCCACGTGGGGTGTGGTCTCTCGCTGGCTTGGGGGATGGTTGTCCCCTGCTTTTCCCGTGCCTTGTCCTCTGCCGGATGCGTCTCTATGGCCTGCTGCTGGCCCTGCCGGGCAGCACCAGGTTGACCAGCCGTGCTGCGTGGGGCAGGTGGTCCCGTGTTGCCTGGGCACCACAACTGCTGTTTTGGGTTGGGCTCTCTGGGTGGCTGGGGCTCTATGTACAGTGCCGTCTAACCTTAAGCGGCAGCAGCTCAACACATGCAGGGTTCAACGTTAAGGTTTTTTTCTACTTGCCCGACTTCTCAAATCTACTTGCCCCAATATTTTTGCTTGTCCTGCCTAGGTTTTTTTCTGGCTGTCTAGTGCTCATGGCTTATATCTTACTAAAATCCTTCCCGTTGACTATTTGCAACACTACACAGTATTTATTATTATTATTATTATTATTATTATCTATAATTACATTTAAATGGCATTGCATACATGTAAAATTAAATGCTATTTCACATTATTTGACCAGTAGCAGTTACACCCATCTGAACAGGTCAGCCACCTGTTTAAAGCCCGATCACAGTTGAAATCTTGAAATGAAGGGCCTTCAATGGCCAAAACATTAACCTGGACAACATTTTAACAGCTGGTTGGCTGAGATTTTATTATTTTCATTGCATTCACATGCTGCGGTGGACAGTGGACAATTTAGCTTCAGTATTAATGCAGTATCTGAAGCACCGTCTCCACGTGTGTTTATTGACAACAGGGTTATAACCTGGACACGTTAGCTCGTCGGTATGGTAACAGGTGACTGTGACTGCGTGCGTCTGCCAAACAGCATTAGTGTTAATGAAGTAGCGTCAGGCTGCTCACCGTCAGTGAAACGCTCGGTGAAATCGCGGATTAACGTTAAATATATGACGAGCCGCGAGCGATGCAGCTATAACCTATCTCACCTGGTAGAGCACCCGCCGCGGCGACCCAGTTCGATTCGCTTTGCTCCGCGTCAATCCCCCCTCTCACCCTTTTCTCCCCCCTCCCCCGTCTCTCTCCAGCTGTCCTTTCAAAATAAATGCATTCAAATCCCGAAAATAAAAATTAAGAAAATCCGAGTCGGTGCTGCACACTTCACAGGTTCGGACCACTTTTGAACTTGTTTGCCAAGACGTCTTACCCTCGTATTTTGATCCGGTCGGTCCGTTCTTCTTTTACTTCGTCGTTGTCGTCGTCTTCTTCTTCTTCTGGCCCACCAGGTGAATTAAGTGCTATTGGCGGAGTTACAATACATAGTAGGCTACCGCCACCTACTGCACCGGAATTGTAACTACAAGCAACATTCACAGACAGAGTCTTATTGCTTTTATGAGCGGTCGAGCGAGTCAAAAGCCGAAAAATCTATTTGTGGCGGACATAATTCTTTCGTGGCGGGCCGCCACAAATAAATGAATGTGTGGGAAACAGTGTATATATACACATATATATACACACACACACACAAATATATATATATATATATATATATATATATATATATATATATATATATATATATATATATATATATATATATATATATATACACATACACATGTATATATATATACACATATATATATATATACACACACACACACACACACATATATATATATATATATATATATATATATATATATATACACATATATATATATGTGTGTGTGTATATATATGTGTGTATATATACAGTATATATATGTGTGTATATATATATATATATATATATATATATATATATATATACACATATATATATATGTGTGTGTGTATATATATGTGTGTATATATACAGTATATATATGTGTGTATATATATATATATATATATATATATAAATGATAAATGATAAATGGGTTGTACTTGTATAGCGCTTTTCTACCTTCAAAGTACTCAAAGCGCTTTGACACTACTTCCACATTTACCCATTCACACACACATTCACACACTGATGACACATGCAAGGCGCTAACCAGCAGCCATCAGGAGCAAGGGTGAAGTGTCTTGCTCAGGACACAACGGACATGACGAGGTTGGTACTAGGTGGGGATTGAACCAGGGACCCTCGGGTTGCGCACGGCCACTCTCCCACTGCGCCACGCCGTCCCTATATATATATATATATATATATATATATATATATATATATATATATATATATATATATATATATATATATATATATATATATATATATATGTGTGTGTGTGTGTATATATATATATATATATATATATAAAATGTGTGTATGTATGTGTGTATGTATGAGAGATATATAGATTTTCCTTTTGAATAAATACGCCCCAGGCTAAACACTCTCCCAGCCTCAGTGCCGTCTCCTTCTACCCGGTATCATCACAATCTACTGTACATGCATATGTGACAATAACATCTACGGCTTTTAGAGAGGGCAGTGCACAACTGCGCACACAGCAAGGAGACGAAGCAGAAGAACGAGGAAAATACAGCCATGGCGACGACGAGTAAGATGAAGAAATATGCTTGTAAGTTCCAAGCTGCAGCTGTGATTGGACCTGGATAGCCTCCGGGAAGAAGTAGCAAAGATTGACCGGTTTTGGGCCATGCTAGGGAGAGATGGAAGATTCCAGACTCTAGTGCATTTGATGAAAGCACTTTTGTGCGTGCCACACAGCAATGCATCATCAGAGAGGGTGTTCAGCATGGTTAGAAAAATAGTGACGGAGAATAGAACAAGGATGGACAATTCAACCCTTAACTCAACAATGAGTAGATGAGTGTTATGTGTGTGTATATGTGTAAATAAGTGAACACTGAAATTCAAGTATTTCTTTATATATCTATATCGCTAGAATTCACTGAAAGTCAAGTATTTCATATATATATATATATATATGAAATACTTGACATGATGAATTCTAGCTGTAAATATACTCCTCCCCTCTTAACCACGCCCCCAACCACGCCCCCGCCCCAACCACGCCCCCGCCCCACCCCCCACCTCCTGAAATCGGAGGTCTCAAGGTTGGCAAGTATGCCTCAATGTGACGTCCTCCTCCGCGACACAGTCAGTTCTCTGTGTCAGTAGGTTCGCGAGTCCTGATTCTGTCGTTCACTGAGTGATTCATGTCGTTAATCCGCGGTGAACGAATCGTTCGCTCAGTCCCTCCCCCCGCCCACATGATGAGTAGCTGGCTGCGTCGTTCGCCGACGTCGAGGGTTCATTGAGTCACAGAATGCGCCAGTTCCACTCATACCGGCATGGTCGCGGCGGAGCTCAACTGAACTGAGAAAGGAACGAATCAGTTCATGAAGTGATTCAGTTCAGTACGTTCACTGAAAAGATTCGTTCGTTCGAACGAATTGTTCGCGAACGACACAACATTACTGTCAATCAACTATCGATGTAGAAAACAATAGAGGCTTGGTTAAAACGTAGCAGTAATGCAGCTGAAAACATGGAGGAACATGTGCCAAAGAAGGCCTAACCGGAGCCGGCAAAATTCAGACAGTATTCCGAAGAATGGGATTTACTGCTTCGAGTTGTAACGCCCCCAAGGCATTGTGTTTTTTCTGTGGAGAAATGTTAGCGGCATGAAGCCCGCACATTTTCAGCGGTATCTCCGGACAAAACACGCATGCCATGTCGGTAAGCCACCTGATTTTTTTAAGAGGAGATGAAATGAATTCAGGTCATCTCAAGACACGATGCGGAAAGCCTCCACAACATCAGCCAAAGCCCTGGAGGCTTCTTACGTGGTGTCTTTGCTTGTTGCTAAAGCCAAAAAGCCGTTCACTATCGCTGAAGAGCTGATACATCCAGCCGCTGCACTGCTGGCCGAGACAATACTGGATAAAACGCAACCGAGAAAATAAAGAATGTGCCTTTATCAAATAACTGTTTGCCGGAGAGTAGATACAATGGGAAAAGACATTGTTGAGCAAGTTGTTGGAAAACTTAGCGACTCATTTCCCCTCCAGCTGGATGAATCCACAGATATTAGTGGAAATGCACAACTTGTAGGTTTTGTCAGATACATCGATACTGACGTTATTTATGAGAGCATACTTTTTTGTAAAACCTTAGAGGGGAGAACAATAGGAGAGGACATTTTGAATATTAATGTTAAAGATTTCTTTTTTTGTGAAGAAATGTTTAGAATTAAGTTCATGAATCCAGATGGATCTCTATTACAATCCCCAAAGAGGGCACTTTAAGTTGATGATTACTTCTGTGTAGAAATCTTTATTTATAATTGAATCACTTGTTTGTTTTTCAACAAGTTTTTAGTTATTTTTCTATCTTTTTTCCAAATAGTTCAAGAAAGACCACTACAAATGAGCAATATTTTACAATTATACAATTGAATAAATCAGAAACTGATGACATAGTGCTGTATTTTACTTCTTTATCTCTTTTTTTCAACCAAAAGTGCTTTGCTCTGATTAGGTGGGTACTTGAATTAAAAAAATGTTCACAGGGGGTACATCACTGAAAAAAGGTTGAGAACCACTGCCCCAGGGGAAACTGAGTAAAACACGGCACACGGACAAAGTTTAACCTATTGTTACTATAACAATCTACAAGGTTAATACAGTTTGCTTCTCTTTCTTCCCCTCCATGTATCTGCTTTCTTTTTAAATTCAAGTTATCATTACGTATACAGTATGTATTGTTGCAATTGAAACAACAGTATTGTTGATAATAGAGGCAATTATCGTTATTATTCATTATCAATAGTGCTATTTCTATTGGTATTATTTTTGTTCCATTTGTAGTGCAATAATGTTCATTGTCATGTCTGTGTTATTAATATTTACTACACTAACTGCTTCTATGCTATCACTTTTGGTATCATATTTGTACATATCGTATTTGCTGATGCTGTCCGGTTGTTGTTGTTGTGGTTGTTATTGTTGTTGTTGTTGTTGTCTTTCTGTCTTATCGCCCTCTTGTCCCCGCAATTTCCCCCTCTGTCCATTTTGTTGGCAAGAGATCTTGTGTTGAGGAGCAGGATGGATGGTAGCGCAGGTTGTTATGGTTTTCTCCTTGGCTGAGCAAGCAGTCCCTCTCTGCAGCCTTATTTCTGCTTCCGCTCTTTCTGCTGTTGCCGTCGCTTTGGGGCGCTGACAACAATCCACAGCATCAGTCAGTTCCTGGGGCATGTACTAGATGTACACCGCTTCAAAGACTGGCTAAAAATTACAATTACAATTAAATACACAATAAAAGAAAAACAATTTTGCAGAGTTGCGGGGAGCCTCGAGCACCTGCGTGCGTATTTGCCGTCTACTCGACAATAAGAAGGTACCCTCTGTATTAGTTAAATTTAAAAAAACAGTTTTAACTAGGATATATAAATAGAGAGTCGCAGCTTCATCTTTCTATCAGTTTAGGGGTCCTTTGCCTCGAAAACGTTCAAGACCCCTGATGTACGATTCCTGTGTCTTATATATAAAAGTTATGAACTTTATGATGTGCTCACAATTGTGTTGTGTTTATGTCTGCCAGGTGGTTCTACAGTAACTTGAGCAGAGGCCAGGCTGAGGATTATCTGCTTCGGATTCCCAGAGATGGAGCATTTCTCCTCCGACAGAGAGTGGGAGAGCCTGACTCCTTCGCTATCACTTTCAGGTTGTGCTTATTTTTACAACTTGATTTGATTGATGAATTTTTCAAATACTGTATTAAAATACATTTCCTCGTCTGCCAGAGGTGACGGTAAGGTAAAACATTGTCGGATCCAGAAGGAAGGCAGTGTTTACCTGCTGGGGACAACAACTGAGTTTGAGAGCCTAGTGGAGCTAGTAAACTACTTTAAGAAGAAACCCCTTTATCGCAAGACCAAGCTACGGTACCCAGTCACACCAGAACTTGTGGAACGCTTCAGCACAGTGAGTCACCTACAAACCTAATAAAGGAGATGAAAATGAGTCAATAATAATTAATAACATAATGTTTGTTGTAATGATGTGTGCCCTGTGTGGCTACGATAGCATTAGCTTCTACATTCAACTTTGTTACAATCCCCAAAACTTGTAGCAAGGTGAAAGCAAGTTAAAATATGATCGAAAACCCTGTTCCATCGTTCATATTTCATTTCATTAATATGCGGTGAGAAACTATACATTGAGGATCTGATTTACAAAGATTCAAGTAACAAATATCAAAGTTTGTACAGTATAAAATAGTATGTACTATTAGTGGGCGTGTGATCTACTACAACTTATAACAAGTACAAAAGTGGTGCTGATCGCCATATTTAGATGAGGTTCTAGCTGCCACCATGGAAACACTCATTTCCTGCACATCTATGACATCATGCAATAAGTTGTGCTGTTTTGTTATGTTGTTAAAAATGCAGCACTCAACAATTATATGTACTAGTTTTCTGGTTTAGGGTTAGTTATTGGTTATAGTGTTGGTTATCACAAGCTGATCTGGTACACTGGAATGCCACAAAAAATTGTATGTGCAAATAGTTTTTTTTTACTTGCGCAAAGCTCGACAACCAGTTAACAGTTAAATGTCCTCTAATAAGCACAGAAATATAACACAGAAATACACTCAATATATAGATAAAGCCCGTTATATATAAACAATAGCTATATATATATATATATATACATATATATATATATATATATATATATATATAAATATATATATGTATATATACATATGTGTATATATATATATATATAAATATATATATGTGTATATATATGTATGTATATATATATGTATACATATATATATGTATGTATGAATGTATGTATGTATGTATATATGTATATATATACATATATAATATATATATATATATATATATACATAGCTCAATATGTACAGTATATGGAGAAATAGTATGGCTAATATAACAAAAGGCATTCATATCACACTACTTACATTATAAGATAGCAGCTACGTTACTATACTGCTTAACACAATATAACACAAGCTACACCGAGTGTCCTCAATTTAACAATGTTTATACAGTTATCATAATAATATAGTTGGACATTACTTACAGACACATGGTCTCCAAGGAAAACATTTATTAGAAAGTATACAGCAACAAAACATGTCTGATATGCTCTGTATATTTAGCAAGTGAATCAGACCGTCATGAGCTTAATTTAAGGAATTATTGTGGCCACAAGGTGTTGTAAAAGACCAATTATCACTCAACCCTCACCAAGGGCAGCACACTCCTTGCTTGATATTATAACAACATTTTATATCACTACAAACTAGGGTTGTCCCGATACCAATAACTTGGTACCGGTACCGGTACCAAAATGTATATTGATATTTTTCGCTACTTTTCAAAATAAAGGGAACATAACAAAATGTCAATATTGGCTTTATTTTAACAGAAAATCTAACAATACAATAAACATATGGTTCCTATTGCACTCAAATAACAATTTTAGAAGTTTGAAATATAAATTAAAGGGCATTAAACACGTTGGGCTTGTCTTGTTGCACTCAATTTACAATTTTCCATATTACATATAGTCTGCCATTTTCAAGGATTAGGTTAGAATATAATAAAAAGCTTTATTTACATTATATTAAATGCTTCATGATTTATGGAAGGGAACATCTGCCCAGTGCTCTATTATTTGTAAGGTTGTCACATTACTGCCAAAAGTAGCAATAGTTACACTATTAATCCCTGTCTGTACAAATGAACACATTGAAGGTAAATGATAACCCAGTCAAAAAAAATCATTGTTACGACAACAAAGCATGATGGGAAAGGCTTGCTTTTCAGACGAAGCTTTGACATGCCAAGCCTTCCAGGTTCAGCTGATACTCCCGTAAATTGACCTTGTCCACTTTTAACCTGACTGAAGTTACAAATCTACCGGATTCTGATGTTTTTGTGTGCATATAAAATATTCTTGCTTTTTATGGATGTTAAAAGAATGAGGGGAGGATGGTCGATCAACAACAACTTGGTAAAATGACAAACCACAATGTCTCATCGTGCATAAAAAACGACTCTCCCCCTCTATGGTCCACGCGCTCATTCAATCCCCAGTTACAACGCACTTATGTAACCTCAGACTGTTAGAAAATAGGACTTCACGAACATACATGAACGCGGATATTTAAAAAAATGCTCATTTATTTTGAGTTAGGAAAAAGCCTGTTCACAAAAAAACACATTCATTGGTGTCATGCACACTTTGTCCAAGCTACAAAACGCAACCACAGATGGGGCCTAAAGGGGGTCTAGAAATCTTATTTGGCCCGAGATTTAACGTGTGCTTTTAATTTTAACCTACTGTGCGATTGAATTTGACACTCCTGCTTCTGTAGATCAGACCCTTAGTCAAAATAATAACTGGAGAGCCGTGAACTGAAAAAAAAAGCTGTATGCGGGGATGGGAATCTGAACAAGAACCGGTTCCCAGTGTATAAAATTCCTTGGAATCGCCTGCCATTTCAGGGTCTCCTCTAAACTGCCAAGATAACTGTGGCGGTGGTGGCGTGGTTATGAGCGAGGTAACATGATGTCATTGAGTAAATTCATTATTTGCTATGATATGATTTTCTTTAAAATGGCTCAAAAATGTAAACATACATAAACAAATATGTTTAACATACAGTATATATATATATTTTTTTATCGTTGGTGCTTTTTGTACATTGTACTTTGTTGAGATTTTTTCAAGTGTTTCCAGACTTTTATTGACATATTTTTTTTTTTAAACATTTAGCAACAAATGTAGCATCCTTTTCTGGTGTTATTATAAAATGTACTCCTGTTTAGAGACTCTTAACTTCTGTCCCTCGATGTCGCTGACTAAAGAGGCTAACTACAGTGAGCATGACGTCACACTTGATTGGCGCTGTTGCTTTAGTTGGACTTTCTCTTCTTAAAAGCTGCCACTGTCCTCTTAATATTTGCACATTTTGTAGATGGCTGTCCAGGGTTATATCTGCACTATATATAAAAATTACGTTCACTTTGCGAACATGCTGACAACGCTCGAAACGGTCACAATGCCTTGTGTTTTGTTTACATCCGGTTTCCGTAATGCGGTTTTCGGTAATCAAAGTCTTTTTTTCGATTGTCAAGTTTTCGGTACATCACTTGTCAATAGTGTGCACATAATAGGTTATATCTATCAATTCCTATTGCAACGACTAGTTAATGCTAATGTTTCATGTTTGTGTGGTTTGGATTTGATGTTAGTTTTTCCCATGTTTGCAAACACACCGTCCGTGCCTGAAAAGTGATTGGCGGAGAATAAAGAAGTGTTGTTGTGTGCGGACTCACGGGACAAAAAACCTGTTGGAATTGTGCTGTTTGTTACCATTAGATTGTTAATAAAAGTTAAAAATAGCGTCAGACTTTGTGATTAAAGTAATATATTATATTACTTTAATTTGTTTTCAAAAAAAAAAAATAACCTGAAAAAAAAACATATTGTAAAGGGTTTTAAAGATGCCGTGGCGGCGTGCCACATTTTATTACATCAAGGGGAAACCCTGCATTTATTCAGACGGTTGTCTTTATCGATCCTTTCGGGTGGGTATGACGTTGCATAGTGACATCAGAGCTCAAAATGGGCGCAACAAACGCTCTTCAATTGACTACATTTTACAAGAAAAGATGGCAACAGTACTTGTAATAATTATAAGGCTGCTAGTTCATCAAGAGGGCAGCACGGTAGTAGAGGGGTTAGTGCATCTGCCTCACAATACGAAGGTCCTGAGTAGTCTTGGGTTCAATCCCGGGCTCGGGATCTTTCTGTGTGGAGTTTGCATGTTCTCCCCGTGACTGCGTGGGTTCCCTCCGGGTACTCCGGCTTCCTCCCACCTCCAAAGACATGCACCTGGGGATAGGTTGATTGGCAACACTAAATTGGCCCTAGTGTGTGAATGTGAGTGTGAATGTTGTCTGTCTATCTGTGTTGGCCCTGCGATGAGGTGGCGACTTGTCCAGGGTGTACCCCGCCTTCCGCCCGATTGTAGCTGAGATAGGCTCCAGCGCCCCCCGCGACCCCAAAGGGAAAAAGCGGTAGAAAATGGATGGATGGATGGATAGTTCATCAAGAGGAGGACATGTGAGCAATATGCTGAAACATTTGAACACACAAAATGCAATAATTATAAAGGAAAGTCGTGTTTTGAACCGTTCCGATCTCATCCCAGCAGCAGTAACGCCAGCACTCATCTGAATACAACAGGTACTAACTAACGCCTACTATCATGTTAGCGCTATTATTTGTTTAATTGAAATCAGCGTGGATCTACGGGAGCTTTATTTTTCAACTCACATCTAAGCGCCACAATGTCAATTCCGATCTTTCAACAATCGCTATTTCATCGGAATCAAAATATACTGTATATTCATATATTATATAGCCTATTATTTGCGCACTATTAATGAGTGATGCACCGAAAATTCGGTCGTCTTAAATAAAAACCGAAACCGGCTGTTGTGTTGAATTATTCATTTCCGCTGGCGACTGTGTCTTTCTGGTTTAGCGAGTGACGTAGAGCTTCACCAAATCACATTCAGGTTGCATTGCGTTTAGACTGCAGCCTCATTTGAAAAGTTCAGATTCCAATCGGATTCAGGACTACCTCCTGATGTGGCCTGAATCCGATGCCAAAAGATAAGATTTGAAGCACTTTAGAGTGTTAAGACTGGGAACACAATCTGATCTGTGTCACTTGAGGACAAAAAAATCTGATTGGGTGTGCAGTGTAAACAGGGCCTTAAGTTTGTGGTCAAAAGTTAGCATTATCGGTAGGTGATTGTTCAATTGTAGTCAGAGAAAAGTTTCATTTTGTCCTGCAGACAGAGTTTCTCTTAGTCATTGTATTGTACAGGTGAAACTCGTAAAATTAGAATATGGTGTTAAAGTCCATTCATGTTAGCAATTAACTTCAAATGTGAAACAAATCTGTGATATTTATTTATTACATTGCAAGCCCTTGTTATAATTGTGATCATCATGGCTTACAGTTTTTGAAAACTTACATTTTCTGAGATTTTCAATTGAAAGTTTTCATAAACTGTAAGCATGATCATCAACATTATAACCAATCTAGGCTTGACATATCTCACTTTACATGTTAATCGAACGTGGAATCGGAACCGGAAAAATCTTATCAATTCCCAGCTGTATGTCAATGTAAACCTTTGTGCATGTATGAGTATGTTAGGTTTGTGATAGTGAAAAAAGATAACCAAAGCAAGATGAACAGTTTCCAAGGTGAAGTACAAAAATAATCAATTGCGTAAAATCTTACCAAGGAAGTGAGACGTTAAAGCAAACATGTTTGCAGTGATCATTGAAATTGTCTGCACATATTCACTTTAAAATGTTTCACAGATTCAAGTTCCTGACTCCCTGTACGCGATGAAGACTTATGTGGAGCCCAATGAAATTGAGTCATCACTAGTATGTACTTCAGGTTTTATGTGTTTGTTTTTATATAGACATAATAATTGTTTGTTTGCCTTAGCCCAAGAGTACGGCACGGGCGGTTTATAGCTATCAGGCCATGAGGCACGATGAGCTCACCTTCAGTAAAGGGGCTTTGATACATAATGTGTCAAAAGACAATGATGGCTGGTGAGTATGAAATATGATATGGTAGTTCAGAAAAATGTATAGAAAGACAGATCATGTTCTTCTGCTCAAACTAGGTGGAAAGGAGACCATGGTGGAAAAGTGCAGCTCTTTTTCCCATCCAACTATGTTGAGGAAGTGTCCAACAACGCCAAACTTGAAATTAGGCAACAGGTGAAGAAATAATTTTGGATTTTGCCAGATAAGGTGTAATGTCTGACTCAAAGGCTTTCTGCGTTGTCTTTGAAACTAGCGTATTTTAACCTGGATAGTATGCCAACAAAATAAAAACGCTAATGAGGCTTATAACTAGAATGCTAACATAAAACGAAATGGTTCCGCATTTAAAAACAAAAGTATGCCCTCCGGATTGAGCTGTCAAAGGACGCACTTTGTGTTATATTTTTATTTCTGTGACAAAAACATATTAATAGATCTTGTCAACAGTTTGCCACAGACTAAGCAAGCGTGTCTGATCGCTCCCCTGTCAAACTCAATGTTATTTGTTTGATTTGCCTTGGCTGCTGTCACGCTGCCTCAGTTTGGCGGCAGTTAGCTAGAAATATCTGCATAGTTTTTGGCAATCAGACTCCAAATGTGACTTTTGACTTTGTTTTTGAAAAAAAAAAGGAACAATTGGGGTATAAGAGATATTTTTTTTTCTGAAGGGGAAGCTGCAAGTGACTATCACATGCTAACTTAGTAGTGCAAGCTCACTTTTTTTAGAAGTGCCATTTGCTCTCTTGTTGCCATTATAATAATGATGCCTTGTCCTTGAAACACTATTAAACATAATGTGTCCAGCTTTATGATAGCGACATTATACTTTTTGATAATGACACTGCACTTTATGATAGTTTTAGATAACCTACTCAGTGGCCTAGTGGTTAGAGTGTCCGCCCTGAGATCGGTAGGTTGTGAGTTCAAACCCTGGCTGAGTCATACCAAAGACTATAAACATGGGACCCATTACCTCCCTGCTTGGCACTCAGCATCAAGGTTTAGAATTGGGGGTTAAATCACCAAAAATTGATTCCCAGGCGTGGCCACCGCTGCTGCCCACTGCTCCCCTCACCTCCCAGGGGGTGATCAAGGGTGATGGGTCAAATGCAGAGAATAATTTCGCCACACCTAGTGTGTGTGTGACAATCATTGGTACTTTACTTTACTTTACTTTAGTGACATTACACTTCATGATAGTGACACTACACTTTATGATAGTGACACTACAGGGGTCTCCAACAAATACCTGGTGATACAGTAACTTATTAAAGTATTAAATAATATTTGCTTAAACTCTTTCGTATTTTTAGTGTTTAATTCAGACATTATGCTTCTATTTAATGACAAAATACCACAATATAGCACACAGACAATAATAACCAAACTGCTTTTGTGGAGATATGCTTCATAAGTAAAGCACACTTTTAAATGTTTCCAGGCGTATTAATAAAACAAAATCCCACCTTTCTTTTGTTTTTGTTAAAGTAGTTCTCAAATTGAAAAAAATTGGAGACCTGCTATATCATAAAGCTGCACAATGAATTTATATATTTTTAAGATAAGCAGGACAGATGTCTGTTTACGATATATGTTTGTTCTTAATCTGAAAGAGTTCTGTTGAGAAAATAAGTAATATAGTCTCTTAATCATGTTATTTTGCACTACAAATGTGATTTGTAGTGATACTGTTTGTTTGTAGTGCAACTGTTTGTTTCTCATGCATTCGTATTACTCTAAAACCTGTGCATGTAATGAAATTCTACTTGGAGTCAAATGGTATAGAAATGCGTGTGTAGATTGTAAATCATCATCAATCCACAAAGATTGAATGATGCAACCCTGAAACATCATCAACAATCAAGAAGAGTCAATTTGCCTCCATTAAAATGTTGTGGATATTATAAAACTTTTTTTTAAACAAAAAAAAGGCACAGAAAAAATGGGATGACCAGTCCTTGAAGTTGTCCCTTAATTTTTCTTTTATACTTTTTTTAAGGGCACATTCTAAGCATCGGCATCTTAATGGGGGCCACTTTCCCATTTAAGGCAACGCAACACAATTTGCTGTATTTTGAAAATAAATCATAATTTGCCTATTTCCCAATCAATTTAATGCTGTTTACTTTGACTACATGAAAACAAAACAACCGCAGGATGTATTTTGTATGCGTATGCAAGACAATGTGCCGACATTTTTGTTGTATTTGTTTTCATGTCTGCAACAATAGAAGACTATGCTGCCATTTTCCTCTACTAAAGACATGCACCTGGGAATAAGTTGATTGGCAACACTAAATTGGCCTTAGTGTGTGAATGTGAGTGTGTGAATGTTGTCAAACTGTGTTGGCCCTGCGATGAGTTGGCAACTTGTCCGCGGTGTACCCTGCCTTTGCCTGAATGCTGCTCTGCGACCTTGAGAGGGACAAGCGGTAGAAAATGGATGGATGGATGGTTCACACCCGCTGTAGGCCCATAGCTCCCAAGGGACATGATGTATCTACTTACCGTATACAACTTGTAATTGCTACCTGTTTACATTTTTTGGGAGAATACCATCAAAACACATTGTAATTGCTAATAATGCTCATATACATTTTAACATGTATTTGTGTGTTTGCGACGTGAATAAAAACAGGGTATGGAAGACAATCCATTGGGTGAACTATGTAAGGGTGTTGTGGATATCTCCAAGTGCAACATACAAAACTGTGAGTGCAGTCTCATTTAACACCATTTGGTGTCTGTCACTGTAAATAAAAATGAATATAAACTATTGTAATGATTACGTCTGCTCTCTCTTCAGTGAAAAACGGTAAAAACGGAAAACTGCACGTTTTGACCCTTCAGAATATGGAGCAAGACGCTCTGCATTATGATTTGGCAGCAGAATCTCTGGAGGAGCTTTTTGATTGGTACAAGGTGGCATGGGGCATCACTCAGAGGGAGATGAGCAAGCAGTTCAGTCGAGAACAAGAGGTGAGTGTTTGCACTATTTCCGAAAAAATCCAAAATAATTGTATAGTTATTCTTAATCATTTTAATTGAATAGGGACAAAAATATAACATTTAATATATATATAACATTAACACAAAAAAAACAAGTTTTGATGTTGGATTTTGTTTCAAAACAAAAATAAATGCACACTTTTTTTTCAAGTTGAATGAAATTATAATTCAGTCTGGTTATTTTTAACTTTCAAATATTTCAATATTTGAGCTTCTGTTTTTTTCAGATTCCAGTTTCCATTTTTTACAGTTTGTATAAAAAAATTGTGGCAAAGTCTGAAACTGAAAAAATATATAAATAAAATTGTTGTAAAAAAAAAAAATCTGAATCAGAAACTCAACATGAAAATAAGCAATTTCTTCAAAAGAATTACCAGAGTGAATTATAATTACTATTACTAGTATTATTACTACTAAAACTACAATACACTACAACTAATACTATTACTGTAAGAAACTACAATACACCACTACACAATACATCAGTGATGTGCAGTGACCTTCACAGCCAGATGATGGCTTTGGAGTGGTTTTACTTTTGACCTTAATCACCTCAATTACCTTAATCACTGTTAATACACATTGGTCTACAACTACTATATGTTACTAAACTACTACAACTACTCAGTGGCCTAGTTGTTAGAGTGTCCCCTGAGATCGGTAGGTTGTGAGTTCAAACCCCGGCCGAGTCATACCAAAGACTATAAAAATGGGACCCATTACCTCCCTGCTTGGCACTCAGCATCAAGGGTTGGAATTGGGGGATAAATCACCAAAAATGATTTCTGGGCGCGGCACCACTGCTGCCCACTGCTCCCCTCACCTCCCAGGGGGTGAACAAGGGGATGGGTCAAATGCTGAGGACAAATTTCACCATATCTAGTGTGTGTGTGACAATCATTGGTACTTTAACTTAACTTTAACTACACGAGACCACAATATACTACTGTACAACAACTTTAATACATCATTAAAACTACAAGAAACTAAAATACCTATCCATCCATCCATCCATTTTCTACCGCTTATTCCCACAACTAAAATTCACTGCTGCAACTACTACAAATACAATAAACTACAGTACATCAGTGATGTGCGGTGACCTTCATACCATGTGAGGACTGATACTTTTTGAGATTTTTTCATTTTTAATTTATTTTATTTAAATTCATTCATGTTTTCTTATCACAATTTTTTTTAACTTAAATTAACTTAAATTAATGTTTTCTAATCACTGTTAATACAGGTTAAGATAACATTAAGATAACAACAAAAAAGAGAAAGGAGTAATTCAATTTAATAAAAATATTATGAATTAGTTATTGGTCTCATTTATTGGCTTTGATAAAATAAATACATTTTGGATTCTTTCTTACCTTTTACTGTATTTCTATGTGAAGCACATGAACTATCCTCCATAACAATGTACTTTTATGATCAACTCAGTTTTGTCTTACAGTACAGTTTCATTATTTTTAAAACATGGCAGTACGGATTGCCACCCGATATGGTGGTGTAGACTCACAATATAGGTACTAAATTAGACAACATTTCAAACGCACACAGATTGTTAAAACATGTGATACAAAAACACACTACTTGCCCACTGAACTATGTGGGCATTATTAAAAATGTCTGATAGCACAATACACAATTCAAAAATACACCCATTAAATCCATTTACTCTATAATAAATTATGGGTAATATGCAAAACACTCTCCATACTTTGACATGTTTGACACATTTTAATTACTTGAGGGACATCGATAGAAAATAAATGGATGGCTAAATACTTTTGAACGATTACAAAACTTTAAAGGGGTCAGGGAAGTAAACAAGGTAGGAATGATTCACATACTCTAAATATTCAATGTTTTATCGTTTTTACTTCATATTGTAACAGTCCCGGCGTCAGTAAGCTGTGCTAGCCCTGGGCTAGAAGCTGTTTATTTTATTTTATTTTATTTTTTTACATCGTAGCAGGTAAAAAAGGATGAGAAGTAATCAAAACAATGGTACCTTGACTAAGACGATAACACAATTACCTGACATGTTAAAGTATAAACATAAGAAGAAAATATTGACAGAAACGAAATTCAATTGTATTTAATTTTGTCTTGGTTGAAGGTGGGACAAGTTTGGAATATATCAAGTCACAGCTCTTTAATGGCGTCCATTGAAAGAGGGGTGGTGGTTAGTTATGAACGACAACCAATCAGATGCTTTTATTTGCGAGATGAGGAAGTCACCGCAAAAACCAAAATCTATGGTTTTACCTTGTTCCACATCGGATATGAGGAAGCAGTGCCTGGGAAATCTGTGGTGGGCTCTCCTATTTCTGGGGCTGAGGTTGCCGAGGTAGTTAAAAAGCTCCTCGGTGGCAAGGCCCCCGGGGGTGGATGAGACCCGCCCGGAGTTCCTTAAGGCTCTGGATGCTGTAGGGCTGTCTTGGTTGACAAGACTCTGCAACATCACGTGGACATCGGGGGCGGTACCTCTGGATTGGCAGACCGGGGTGGTGGTTCCTCTCTTTAAGAAGGGGAACCAGAGGGTGTGTTCCTACTATCGTGAGATCACACTCCTCAGCTTTCCCGGTAAGGTCTTTTCAGGTGTACTGGAGAGGAGGCTACGCCGGATAGTCAAACCTCGGATTCAGGAGGAACAGTGTGGTTTTCGTCCTGGTCGTGGAACTGTCGACCAGCTCTATACTCTCTGCAGGGTCCTTGAGGGTGCATGGGAGTTTGCCCAACCAGTCTACATGTGCTTTGTGGACTTGGAGAAGGCATTCGACCGTGTACCCCGGGAAGTCCTGTGGGGAGTGCTCAGAGAGTATGGGGTATCGGACTGTCTGATTGTGGCGGTCCGCTCCCTGTATAATCAGTGTCAGAGCTTGGTCCGCATTGCCGGCAGTAAGTCGGGCCTGTTTCCAGGGAGGGTTGGACGCCGCCAAGGCTGCCCTTTGTCACCGATTCTGTTCATAACTTCTATGGACATAATTTCTAGGCGCAGTCAAGGCGTTGAGGAGATCTGGTTTGGTGGCTGCAGGATTAGGTCTCTGCTTTTTGCAGATGATGTGGTCCTGATGGCTTCATCTGGCCAGGATCTTCAGCTCTCACTGGATCGGTTCGCAGCTGAGTGTGAAGTGACTGGGATGAGAATCAGCACCTCCAAGTCCGAGTCCATGGTTCTCGCCCGGAAAAAGGTGGAGTGCCATCTGCGGGTTGGTGAGGAGATCTTTCCCCAAGTGGAGGAGTTCAAGTACCTCAGAGTCTTGTTCACGAGTGAGGGAAGAGTGGATCGTGAGATCGACAGGCGGATCGGTGAGGCGTCTTCAGTAATGCGGACGCTGTATCGATCCGTTGTGGTGAAGAAGGAGCTGAGCCGTAAGGCAAAGCTCTCAATTTACCGGTCGATCTACGTTCCCATCCTCACCTATGGTCATGAGCTTTGGGTTATGACTGAAAGGACAAGATTACGGGTACAAGCGGCCGAAATGAGTTTCCTCCGCCGGGTGGCGGTGCTCTACCTTAGAGATAGGGTGAGAAGCTCTGTCATCCAGGGGGAGCTCAAAGTAAAGCTGCTGCTCCTCCACATCGAGAGGAGCCAGATGAGGTGGTTCGGGTATCTGGTCAGGATGCCACCCGAACGCCTCCCTAGGGAGGTGTTTAGGGCACGTCCGACCGGTAGGAGGCCAGGAAGACCCAGGACACGTTGGAAAGACTATGTCTCCTGGCTGACCTGGGAACGCCTCGGGATCCCCCGGGCGGAGCTGGACGAAGTGGCTCGGGAGAGGGAAGTCTGGGCTTCCCTGCTTAGGCTTCTGCCCCCGCGACCCGACCTCGGATAAGCAGAAGAAGATGGATGGATGGATGGCACATGAAAGTGAAAAAGCCTTTTATTTTATTTTTTCACTGCTATGTTGCCATCCGCAGGCAAGTCATTGATCATGACATCGACACACTCAAATCTATTATTTGCTGCTATGGTTGTTACGCCAAAAATTGATTCCCTCCGCCGCGCCACAGGAGCACGTATACTGCTTTCGGGCTTTGTCTGTCCACAACTGATTGCTAAATGTAAGACAAACACTTATATTTGTGGTTATCGTAAGATTATGTGTTTAAAATGATTTAAACCTTTATCAAAATTGACTATATCTATGTTAATGTAAGGGACTCTTATTTATCCGAGGTTGATGTACTAAAACCTATTTTTTGTTTAGAAGCTACATACAATAATAACTGGTCTTTGTACATGCACCTAATAAATATTAATCAAGTATTTGGATATTTTCCTTCAAAAGAGTTACATATATGATAATGAAGTACAAACTGTCCTGTTTA
Organism: Nerophis lumbriciformis; assembly: GCF_033978685.3. Lineage (NCBI taxonomy): Eukaryota > Metazoa > Chordata > Actinopteri > Syngnathiformes > Syngnathidae > Nerophis > Nerophis lumbriciformis. The sequence goes on from NC_084565.2 coordinate 15,832,026, forward strand.
CGTGTTGAAGTACCCTGTATACCCATAAGAGACAGGCGGACGGACGAGGAAGGGGGTGGGTGGGTGTTTGTAAGAAACTCGGCCTCTCGCCGTCACGTCTCCACCTCATCGCTGCCACCACAGCCTAGGGGGGCAATAGACTACAGACTCTGATTACATTGTACACATATTTATTAAAAAAATAACCAACTAACAATATCTTATAATAAATTAAAAATATTTAGCATTTCAAAATAACATCCATTTGCTGAATGGCGATATACGATATTTATCTCGATATTTTTTTTGTAAAGTAAAAACAAAACACGAAACAGTCCTAGTTACCTTAAATACTAAGTATGTCATTATTATGACTTAGTAAGTCAATATTTTGACTTAGTAATTTACTAAGTCAAAATAATGACAAAATAATGACTTACTATGTCAAATTAATGACTTACTGTAAGTAAGCGTTTGCATAAAGCGTTTGGAAAAAAGAGTTAAAAGTGGGGCCACATGCTGACGTATGCTCAACTCATCATGCTTAATTTATTACAGCATTTGGGAAGCCTGTAGTTGATTTTTATTATGTAAATGTTATATTTTTATCAACATGTGATAGCAGGCACCGTGCCATTCAAAACTAGGCTGCTACATTACTAATGATTAATGTCGCTATAGCTGAAAAAATAGTACAATAGCAATAGGAGAGACTATTCATCCCTGAACACCATGGAGTTCATGTAGGCTTCATGATGCAGTTACATTATTATATAAACTATCAGAGACAGCTTCAGGAAACTCTTCATTTAACATAATGTCGTTTTTTGCTGCTTCAACACAGCTCAATCAACACAGAAAAAGGAGAGAAAGACAAGCATAATTGACCTACAGTTAACAACTAACAGACAGGGCTTTGCTGTCCTTTTCATGTGAGGCGCACACACACAAACACACACACACACATAAATGCGCACACGCGCACGCACGCACACACCCACACACAACACCGCACAGTGAGCTAACGTTGCGCTAAAAGCTAATTAGCCTTTACCTCAAGGACTGCGAGCGAGCTGAGCTGCCGTTTATTTTTCCAGAACATCAACGGGCTCATAGGGATGTTACTAGTAGTTGAGTTGTAGAGGACTGGGAGGTGTTTATTATAATTTGGGGAGTGTCTGCTAAACACCTATCTGCTCAACCCACCTGCCTGTGCCGTGACCACTGACTCCATGCGCTCTGAATACGCATTGCTGATTGGCTGTTACAGCTCTGCGAGTAACCAATCTGATGGTTCTGTGGGTGGGACAACGCTGGGGGACAGCAGAGAGACGTACTGACAAGGGAGGCAGAACCAAGCGGAGCAGCTTGTTAAGACGTTAGTTTAGGCGGTGGCTCTTTGTTGTTAAGGCGGCCGCCTTAACAACAAAGCGCTGCAGGAAACCCTGGATAATGAAGTACATACTGTACTGTTTATGTGTTGCAGTACCCTATAAAAAGCTGAAATCAACCCCAAACGACACCTTTGTCGTTTGGGGTTGAACCCTATCCACTCGACATCCATTGCACTGGTCACCCAGGGGGATCCCCACATTTGCAATCCCTTCCAAGGTTTCTCATTGTTTCCATTGGGTTGAGTTTTTTCTTGCCCTGATGTGGGATCTGAGCTGAGGACGTGGTTGTGGCTTGTGCAACCCTTCGAGAATTTGTGATTAAGGGCTATATAAGTCAACTTTAATTGGTTTATTGATTGAACAGGGGAATTAACATCTGGGACGAGAAGCCGTTCCACACATCTAACTAATTCCTCTTCCACATTACATTTAGTTCGGCCCTCTTGAAATGACTTTTCCCCCAAACATCGTGTCCAAGTCATTAGGGGTCAGTGCAGCATGACATTTAGGTAATTCGAATCGGGTTTAAGATTACAATGAACTGTCTGAATGATCCTGTATGTCTTACCTGGACATGAGCACGCACACCCATTGTCACCAAAGTTATTGTAATGAAAAAAATGAGAACAAGGCCACAAGCAAAACCCGAATAACAAGATATTTTTTATTTCATGTCACAATTTTTAAAAAGAGTACGCAGATTTACTACTTTTTGGGCCTAAGGCATCAGTGTTGAAACGTGTCGCTGATGTATTCGTCAATCTTTGCAGTGACAGTGTTGTTGATGCGTTCATGCAGTTAGCAAGCGGTTAGCAGGGCTGTTGACAAAAATACAGTGAGTTTAATGTATCTGCTAACCTTGTCAGTTGTCAACTGTAATTTTAGGCAGTGTGTTGGTTGTGTTTACAACTTTGAAGAGGTCTCGCCAACTAGACTTTTCCCACATCCACATCTGTGACCCTTGGACCGCACTCCTGGGTAAAGTTAAAAGTTAAAGTTAAAGTACCAATGATTGTGACACATACACTAGGTGTGGCGAAATTATTCTCTGCATTTGATCCATTACCCTTGATCACCCCCTGGGAGGTGAGGGGAGCAGTGGGCAGCAGCGGTGGCCGCGCCCGGGAATCATTTTTGGTAAAGATGTCAGGCAGCTGTTTAGCAGGCTAATTTGTTTAAATTTTTTTCAACTGCAGAAACAATTTTAAAGGTTCTTCTCAGCGAATCAACATCTAATTGCTGTATAGCAGCTGTACAGTTACAAATTATATCTGTGTGATTGTTGCCATATGAATTAAAAACACAATATAGCTTTAAAACCTGCTCGGTGGCCTTGTGGTCAGAGTGTCCGCCCTGAGATCGGTAGGTCGTGAGTTCAAACCCCGGTCGAGTCATACCAAAGACTATAAAAATAGGACATATTACCTCCGTGCTTGGCACTGAGCATCAAGAGTTAGAATTGGGGGTTAAATCACCAAAATGATTCCTGAGCGTGGCCACAGCTGCTGCTCACTGCTCCCCTCACCTCCTAGGTGGAACAAGGGGATGGGTCAAATGCAGAGAGTAATTTCACCAGACCTAGTGTGTGTGTGACTATCTGTGGTACTTTACCATACTTTAACTTTACTTTTACTAATAAAACAAACCAAAAAATATTAGTTAGTCAGGCAAAACATCTCATGAAATGACAATGACAAATAAAAATTATTGTAAATAATATCAGTATGTTATGTCACCAGGATAGTCTTGTATGCCATGGTGTTTGTGCTGGGCCGACATCTTTTGGACGAGTTTGCTCACTGCAGGCGCTGCCAGTTTAAAGGGTTTTTCCTTTTATTTTGTCCTCCATACCGGAAGTATATGTCTCGTTCCGCCCTGTAGTCGTATGTAGCGTTCCTTCGACAAACCCCGTTTCCATATGAGTTGGAAAATTGTGTTAGATGTAAATATAAACAGAATACAAAGATTTGCAAATCATTTTCAACCCATATTCAATTGAATATGCTATAAAGACAACATATTTGATTTTCAAACTGATAAACATTTTTTTTTTTGCAAATAATCATTAACTTTAGAATTTGATGCCAGCAACACGTGACAAAGAAGTTGGGAAAGGTAGCAATAAATACTGATAAAGTTGAGGAATGCTCATCAAACACTTATTTGGAACATCCCACAGGTGTGCAGGCTAATTGGGAACAGGTAGGTGCCATGATTGGGTACAAAAACAGCTTCCCAAAAAATGCTCAGTCTTTCACAAGAAAGGATGGGGCGAGGTACACCCCTTTGTCCACAACTGCGTGAGCAAATAGTCAAACAGTTTAAGAACAATGTTTCTCAAAGTGCAATTGCAAGAAATTTAGGGATTTCAACATCTACGGTCCATAATATCATCAAAAGGTTCAGAGAATCTGGAGAAATCACTCCACGTAAGCGGCATGGCCGGAAACCAACATTGAATGACCGTGACCTTCGATCCCTCAGACGGCACTGTATAAAAAACCGACATCAATCTCTAAAGGATATCACCACATGGGCTCAGGAACACTTCAGAAAACCACTGTCACTAAATACAGTTGGTCGCTACATCTGTAAGTGCAAGTTAAAGCCATTTATCAACAACACCCAGCAACGCCGCCGGCTTCTCTGGGCCCGAGATCATCTAAGATGAACTGATGCAAAGTGGAAAAGTGTTCTGTGGTCTGACGAGTCCACATTTCAAATTGTTTTTGGAAATATTCGACATTGTGTCATCCGGACCAAAGGGGAAGCGAACCATCCAGACTGTTATCGACGCAAAGTTCAAAAGCCAGCATCTGTGATGGTATAGGGGTGCATTAGTGCCCAAGATATGGGTAACTTACACATCTGTGAAGGCATCATTAATGCTGAAAGGTACATACAGGTTTTGGAACAACATATGCTGCCATCTAAGCACCGTCTTTTTCATGTACGCCCCTGCTTATTTCAGCAAGACAATGCCAAGCCACATTCAGCACGTGTTACAACAGCGTGGCTTCGTAAAAAAAGAGTGCTGGTACTTTCCTGGACCGCCTGCAGTCCAGACCTGTCTCCCATCGAAAATGTGTGGCACATTATGAAGCGTAAAATACGACAGCGGAGACCCCGGACTTTTGAACTACTGAAGCTCTACATAAAACAAGAATGGGAAAGAATTCCACTTTCAAAGCTTCAACAATTAAGTTTCCTCAGTTCCCAATCGTTTATTGAGTGTTGTTAAAAGAAAAGGTGATGTAACACAGTGGTGAAAATGCCCTTTCCTAACTACTTTGGCACGTGTTGCAGCCATGAAATTCTAAGTTAATTATTATTTGCAAAAAAAAAAAAAAGTTTATGAGTTTGAACATCAAATATCCTGTCTTTGTAGTGCATTCAATTGAATATGGGTTGAAAAGGATTTGCAAATCATTGTATTCCGTTTATATTTACATCTAACACAATTTCCCAACTCATATGGAAACGGGGTTTGTATGATTCCTTTGTGCATCGCTCCAGGCTACGTTTGTCAGTTTCACAACAATTCTTGATCACTGAACCGTCACATGTTTGACGTCCGTGGTAGTGTTTTAGTGCATGTTTGTGCGTGTGAGGGTGCTGAAGTGACAGCTCCCTTGGTTGGCCCCCTCCCCTTTGCTGCTGAAAATGATAATTGCAAGTTAAAAAAACTTAATATTGTATGGGACACATCTTCATCCTTTTGACACATGGTCTAACGAGTGTTAATTTTGTAATCTTTTAGCTAAATGATTAAAGACAGGCCACTGGTTGGAGGAGGCATTGTTGTCTGTGTGTCCTGTAGGCTGGTTTAGGAGCCAAATTGCTCTTTGGAGAAAAAATACAGCCCTAGCCTATTAGACGTGTGTTACAAAATGTGTGGGTCTGAATAGTAAACTTGTAAAAAAAAAAAAAAAAACTTGCAAAGACGTAAAGTCAAAGTCACAGAAGAAGCGGCGTGCTTCTTGTAAAAATACTTGTGTCGTCGTGCAGTATTGCAGCCAGAAAAAATCATATATAATAAAACTTATAAAAATGTATATAATTGATTTAAAAAATAATTCATTTTACTTTACCGTGTTAGGCAAATATAGGAGGCTCATAGGGCTTGTTGTAGAATCCTGTCCGGTTTTCGGGCTGTCTCCCCGTCAAGAGGAATTTGGGGAAGAGGCGGATCTGCATTTGTAGAATTGTAGAGCCACTCACGGTCCGTTGCCGGGCCATAGGTCATCCAGGAATCCCACCTGTGACACCAAATTGTTGTTGGATTTTTCCTATTCAAGAAAAGATTTGTCCAGAGAAAAACTAAGGTCTTTTTAAATATTTATTTGAGTACCGTATTTTTCGGGGTATAAGTCGCACCGGAGTATAAGTCGCACCTGCCGAAAATGCATAATAAAAAAGGAAAAAAACATTTATAAGTCGCCAAACTATGAAAAAAACTGCGACTTATAGTCCGAAAAATACGGTACTCAAATAACATTAGATTACAAAGGAGAAAGGGTTTTTGATACTGCAGAAAGGAGAAAAAGAGCAAGAGAGAGACAGAAAGACATAAAACTTCAACTCTTATATGCTTTCAAAAAGGAGAGAGGAGGAGGGGAGGCCTGGGCAAAATGTCCCATTATGTGAGGAGGAAGGAGGAGTGAGCAAAACACATCCTATCTAGTTTGTGATACTAGCAAAAACAGGGGTGTTTTTTTTAACCATTGGGTAAGGCAGTGAACAACATCAGTCACAAAAAATAAACATTTGGAGGATAACAATTACCATACCATACCATACCAGCTTTATTTATAAAGCCCTTTAAAAACAACCACAGTTGAAGAACAAATGGCTGTACATCACAAAGAAATAGAGGCAAAGGACAGACTAAAAAATAACATTTAAAACAAATACACATTGAAAAAGCAAATACACATTATCCTAAGAATAATTTGTTAGCTAAAAAGCAGTTAAAAAGTTAAAAACAGTTAAAAAAGTTAAAAACAGTTTAAAGTCTCATGCTGGGTTAAAAGCCAGTGAATAAAAATAGGTTTTAAGAAGGGTCTTAAAAGTAGCCAAAGAAGGGGCCTGTCTCACATGGAGAGGGAGATGGTTCCAGAGTTTGGGACCCGCAACAGAGAAGGCCCTGTCCCCTCAAAGCTTGCGCTTTGATTTGGGTTCCTCCAGGATCAGCTGATCAGCTGACCTGAGGGACCGGGTGGGGGCATAGAGGTGGAGCAGCTCAGAGAGGTAAGGTGGGGCAAGACCACGTAAGGATTTAAAACAAGTAAAATCATTTTGAAATGGACTCTAAAAGACACAGGCAGCCAGTGGAGGGAGGCTAAGATAGGAGTAATGTGCTCTTTTTTTTTCTTGTGTTAGTTAAAAGTCGGGCAGCAGCATTTTGGACCAACTGCAGACATGAGAGGGAGGATTGACTAATTCCAAAATACAAAGAGTTACAGTAATCCAGCCGAGATGTGATAAAGGCATGGATTACTGTCTCAAACTGTTGCCTACAAAGAAGGGTTTTAACCTTGGCCAGCTGACGTAAATAAAAAAAAAGCTGGCTTTCACCACTGTACCAATCTGACGGTCCAATTTAAAATCACTGTCAATACGAAAGCCCAGGTTGGTGACATGGGCTTAACGTGCAAAGCCAAGGGGCCAAAGTCAACAGGGGGGAGCTCACAGGTACCACTAGGTCCAAACACTATTAATTCTATCTACTTTTTATTGAAATTTGAGAAATTTAGGGCCATCCAGGCCTTGATATCATCAAGACAAGCAAGTAGTGGGTGTATTGAAGAGGCATGATTTCTCTTTAACGGAAAATAAAATTGATCAAAAAAAGAAATATGACAATTTAGCAGAGGTGGGACCAAGTCATTGCTTTGCAAGTCACAAGTAAGTCTCAAGTCTTTGCCCTCAAGTCTCGAGTCAAGTCCCGAGTCAAGACAGGCAAGTCCGAGTCAAGTCCAAAGTCAAGACTGGAAAGTCTCAAGTCAAGTCCCAAGTCCTGTCTTTTGAGTTTCGAGTCCTTTCAAGTCGTTTTAACCACAGACTAATATATTTACACAGATTGTGTATGCTTTTAAAACGCTGTATTTATTTATTAAAACAAGTGCATTTGAAATTGCAGGGAAAAAGATAGTGGTGACATTGCACTTCAAAATAGCACTATTAACCAGTCATTTTAAACATGTAACTCATTCCTTTACAGAATAAACACATTTGAAAAAACAAGTGCAACTGTACTTATTTGCACAAAAGTGTTAACATTGTATTTCCATGGCATATTGCATTGTAACTAGTTCCACAGCAGTTTATGTCCTGTTCTTACCTTATCTCATTGATCTCATCTCATACCGTATGTGTGTTGATGTGTGCGTACACATGAAAAACATAACAAATATATGAACATAACAATGAACAGCTGGACGATGTAAATTAACAGAAATGTTTTTTGCACTATATGACTGTGCTGGCAACAGAACCAAAAAGTTAGGTGGACATAGAGAACCACACGGTAAAATTATGACAACTTGATATGTACACATATTCTTAATATAGTATACATTTTAACTGACCTTTTTTTGACTATGTTTGTCTTTTTGTAGGTGGCTAAAATACGCGGTGCTGCTGACCGCCGTCTAACGTTACGTTACTGTGCGTGACACATTGACTAACGTAATGTTACTGTGTGTGATACACAGTGTTGGGACTAACGCGTTACAAAGTAACGCATTACTGTAACGCCGTTAGTTTCGGCGGTAACTAGTTATCTAACGCGTTATTTTTTATATTCAGTAACTCAGTTACCGTTACTACATGATGCGTTACTGCGTTATTTTACGTTATTTTTTAATGTAGTATCGGCTAGAAACAGAAGAAGTGTCGTCCTTCTGTCTCACAAGGAAAAGAAAAGGCGTGCTTTCCTCGACCGAGGAGCGGAGCGCAGGGGAGACGTTCCTCCAGGGCCTATGTACTTCGGGGCTAACAACCTTCACTTTACCCGGCAGTGGCTCTTTACAGCTCCGGACTCGAGGGTGAATGACGAGGCCGGCGGTTTGTTGCAACTTTGCGACTTTATTGGTATCTTACACGCAGCCATCCACCAAGCTAGAGCACCTGCACACACTAACTGTTGCGCTCCCTCACCTCTCTCGCCCACTCACTCACTGACGTCACTCACCTCACATGCTGTCATATCTTAAAGGGCCACACACACACACACACACACATACGCTACTCTCATAACAACTAACAAGACATCATGGTGAAGCCAGAAGTCGAGTTTCTTAACAAGTTAAGATGGAGACATTGTCACTACTTTTCTTTTGTCGAGCACAAAGAAAAGAACATTTTAGTTAAATGTAAGTTGTGTCTTGGATCAAAGATCCTATCTACTTAAAGTTAAAGTGTCAATGATTGTCACTCACACACTAGGTGTGGTGAAATTATACTCTGCATTTGACCCATCACCCTTGATCACCCCCTGGGAGGTGAGGGGAGCAGTGAGCAGCAGCAGTGACCGTGCCCGGGAATACTGCCCAAAACAGCAATTCAAATCTGCTGAAACAGCTACATAAATGGTAAATGGGTTATACTTGTATAGCTTTTCTACCTTTTTAAGGAACTCAAAGCCCTTTGACACTATTTCCACATTCACCCATTCACACACACATTCACATGGATGGAGGGAGCTGCCATGCAAGGCGCTAACCAGCAGCCATCAGGAGCAAGGGTGAAGTGTCTTGCTCAAGGACACAACGGACGTGACTAGGATGGTAGAAGGTGGGGATTGAACCAGTAACCCTCAGATTGCTGGCACGGCTACTCTCCCAACTTCGCCACGCCACAAAAGCAACATGCTTCGACGAAGCTAGTAAAGAGAGACACAGACTCCGATGCCACTTCACCTCCACCTAAGGATTTTAACGGAGGGACTGCTAGCCAGGACAACATTGATAGAGCCATTGCATATTCAAATAGTTTTGTCAATTTGTTATGGCCTGAAATAAACTGGCCCTTTGAAACATATCTTTGTCTTTGTGTGTTGTATGTAGACCACATTGCTTAGCAGAGTTCAGTGATGCAAATGCATGTCAAGTTGATCAACACATTGTATTATTCTCCAGTGCAATAACAGTAATGAAATGAAGGCTAAAAGGGCATTAATGGGAGCCTTAAAAAAAAAGGAGAAAAAAATAAGTAACTAAATAGTTACTTTTTACAGTAACACATTACTTTTTGGTGTAAGTAACTGAGTTAGTAACTGAGTTACTTTTGAAATAAAGTAACTAGTAACTGTAACTAGTTACTGGTTTTCAGTAACTAACCCAACACTGGTGATACATTGACTAACGTTACGTTACTGTGTGTGATACATTGACTAACGTTACGTTACTGTGTGTGATACATTGACTAACATAACGTTATGTGTAGGTAACTCATGCAACCCTGCTTAAAAAAAAACACTTGACAAAAAGTATGAATAAGGTAGCGAACTGCAGTGGACGCAACATATTGCCGTGTTTGCAATGACGTTATAACCATAGACATCTTATAAGTAGACGCAGCATTGGTTGCTGTGACGTGAGCAATTTGGCCGCCATCTTGAAGTGGTGATGAAGAGCCGGCGAGCAGCCTAAACTGACAGTTGACAGGTAGCGTTTTCCTGCTCAAATGAGCGGACTGTTGAAAATAGGAATCGGGGGATTACTTTTCACAAGTAAGATTTAACATTAACGTACTATTGGTTGTATTTTATGAAAATAATATTACCACAGAGTTGAGAAGGAGCAAAGATCTTCAATATTTGTATGTGAAAATCACAAAGAAATCTTCTGGGGGAGGATGACGCCCCTACAGGGGTTTGGTTTACAAACTTTCAGCCCCACCTAAAACAAAATTCACCAGCCGCCACTGATTATGATGCATTCTCATTTTAGGCAAAGTATAAGACAATACTTTCTTAACAGTATAATTGTAACCAGGAATAAGTCTTCAAGTAACAATATTCAAATACTAACATTGTTGGGTAAAACAGAATTTGGTTTTATTCTGAATCCAGTGAAACAGATTGGTGGTTTTAGCTGATATAAAGACTTTCAGGTGTTTATATATGTTTAAGTATTTGGCAGACGCTTTTATCCAAAGCGACTTACATAAAAAAATACATATAAAACAATCACTGCAAACATTATCATTTAAGGGAAGAATGTAATAGAAAATATCAATACAAAGTGTCAAGACAGAATAAACTCTCTGCTGCTGAAGCAACAGAGATATATAGGTCCCTAAGATATATAGATATCTAATGTATTCATACGTTGTTTATGTAGGATACACGCATGTATATATAACCTAATCATATTGTTTCTTCAACTTAAAAATAGCTTACCGTTTTTTTCCCCTTTCTCTGGGTTATATTCCCAGTTTTGATCTCGGACGTCTGATCACTTATAGCGTATAAGAATATTATATTACTGTTAAGCAAACTATGAATAATAAAACACGCCAAAACATGTCTCTGTTATCATAGCTACACGTATGACAAAAAAGCGCGTGAAAATCAGTGGTATTCAGTGAGGTAAAATGAATTAAATGCGCTGACAGTTCATTGCTCCTGCCAAATGAATTGCACTGAATGAAGCGGATCACCACTCCAAGATGGTGGCCACGCGTCTCGTCTGCGCCAGTAGGCAGTAGCGCTCCATGCTGCGTTTACTTATAAGATGTCCATGGTTATAACGTTAGCAGTGAGTTTATAGCCTCACTGATTTAACTACACAGAAAATAAAAGTCACGTTACTTAGCCAATAAACGTTATCTTACGTTCAAAACTTACCCTTCTTTGTGCAACTTCAAATGTCGAACGAAGTTGGAAGTTGTTGCGTCTCCGTCTGTAATATTCGAACTGCGTGATTTGCATATGGCAATTCGTTTTTTGTTGACCAAGTCGTAGTTTTTATTCCCGAACGAAACCAATTTTGGCATAATTGTTTCTCACTGGCACGTTGTTGGACAACTCTTGTTCATTGGTTCTCCTGCAATTTGATTGGATGGATGCTGTGTGATGAAAACAGCGTAGATCTAATTTGATTGGCTGTTGTACTGACAGCACACCAGCTGACAGGAACAACACGCTGATAAGACACAGACGAAGAAAATTAAAAATACGGAGCGCTCCCAAATAACTTTTTAAGCTTTGGATTTTGGGGAAAGTGGCAAGTCATGTCAAGTCAAAAGGCTCAAGTCCAAGTGAAGTCACAAGTCATTGATGTTAAAGTCTAAGTCGAGTTGCAAGTCTCTTCACATTTTGTCAAGTCGAGTCTAAAGTCATCAAATTTATGACTCGAGTCTGACTCGAGTCCAAGTCATGTGACTCGAGTCCACACCTCTGCAATTTAGTGATCAACCACATCACACCTTGGAGAGAGTGGGGGTTCGGAGACATCCCGTATGGGCTCCAAAAATGCAAAGCATAGGCCATAAAAGTTTCTTATCTTGGGACAAAAAACAGACCAATGTAGTGAAGACAAAGCCGCACACACAAACTCTTATACTCAAATAGTGGTTTTAGACAAGAGATTACTGAAATATTAATTTTGCCATTACAGATGTCAAGTTACAAAGTCAAATACTTTCTTTTTCACGCAACACGTTTTTCATTGACCACCGCATGTTGGTGATCTCTTCGCATTACTGTGCAGAGAGGAAATAATGTTGTTTTTCAATCTCAGATCAGACAACAGGAGGAAGTAGAGAAGAAAGCAGATGTTGCTATGGAGATGTCAGACCTGGTGGTCTACTGTCAGCCACGCAGCAAGGAGAAAGACCGCTTTGGTAAACACATTTACATCAAACATGCGATAATAGCATATGTGTCCCATTGCCTGTTTAGAAAAAACAAACACCAATCGCACATGTTTTAGTGTTGAATTTTTGTAAATAAAGTATACTGTTACCGAAGTTAGTGCAATAATTTCACAAACAACACAGCTTGTGGAATAATTAATAATTCTTAAATCTTAAATTTTATTTTTGTAATGTGTATTGCACAGCAAGATTCTCTTTGTCTTTATAGATAGCTACAACTACAAGGAGGTTCGCTCGTTTGTAGAGAATAAGACACCGGGAAAACATCGGTCAATGGAGTTCCTGCGGTACAACCACAAGGCTTTGAGTCGGATCTACCCAAAAGGCCAACGCGTGGAGTCCTCAAACTATGACCCCTATCCTCTGTGGTCGGTTGGCTGTCACATGGTGGCTATCAACTTCCAGACGGCAGGTGATTATTTGCCTGAATTGAAATGAATGTCTTTGGATTTCAGCTCGGCAACAGAATTTTTCACATTCACACAACTTCTGCAGGGATTTAAATGTTGAGCTATAAGATGTAGCTATACGGTGCAGCCTCTAGTATTAAATGTGTAAAGTAAATATGGAAGTCAAACAAAAACTGGGGTTGAAACCATATTTATGTGTGGTGTGACTTGAAACATCAAAACACTGTTCCTTATCAACAATACACAAATAAATAATAAACCAAAAACAAACAGATACTTGAAGTGCACTTAAATGCAGTTGGGTTAGTGTTCAAACATGTACTTTTGTCACGGGACCAAATTATGCATATAGTCACAACTCCATTGAAGCCTTGATGTGACTTGAACTCTAATTGTTTCTCTGGTAGATTTTTTTACCAACTGAGATCAAATGTGGAGGAAATAAATTATATACAGTAAAGTTCGGGACGGCGTGGCGCAGTGGGAGAGTAGCCGTGCGCAACCCGAGGGTCCCTGGTTCAATCCCCACCTAGTACCAACCTCGTCATGTCCGTTGTGTCCTGAGCAAGACACTTCACCCTTGCTCCTGATGGGTGCTGGTTAGCGCCTTGCATGGCAGCTCCCTCCATCAGTGTGTGAATGTGTGTGTGAATGGGTAAATGTGGAAGTAGTGTCAAAGCGCTTTGAGTACCTTGAAGGTAGAAAAGCGCTATACAAGTACAACCCATTTATCATTTATCATTTATTTAAAGTTCACCGTATTGCATGCAAACAAACAAACATACAAAGAGACGTCATTTCTGATGACTTTAACCAACTGTAATGACCTCTTGATTGAAAAGTTCCTATGACCGTAATAGAATTTAGGCTTAGCGTGAGTCGGAACTTAAGGCTAAGATATATCGAAATGAACATCTGAATTAGTTACACTGTACAAAGAACACATTAATTAAGTGTAAAATACGGTGTACACGATACGCAGAACACTTTGAGTACCTATTAGGGTTGTACGTTATACCGGTACTAGTAAAGTACCACGGTATTATTGAATCATAAACTGTACTATACCGCCTCTAAAAAATACCGGTTCCCTTTTTTTTTTTTGATTGTTAAACGCGCATGACGGCGCACCATTGTCACGTGGTGTCATTGCTGGTTTTACGAGCAAAGGAGCATGTTCATCAACGCGCAATCACGGAGTACTTACAGGCAGACACAGTGTGTCGACAGAAAGGGGAGAATGGACGCATTTTGGCTTAAAAACTAACGATAAAGGTGAAGCTATAACACTGAAACGCCGCTCAACAGGAGGTGCTTTAAAACATAGTTAATGGCTAGCGTCCATCCGCAGTCGGCAGTGTTTTAGCTACACTGTACAGCTAAATCACTAATCCTCGCCTCCATGGCTACAAATAAAGTTCTTACAAGTATCATCCCTGCAGGACGAGGAATAGCTAAACATGTTTCACTACACACCGTTAGAGGATACAATAGCTCACCTCAATGTAAACAAATGCCATGGGTGGAATGACACCTGACATCCACTGTTATGATACCAAGTACAAGAGCGTATCTAGTAATGATTACATCGATCATTTAGCGTCACAAAATCTTTATTCCTTTTTTTTAATTTATATTGTTTTTCGACACTCAGGAAATATGTCCCTGGACGCATGAGGACTTTAAATATGACCAATGTGTGATCCTTTAACTACCTGGTATCGGATCAATACCCAAATTTGTGGTATCATCCACAACTAATGTAAAGTATCCAAAGAACAAAATAATCAGTGTTTATTACATTTGAACAGAAGTTTAGATAGAACATGTTAAAACAGAAAATACCCAGATAGTACATGAACAAGTAGATTATTAATCCATTTTCTATCACTTGTCCCTTATAATTTTTACAAAATAATAGAATCAGAAATGACACAATATGTTACTGCATACGTCAGCAGACAAACTGGGAACCTTTGTTTGATTACTACTAAAAGACAAGTTGTCTGGTATGTTGACTATTTTATTTAATGACTCAATTTGTCTTCGATTGCAATAAGAAACATGTTTAGTGTCCCGTAAGATTTTTTGTTAAGATAAAGCCAATAATGGCATTATTTGTGGTGCCCTTTATTTAGAAAATGTATACAGGGTTTCCGCGAAGCATTAAAAAGCATTACAAGTCATTAAATGGATTTTACGAAAATTAGGGCCTTATATGGCATTAAAAGCGATGTTCAGAGGCATTAAAAAATGTAATACAATTGTAGAACTTTGCCTATTGTCAATACGTCAGTCAATCAAAGGATAAATTAAAATGACCCTAATAACGTTGTCGGTCATTGATAAATTGCCACGTCGTCAGAGTGTGTCTTTTCTTCGGCTCTGGCTTTCAAACTGGATATGAGAGGTCTGAAAGCGAGAAAAACGCTGCCCCCATTGCGGCACTTCGCGTGACAGCATGTTCTGAAGGAGGCGGGGTACATTGAGTCTGAGTGGGCCATGTTCTGTGCCTCTATTATCGATGCGATTGATCAGTTGGTAGTTGGTGCCAGTAATTCCAGAACCCGCTTGTGGACATCAAATGTGAGGGATGCCGTCAGGCTGAAGAAGGAGTCTTAACGGGTCTTTTTGGCTCATGGAATTCCGGAGGCAGCTGACAGGTATCGACAGGCTAAACAGAGTGCATGGGAGAAGCTTGGAGAATGGAGAATGATGGCGTGGCAAATATTCTGGACCACCACCCGCCGCCTCAGGTAGAGGAAGTGGTGCACTGTCAACACTGTGTATGGTGGGGATGGTGTGCTCATGATCTCGACTTTGGATGTTATGAATTAGTAGAAGGAATACTTGGAAGACCTCCTCAATCCCACCTACATGTCTTCCTTTGAGTAAGCAGTGACTGGGAAGTGAAGTGAAGTAAATTATATTTATACAGCGCTTTTCTCTAGTGACTCAAAGCGCTTTACATAGTAAAACCCATTATCTAAGTTACATTTAAACCAGTGTGGATGGCACTTGGAGCAGGTGGGTGAAGTGTCTTGCCCAAGGACACAACGGCAGTGAATCAGGTGGCGGAAGCGGGGATCGAACCTGGAACCCTCAAGTTCAAGGTTCGAGCTATGCCGCCCCAGTATTGTGGTGGGCTCTCCTATCTCTGGGGCTGAGATTGCCGAGGTAATTGAAAAGCTCCTCGCTGGCAGGGCCCCAAGGGTGGACGAGATCTGGATGCTTAGGGCTGTCGTGGTTGACAAGACTCTGCAGCATTGCGTGGACATTGGAAGCGGTGCCTCTGGATTGACAGACAAGGGTGGTTGTTCCTCTCTTTAAAAAGGGGAACTGGAGGGTGTTCCAAAAATCGTGGGATCACACTTTTCAGCCTTCTTGGTAAGGTCTGCTCAGGTGTACGAGAGAGAAGGCTATATTGAACCTCGGATTCAGGAGGAGCAGTGTGGTTTTCGTCCTGGTTGTGGAACTGTGGACTAGCTCTATACTCTCGGCAGGATCCTTGAGGGTGCATGGGAGTTTGCCCAACCAGTGTATCAGTGTTTTGTGGACTTGGAAAATGCATTGCACCGTGTCCCTCGTGAAGTCCTGTATGGAGTCCTCCGGGAATATGGGGTATTCCCGGAGGACTGATTGCGGTGATCTACTCCCTATATGATCGGTGTCAGAGCTTGGTAAGTCTGACCCATTTCCAGCAAGTGTTGGATTTCACATTGGCTGCCCTTTGTCACTGATTCTGTTCATTACTTTTATGGACAGAATTTGTAGGTGCAGTTAGGGCGTAGAGGGGGTCTAGTTCATGGGTGAGGGAAGAGCAGATCATTAGATCTACAAATGGATCGATGCGGTGATGGAGTGGTGCGGTGATGCGGACTCTGCACAGGTCTGTTGTAGTGAATTGTCGGTCAATCTTTCTTTCTATCCTCACTTATGATCACAAGCTTTGGGTTCACAGATAAAAGCGAGCCCAAAATTAGCTTCCTCTGTCGGGTGGCATGGCTTTCCCTTAGAGATAGGGTGACATTTGAGAATGGCTTGGAGTAAAGCCGCTGCCGAGAGAAGCCGGAGGAGGTGCCTCGGGCATCTGGTTAGAATATCCTCCAGCACGTCACGTCCGACCAGTAAGAGGCTACAATGAAGACTCAAGACACGTTGTAGTGACTTTGTTTCCAGCTGACCTTGGAAAGCCTTGGAATGTCAACTGTGTCAATGTCCTTCTGTCAACCACCTCTTCAATGTTGTCTAGTGGGCAGCCGAGGATGGAGTCAGCTCTCCTAGTCAGTGTATTAAGTCTGTTCCTGTCTCTGACCATCCTGTCCCCACCCTAACAAATGATGGCATACAGTAGAACAACGCAGAAGCCACCACAGTGTCATAAAAACTGCGCAGTAGTGACCCGCATACCCCAAAGCACCTTGGTCTCCTCAAGAGGTGTAGGCGACTTTTCTTGTACAGGGCGTTTGAGTTGTGTCCAGTTTGTTGCTGAGGCGAAAACCCAGGTATATAAATTAATCTACTATTTCTATCACTAATCCCTGAATGTTGAGCGGTGTGGGTGGTAAGTTGCTGAGTCATGCGAAATGAGAAGAGCTTTGAAGTCAACCAGCATGACAGAATGAATTGCCAAATTAGTCTGATTTCTCAAATTATTTGGTTTCTTCTATTTTCACACAAAAATGTGGAGTTCTAGTTTCCATGTTCTATCTTTAATGTAACTGTTTGCCATATGCTTTGCGCCTCTTGTATACTATGGTATGATTGTGGTAATTTCAACTTGTTTTTTAGTTATGTGGGAATGTATATCCTGTAAGACCCAAATATAGAAAAACCTAAAAAAAAAAAATTTGACCTTTCAGATGTTGTTGTAGGAGGCATTTGATGCAGAAAATGAAGAGTTTAAAAAAAAATGTTTATGTATGTTTTTAGAGAAATGTTGTAATATTGCAACATTGGGCTTTGATGGGAGCAGAATTTCTGTATTTGTACTCGCGTTGTCTGAACATTTGAAGGGTTGATTGCATAACGGTATATACCATTAATAATAATCACACATTAGTTATATTTTTATGAAGTCATCTGTTACAAATATAAAAAATATGAAACAAGATAAAACTCTTAAAAAACGCTTTTTCCCCCTCTTTTTTTCGTTACATGACATTGGTCATGAAGACTTTCATTGATGGTGAAAGTCCTAAAAACAGTCCCTGTTGTCTGTAAAACAAAGGCAAACATCACACTTTCTGCATTGTGTGTTGGTGTATCCTGAATTGCAGTGTCTGCAGCATCATCATCTCATCCACAGAGTTGTGCTCTTCTGGTACCACCTGCAGGCATTTCTCTCTGAATGAATCAAGCCAGAGTCTGAGTTTCCATAGTTTGTCTTTCTTTTCCGTCTCAGATACTATCATGTTGTTTACAAAATGTAATGACGTCAACAGGGATTGGAATCTGTTGCGTGGCATCACATCAACAACAGGTGGTGGACCAAGTGCTCAGGGTAGACAATAGTGTCTGCCTGGTAAGTCGCTTTGGACAAAAGTGTCCAAATTCCATCAATGTAAATGTGAATGGATTAATGGCTCTAATTATCATACTAAAAGGAAAAAACGCATACCCCCATTACATCCACACATTCAGGAACATTCCTTTCCCCAGAACTGAATTGTCTGTTGATATCTTCTTTGTGGACAAAGTCATGGAATTTTAGGTCACGCTGATCAATTAACTACATTTTTTAGAGATACAACTTTTAAATCAGTCACCAGAACACAACACAAGGGTAGAATGTATAGAATGTATAGAGAAAATACTTCAGGCAGTGGAGGGAATACAACCTGTTTGAGCCCACTGCAACAAGCCAGCTAATTTGACTACCACATTCACCCAGCATTGTATAATTGCAACAATTATATAATAAGCTCTGAATTAAATTTGATGCATCTGTTCCACAATAACTACATATGTACACGCTCTAGACATTGTAATAACAACCAAAAAAAAAAAATACATTTTACT
Organism: Nerophis lumbriciformis; assembly: GCF_033978685.3. Lineage (NCBI taxonomy): Eukaryota > Metazoa > Chordata > Actinopteri > Syngnathiformes > Syngnathidae > Nerophis > Nerophis lumbriciformis. Next base: position 15,850,714 of record NC_084565.2, read on the forward strand.
TACTTGAATCTGATGAATCCAGTCCAATGAAACAAATGGCCAGAAGGCGTGACTTATAAACAAAGGTACAATCCAATAGCCTTGTGAGACTGAACAATAGGACCCAATGACTATGTAAATGTGGTAAAAAAAAAAATATATATATATATAACGAATTGTTTTTTAGGATGGTTAAAGGTAACGTTGTAATTTTACAACAAGGGGTGTTACAGGGATATACTGTAGAAGGAGTACCGTATTTTCCGCACCATAAGCCGCCCTGGGTTATAAGCCGCGCCTTCAATGAACGGCATATTTCAAAACTTTGTCCACCTATAAGCCGCCCCGTGTTATAAGCCGCATCTAACTGCGCTAAAGGGAATGTCAAAAAAACAGTCAGATAGGTCAGTCAAACTTTAATAATATATTAAAAACCAGCGTTCTAACAACTCTGTTCACTCCCAAAATGTACGGTAATGTGCAAATGTGCAATCACAAACATAGTAAAATTCAAAATAGTGCAGAGCAATAGCAACATAATGTTGCTCGAACGTTAATGTCACAACACACAAAATAAACATAACGCTCACTTTCTGAAGTTATTCTTCATTCACAAATCCCTCGAATTCTTCTCCTTCGGTGTCCGAATTAAAAAGTTGGGCGAATACGGGATCCAAAATGGCCGGCTCCGTCTCGTTCTGTGAATCCTGCCTTCCGGAAAGCTCGGACCACAGTTGTGACCGAAATATCCGCCCAGGCATTTACGATCCACTGGCAGATGTTGGCGTATGTCGTCCGGCGCTGTCTCCCTGTCTTAGTGAAGGTGTGTTCGCCTTCGGTCATCCATTGTTCCCACGCCGTTCGCAGTCGTGCTTTAAATGCCCTGTTGACACCAATATCGAGCGGTTGGAGTTCTTTGGTTAATCCACCCGGAATGACGGCAAGTGTTGTATTTGTGTGCTTCACTTGTTTTTTGACACCATCTGTGATGTAAGTTTAAATTCTGCGTTATACGCGTGTCGCTTAGTAGGAGCCATTTTGTGGTCTTTACAGATGTAAACACACAAAGGAAATGAAACGTAATACCCGCGCACTTCTTCTACGGGGGCGGGTGGTTGCTTACCATAGAAGAAGAAGCGCTTCCTCTTCTACGGGGAAAAAAGATGGCGGCTGTTTACCGTAGTTGCGAGACCGAAACTTTATGAAAATAAATATTTATATTAATCCATATATAAGGCGCACCGGGTTATAAGCCGCACTGTCAGCTTTTGTGAAAATTTGTGGTTTTTAGGTGCGGCTTATAGTGCGGAAAATACGGTAAATGCTTTTTGCTAATAAGATAAAGCTAACTGATAACCGATAACTACAATTTTCCACTGCTATGGTTGGTAATGTTTTAATGTATTCAACACTTGTGGTTACTATGATCATCAGAAATTCAAGAAGATCAATATTTTGTTGAACTGCTTTGACCATTTACTGTTGACACTTACTGTTGATACTAACTTCTAATGTCAATGACGTTATCCAAACAGTTTTATATGGACTTGAATTACTTGTCAATGATTAAATGATTTTGATAATGATTATGATATGTTCCTCTAGATAAATACACCCAGCTGAACCACGCACTCTTCAGTATGAATGGACAAACTGGTTACATTCTACAACCTGAGCTCCTGCGCTCAGAAAACTACGACCCTTTGCGGGAGAAGAAAGAGCTCAAGTACAACATCCTACTTAAGGTACGTTTTGTATGCAAATCACATTTCTTCTTCCTGTATGTTCCCATGTCAATTCCAGCCACTTGCACTTATTCTGTGTCTTTTACTTGTTGGGAGGATGCTCAGACTTTCCAATCATACCTACACCACATTTAGGAGTCCAGCAAGCATTTGTGATTCAAATCCCAATCATGAGAACGAGCGCATCTCATCATAGACGCTCCACTGCATGTTTTGGCAGCATGGAAAAATGCTACCCACAGGGGGTGCAGCAAACAGGAATACTTATAAAAGGAGGGATTCAACAGTACTTCTTATATGTACTAGTATCAGTATCAGAATCAGAATTAGAAATACTTTAATAATCCCGGAGGAGAAATTAAGATTTTCAGCACAATCCCATTCAAGAGTAGACAAACATTACAAGGAGACAGAACATGATTGCTGACGGGTCTGCCAACTTCTGGCGCCCCTTACAAAAAAGGTGAAAAACAGGTAAATGCTGGGGGGTGAGTAAAAAAAAAATTCAGTCTAAGCCTGGGCTCCTGGAGAGGGGGTCCAGACTGAGACCAAGGAAAAGCCCTTGCACACCAAGGGGGAAACATCAAAGAACACAGAGGACATTAAAGACATTAAAAAAGCAGAGCTGATGCAACCAGCCACTTCTACACACAGCCACAAAAGTAAAACAACAACCACAAAAAAAAAAAAACATATACACTGTGGTGGCCTCTGCGGTGTTCCACGCTATCGTCTGCTGGGGTGGGGGGAGCATGGCCAGAGACAGGAGCAGACCCAACAAAGCAACCAAGAGAGTCGACTCCACCCTCCGCCGCCCACCAACTCTCGGCCAGTGTCCAGTCCGCATGGTCCGATACCTGCTCATTCAGCCAAGACACTGTGAAGATTGTCCATGGCCAAAAGGCCGGAAGGTTCACAAAAAAGCACTGCAGAAGTCACAAAAGTGCCACCCCTTGTCGCACAGTCCCAAAGGGTCCCGAAACAAAAGACAAAAACAAATCCCACATTAAAACAAGAGGGAAACATCAGGAACACAAAAGGATGACACAAGAGCACAAGCTCCTGCCAACAGCAGCCACTACAGCGGCGCCATCTTGGGAAAAAAAATAATAAAAAATGTATGTCCTAATATGTATTTGTAATCAGATTTTCGGTACAAACTTATAACGTGTACCACCAGGTACACATACAGTACAGTAAGTGATTATGGCGTCTACAACACCAATACTAGTAATCTTGTTTGGAAGATTCACACACAATTGTAACTGTTGTTTCTTCCTGCACATAATAAATATGTACAACGTGTTTGGATGTATTCATTTATGTAAAATTGTCATTAAATGTAATATTGCCTGACAAAAAGTGATTCGACGTAATATTTTGATATTTACACATCGCATATTTACACACGCGCATTTTACTAGAATACCCTTATGAGCATTACATATATCAACATCAAGTACCTACTGTACTTTTTACTTGTTGAAATACCCTTTTTAGAGCAAATATCTACCCAAATAGCCACTTTGTTGCTGCCAAAAATGTATTTCTAGTAATATTTTGACATATCTTATCTCTGCATATTCTACTAGAATACTCTTACTAGCTTTACATATACTGTATATAAATCAAGTACTGTACTGTTTACTTGTAGAAATACCCTTTTTGGAGCAAATATCTACCCATATAATTTATATGTGTATATATAATATAATATAATATATATATATAATATACATATTATGTATGCGCATATATATATATATGTATATATATATATATATATATATATATATATATATATATATATATATATATATATATATATATATATATGTATATATGTATATATATGTATGTATGTATTATATATTACTGTAACTTGTTCTTAAAAATAGTAGTTATTTGTATGTCAAATTGAGTGTTTGTGTGTATATATGTATACTGTGTATATGTATGTGTGTTTCTTCCTATACAGTATACATGTATATATGTATGTGTGTGCGTGTATATATATATATATATATATATATATATATATATATATATATATATATATATATATATATATATATATATATATATATATAAACGTATATACACGCACACACATACATATATACAGTATACATGTATATATGTATGTGTGTGCGTGTGTGTATATATATATATATACACACACACACTCGCACACATACATTTATACAGTATACATATATACACACAAACACTCAATTTGACATACAAAATAACTACTATTTTTAAGAACAAGTTACAGTAATATATAATACATATATATATATATATATATATATATATGCTTATACATAATATGTATATTATATATATGTATTATATTATATTATATATACACATATAAATTATATGGGTTGATATTTGCTCCAAAAAGGGTATTTCTACAAGTAAACAGTATAGTAGGTAGTTGATGTTGATATATGTAATGCTCATAAGGGTATTCTAGTAAAATGCGCGTGTGTCAGGACGAGGACTATGGCGGGGTTTGTTTTCCCGAGATGCAAAACAACTGGACCGGATGGCTTGAAGGTAAAGACATGATTTATTTTTTACTATAAAAAGGTACAAACGAAAAGAGCGCACAAGGCGGAGAACAAACTTGGCTAATGAAAACAAAAACTAGAACTTGAGCAAAAACTATGGACATAAAACAAAAGACTTACTGTGGCATGACATGAAGCATAAGCTATGGTAAACATGAATCTCATGGGTAGCATGGGGTCGCGGAGGTAATGTCGGCAGGCCGACTGCCTGGCAACTGCAAGCTTAAATAGTCATGACTTGATTACCAACAGGTGCGTGAGTCCAAAACGTGAACAGGTGAAACTAATAAGTTGTCATGGAAACAAAACAAGCAAGAGTGCACAACCAGGCACTAAAAAGAGTCCAAAAACCAAACATAACTAAACAAAACATGATCACAGACATGACAGCGTGTGTAAATATGCGATGTGTAAATATCAAACTATTACGTCGAAACACTTTTTGTCAGGCAATATTACATTTAATGACAATTTTACATAAATGAATACATCCAAACACGTTGTACATATTTATTATGTGCAGGAAGAAATAACAGTTACAATTGTGTGTGTATCTTCCAAACAAGAAAAAAGTTTTATCACATCAACATCGGACTAACAGTCCTTTAAATCACATTAATGCCACTGTGGAGGTCTTGCTCCTCTGGGTTCGTTGGACCACCAATCACCGATATCACCACTCCTTTTCAGAGTTTACAACACCATTTATTTTACAATAATTGTGTTGGATGGTGCAAAAGTCTTTGTGCTTTTCAACAATCGTCTTTTGCCTTGATTGAGCATATCAATGGTCTCTCTCTCTGCTTCGACTGGTGTTCCACCATCCACCGCTCTCTCCTTCCTGACTGCTTTTAACAGAGGAAGAGGAAGACCTGGGAGGAGATGATACACTCTCAGCTGTGTATCTACTCACCTGCCGCTAATCTCGAAACCGATCCTGGCACACCCCGCTTCGTTGCAGGTCCGCAAGCCACGCCCCCCCCACCCCCCACACAGCCACAGAAGAGGAAAACTGTCCTTTTCCGAGCACGATAAAGTCTTAAATAATGTCAAACACGTAGCGTTACAATAACCAGGAAGATAACGTGTTTGTCTCACACCTAGTAATCAGGCATTCACATTTTGCCACAACACACATGGGGGAAAGTCCTAGTTGGAAATACAGCCAAATTAACTCCTGAACTGCCATTTTCACACACACCTCAAACCACGCGCACGCATCCGATGCTTTCTCGTGCGCACGAGAAACTTTTTATTTAAAAAAATAAATTAAAAAAAATATATAATTTTTTTATTTTATTTTTATTTTTTTTAATAAAATGTTTCTCGTGCGCATGAGATACATGTCTGAAAAAAATAAAAATAAAATAAAAATTATTTAAAAAAAAAAAATTCCCCCATGTCCCTTTAGGGGCTCCGTAAAGTCTCCTGCCTTACAGCGACATTTGTAAAACAAGCATTAAGACAAATGAAGTTTTATTTTGAAAAGACTATTCAAGTTGTTTACATAAAAGTAAAGAATCGTTTTGTTTTTAAACTTTTTCCAATACTGTACCCTGAATGAACTGAACCCCAACTTTTAGACCAAGGACCTAGGCACACTGACAAAGCCTAACCTAGTTTTACTATAACAATATACAAGGTTAACATGGCTGGCTTCTCTTTCTTCCCCTCCATTTATCCGCTTTCTTTTGTATTTCAAGTTATCATTACATATATGTATTGTTGCATGTGAACAATTGTATTGTTGATAACAGAGGTAAATTATTGTTATTATTCCTTATCAATAGTGTTATTTCTATTGGTATTTGTATTGCTTCATTTGTAGTGTAATAATGTTCATTGTCATCTCTGTATTATTATTTATTTCACTAACTGCTTCTTTGCTATCACTTTTACTATCACATTTGTACATATCGTATTTGCTGATGTTGTTCTATTGTTGTTGTTGTTGTTATTGTTGTGTTTGCTGTTGTTGTTTTTGTCTCTCTATCTTATCCCCCTCTTGTCCCCACAATTTCCCCCTTTGTCTTCCTTTTTTTCCTCTTTCTATCTCCTCCTGCTCCGGCCCGGCTGCACCAAATAATAATATATATTCATTTAATAAAGTCAAATACAAATAAGGCAACAAAATAAGTATCTCACACTTCTCTTTTGTAAAGTACATTTGTGCAGCCGATATGGGCATATACTTTACATCAACAATATGATGAGCCTGAGAAGCTGGACAGGATAAAAAGAAAAGAAAAAAGACTTAGGAAAATTCCAAGCTGGATTATGGTATACCGTGACACCGCCAGTGTTTTTTTGTGAGGGCTATGTTTACCTGCAGTATTACTAAATTAAAATATCACATATTGTAAGCCCCAGCAGCTTAACTTTGTGGCCTTTAAAGCATATTAATTGTCATTAAATATATTGGGTTAATAATAGATTCAGAGCTTTCCTTTAAACCCATATTGGCAAATTGTGTAAAATAATCAAGTTTAATCTCACAAAATTCCGTGCAATACGAAATTAAATGTCAACTGAAGCTGCAAAATTGATTATATGATTTTCAGCCACTTCAACTATTGCCTTACCAGCTCGTCTCAGGCTGGTCAGAGTTAAAAAACAAAGCATTGGAAATCTTGTACAAACAAGTAATTAAAGTTATGGATAAAAAAAACCTAGGCACAGGTTCATCAGCCAAAGAAACAACCGTGAGCGTGTCACGCGAGCCTCTGTCAGAGGTGACTGTTATATTTCTCTGCGCAAGTGCACTTTCAGTAAGTCAGCCTGGTCAGTAAGGAGTGTAAATGTGTGGAACTCAGTACTTAAGAAGGTTACAACATACGAGGCCTTCATAAAAATGTTTTAAAATGTGGTTTATCAACCCCTACAGCTGCCAGCACTACAAAATGAGCCTGTTTTGATGCTACGACAAATATTATGTTGTGATGTTGTATTTTATTTTTTATTATATCGTATATGTATTGTGTGCTTTTTTCTTTTTATCTCTTTTTGTTTTCTTTTTCTTTGTAATTGTAATTTTACTGCCTTTTTTACATCATGGCCAGGGGACTACAGATGAAAACTAGCCTTCTGGCTAATTTTCAGATTAAATAATGAGGTGGCGACTTGTCCAGGGTGTACCCCGCCTTCCGCCCGATTGTAGCTGAGATAGGCTCCAGCACCCCCCGCGACCCCGAAGGGAATAAGCGGTAGAAAATGGATGGATGGATAATGATAACGTTGCTTGAATGGCAACATATGTACCTTTCAGCATTAATGGTGCCTTCACAGATGTGTAAGTTACCCATGCCTTGGGCACTAATACACTCCCATACCATCACAGATGCTGGCTTTTGAACTTATATAAGGGTTTGATGAGCATTCCTCAACTTTTTCAATATTTTTTGCCACTTGGGCCAGTTTTTTTAAACATGTTGCAAGCATCAAATTCCAAATGAGCTAATATTTGCAAAAAATGACAACGTTTTCCTGTTCGAACGTTAAATATATTGTCTTTGCAGTCTATTCAGTTTACTATAGGTTGAAAAGGATTTGCAAATCATTGTATTCTGTTTTTTTTGTCGATTTACACAACGTACCAACTTCACTTGTTTTGGGTTTTGTAATTGAAAGTTAGATAATTGATTAGCCTTTTGTTTTCTTTTGTGTATTGCTGCACCGTGTTGGGGGATTCAGGATGGCAGTTGTCTGTGGCTTCATGTCAATATTTGCCTGCATTTATTTGTCTGATGCATGTTTATTTTTGTGGGCTACTTGTTTGGGGGAGAAAAAAAACGTTTGACATGTGTTTAATTGTATTTCTGGACTGTCTATGTCAAAAATCCAATAAACAAATGTTTAAAAAATGTACACTGCATTAACTAATAGTGTTGTAAATAAGATCAGTTAAAATAATACATAACATTGGACACACAGACTACTCAAACCCATTATTATTTAATCAAAAATATTGAAATGATTCTCAAACTTTTTTCCACCAAGTACCACCTCAGAAAACATTTGGCCCACTAAGTACCACCATAATGAACAACATTAAAATGCAGTAGCGTGTTAGGCCAAAGTATTCATTAAAAACAAGACAGAGGTTTTATTCAACAAGTATACTTATTATTTTTGGCCACTGTAACATTACACATAGCTTGAACAGTAATACTGTGTTGGAATATTTAATTAAGTGATTATTTGACGTACCATTAGATGGAGCCCGTGTACTACTAGTAGCATATGTATCACAGTTTGAGAATCACTGATTTAGTGCATTTGCAAACTATAACCTGCTACCCAAGAATGTACAACCGTTCTTCTCAACAAAAGAGGAGAAAGATAACCTTAGAGAACAATGTGATTAAAAACATTTATATGCACGTACAATACTTAAAACTTTAGCGTATCAGTATATGGAATTAAATTATAGAATTGATTAAGCAAATAAGTCTAACACTGTACTAATATGATCCAGTTTAAAAAACTGTTCAAAGTACAAGGAAGAAGATTGCTGATAAAATATATTGAACTTTATTGAAAATTAGATCATCTCATCTCATTGTGTGAATTACAACCTATTTAGCTCTTTACTAAGAACTTTTGTTAATTATTTATGGAGTTATGTACCGCGCAATGTGTATAATGTGTAACGTGCGTAAATGTTTATTGTTGATTGAAAAGTTTGAATTTGTCTTCTTCAGGTGATTGCTGCCAGACACCTTCCAAAGCTTGGTCGCTCAATTTCCAGTCCTTTTGTGGAGATTGAAGTCTGCGGTCACACTGAAGCCAAGGCTAAGACCAGTGTTTACCGTAAGAAAACTGGATACAGCTGGTTAGTGTCACCAGTACTTCATTCAGAACAAGTATTTCTGCTTGCTGTAGGTGATAACGGTCTGAACCCACTGTGGAAAAGCCCAGCACAGCCATTCTGCTTCAAAGTGTACGAGCCTGAGCTCACCTTCCTGCGCTTTGTTGTCCATGAAGAAGACATGTTCTCAGACCCCAACTTCCTCGCTCAGGCCACATTTCCCGTAAAAGGTATCTCTTCAGGTGAGCGCAAAGGTTGCTGTCAACCTGAGATGTTACATTTGTATCATAATGGCTACTTTAATCCATTTTGCTAATAATTATGCCCTCATGTACTGCAAAGAGAAAAGAAACAATATAAAGTTGCATGTTTTACACATACAACAAATAACACACAAACCAACTATATACATTTATTTACAGTAAATGCACAACATTTACAAAAATAAACATATTTATAAAAAAACAAGTTACATTACACAATATTTACACTGTATATAAAACCAGAGCCAGGTAATTGGGCAAAGATAGACTACTGTAGGTAAGTACTATGAGTGAAATCAATAGGTGATATTATGCCTACTACCTCATTATTCTTAGCCACTGCCTTAGAGTTAAATTTTCTATCTGTAACTAGTATACACGTCCCAGTCACTATTCTCTTGTACACATAACAAACAACTTGTTCAATAGGTTGTTATTCTCATTAAATATGTGGGCCTCGAAGTGGTGGGCCAAGCGAGCGTCTGTGGTCATACCGTTCAGGGCGGCATTTTGCCTTTCTCGAAAAAAATGCCCTGTGCTTGCGTTGTTCTAGGCTATTGGAACCGTTCAAAATGCGAAAAGGAAAAAAAGTTTCTCTAAAGTCTCTCTAAAGGTATTCAAAAGGGGAAAAGAGTGCAAGATTTTACAAAAACATGCCAAGGGAGCAAATCGAGTTGAGGAATGAGTTTGCAGTGATCACTTTGTTAAAGGTTTAATATACTTTTAACATTTAGTAGTCTTGATATTATGTGTATTTTATCTTGTTTTGGAGTTCTTGAAATACATTTTTACTACGAGTATTTTGTAAATCACCAAATGTAAGCAAAACCTAAACAAGTTAAGTTTTTACCAAAGGCAGCAGTCATAAATAAAGCTTTCAGCACATACACAATGTTGAGAGCTATAAGTATATTTCATAAAGACGGGAAAAATTCATGCATATTTGTAAACGGCGTGTGCAACAAAATGGCAACTGTAGACGCAAAATTAAATCATGAAATGCAACCTTACCCGAGCAAAAATAATGAATGATTTGATATCTATTTCCTTGACCCAGCCACACACAAAGAAATTGTAGACCTCCATGCTTTTCAAAGTTTTCATCTGTTTTGTCATGTAGAACGATGTCTGAGCACCAAATAGTTCCACATGTCTGGGAACACGTCCGACGGATAATCCTTGGGATCTCTCGACAAATCTTTTTTTTTGATAATGTAAAAGGATAGATTCCATTGCATAGTAATCTGAGTTTGCGGAACAGTAACCATGTTGATTTGATTGCCCACTACTTCGTTCACTTCCGTTCAAAAGCCTAGGTTTTAATAGGTTGTAACCTCTTACTTCGGATGTATTTTTGTAGTAGTTATACTTAAGTAGATATACTGTAGTCGGCAATACTTGTAGCTTAGTGAATTTTATTTTTTTTTGTGTGAAAATGGATTGATACAAATTATATCACTTTTGTTGCCTTGGTGCAGACGCTAGTGTGGGCAAAAGACCTCAGTCAAGAAAGCCACACACACTATCATTCATTGCCTTTTGGCTTTTGGAGTGGGAATGATTTGATATCGATTTCCTACTACAATCAAAATGAGAGCAAAATAATAATAGCATATGTTTATTTGCCAAAGAGGGCAAAATTGATAAACACAAAAGTTTTTACCTTTCAATTTACGAGGGATTGCTCCAAAAGTGGCGTAGTGCGGGGCGGTACAAAAGAGTTGGCATTCACCTGGGGCTGGACATTTGATTGGCATTTGGAAAGCCAGACCCGGTGGCGGGTGGACACAGCCCGGTGATAGGTTTAGAAAAGATGGTCTCGGCCCAGCGCGCGTAGGAGCGGGACAAAAAACTCATATTAATGCTGTGATTGGGCAGCCAAAAGATGGATACGATTGTTTTATGAATATATTTGCAATGCATGTAGTTTGATTTCAAATTTTTGGTACTTATGTACCAAATACACAAGTTTTGCATGATAGGTCTGTTAAAAGGCTGAGGTGGGGACTGAACTGTGGCTAAACATATTAGCAGCTCCTAACCCAGGTGTATCACCGTCCCTGTGTGTGTGTAATGAATAAATGTAATTTATATATTGGAAGTTTATCTTACAATAATGATGTATTTACTACGTCAACACCAGTGTTGGGACTAACGCGTTACTTTGTAACGCGTTACTGTAACGCCGTTAGTTTCGGCGGTAACTAGTAATCTAACGCGTTATTTTTTTATATTCAGTAACTCCGTTACCGTTACTACATGATGCGTTACTGCGTTATTTTACGTTACTTTTTATGTAGTATAAAGTGTGTTTTATCGGAGGGCTGCTGTGTCGTTCTGATTCTTCTTGTGTCACAAGCCGGAGAAGAGAGAGAGACATGCGCTCTGTGTGGGTGTGTCTGATCATGGCGGAGCCAAAAGTCGAGTTTGCTAACATGGAGATATTTTCACTACTTTTATTTGTCGAGCACAAAGAAAATAACATTTTAGTTAAATGTAAATTGTGCTTTGGATCAAAGATGCCATCTACTGCCCAAAACAGCAATTCAAATCTGCTGAAACAAGCTACATAGCAACATGCTTCGACGAAGCTAGTAAAGAGAGACAGAGACTCTGATGCCACTTCACCTCCACCACCACCATTATTCACCGCTGAAGGTACACACTCTGTCAATCAATGTTCCCTCTAATTGTTCATGTGTGAGCAAATGCAAAAAGTCCCTGAGCATTGAGTGGAGTCCATGTGAGCAACTTTAGATGTGCACACTGTGGCTACACCAGCAGCACACCTGTCCCAAACCTCACTAAATAACAACTTACATCTCCATCCATCCATCCATTTTCTACCGCTTGTCCCTTTCGGGGTCGCTGGAGCCTATCTCAGCTGCATTCGGGCGGAAGGCAGCGTACACCCTGGACAAGTCCCCACCTCATCACAGGGCCAACACAGATAGACAGACAACATTCTCTTATTATTAGAATCAAATAATAAGTGTTTAGGCCCACTTATAATGACAATAACAAAAAATATTGTTTTTCATGAACTGTGTACTTGTATTGTTTGTCTGGGTGGAGGTCCTGCTTTGGAAATAATTTGTACCCCTTTCAGACATTGCATTTAGTTCCCATTAAAACATTCACATGTTGCACAATGAGATGTAAGCAGGGGATCATGTGTACATTCCTGCAACTTCCTGTTTGTAAAAAATATATTTTTATTAGTATTTATTTAACATACTAACAGCATTTAATGATTAATATTATAAATTAAGATTCCTAATAAATGACACTAGAATAAGCACACATTTGATTGGTAAATCATAGTGTAACGACCTGGAATGACACTTTATGTGTGGTGTTGGAGTTGTCCGACTTTTTGTGTGGCTGTAAACGCATCACTGGCTAAGTGCCATATGTGCAAGTGTTGGCGCACGTGAGAGAGCGAGCGGCTGCTGTTGATATAACAAAGTTGCTTTTGGTCTGGTTTGTACTGCAGAAAATGACCAGTTTTGCTAGATATCATTTTTTTTACTAATGTTTTGGTGATGTGTTTATGGCTGACAGTAAAGAGTTTTGCTCAGTAAAGTGATGGATGGAATTCATGTCCTCAAAGCGTCTCGACAGACGTTACAATATTTGAACAATGATGACGAAAACGGTTTTCTCTGTCGTGTCCGTGTCGTGTCGAAAATTGTTATGCGCTTATTTTTTTATTTGATTTTGTGCATGGCATAGATTTGCCGTGCGCAGAGGACGCTTGAGCAGTGCGCAATTGCACATGCGCGCTCCTGAGAGGGAACTTGCTGTCAATTCTCTTATATACTCTTTCATTCTAGACTTCTAGAGTGTTTGATTATCACATCACTCTAAATGTATAGACTATAAAGTTCACAAACATAAAGAGGGATCCTAGTGGGCCAGGCCAATCTTTCCTTATCTCTAAACTAAAACTGGGGAAATGTGTAGTGCTCTGGGTTTCAGACATGATTTTGTATAAGAATTACTTGAGGAAGAAAATGCCTGGTTAGACTTTGTGTATGTAGTGTGTGCCTTTCTTGGTTTACATCTATGCTGTTATTATGCTGTTTGTTACTTATGTATGTTATGTTGCAGCTATTTAAAATAGTTTTGTCAATTTGTTCTGGCCAGAAACAAATTGGCCTTTGTAACATATCTTTGTCTTTGTGTGTTGTATGTAGACCACATGAGTGATGCAAATGCATGTCAAGTTGATCAACAGATTGTATTATTCTCCAGTGCAATAACAGTACTGAAATGAAGGCTAAAAGGGCATTAATTGGAGCTTTAAAAAAAAAAGAAAAAAGAAGTAACTAAATAGTTACTTTTCACAGTAACGCATTACTTTTTGGTGTAAGTAACTGAGTTAGTAACTGAGTTACTTTTGAAATGAAGTAACTAGTAACTGTAACTAGTTACTGCTTTTCAGTAACTAACCCAACACTGGTCAACACACGTCATCATAAACTGACTATTTTTCATTGAAATTACCCGTATTGGTCGACAAAGTCATTCGATCATATATGTCGACGCCAGCTTAAGCGGGCACTTTTCTGTAGTGAGATGAACACAACACACACACTTATATCCTTCATGTTTTCCTGTCACACTGAGTCATGTTAGTGTTTGGTTATTAATGTTTTGTTTGGTATCATCAACATCTTAAGAAGTTGTTATCTACATGTTTTACATACAATTAAACTTGTTTGAATGTTTCCTTCTGTTAGGTTACCGCTCTGTGCCACTGAAGAACGGCTACAATGAAAACTTAGAATTAGCCTCTCTGCTGGTTGATGTCAAAGTTCTGCAGCCAGAGGTGAGAACACATGAGTACTGATGAGAGCTTGGTAATGTATCAACTTTATTTACCAAAGCACCTGAGAAGAGCCACATTGACAGGCACAGGCAGACAAAATATATTTGGAAAAGAGGTTGGGTGGGTGTGGAGGACCCACTAACACCCACATAAAGTGTGGAGGACCCACTAACACCCACATAAAGTGTGTAACAGTAGTCAATAGCTTAAATGACTGTTTTCAAGGCGCTTTGATAGGCCCTGATCTTGCTGTCAAGATAAAATCAGGACGTTGGCACTTGATGGCAGTGCTGGCTTACCCTTTGACCCTCTGCCTTCTCATAACGCTTTGATGATGTGCTTTTTGCCCCAGTTGCAGGTTAGTGCCTGCTTTAATTCCGCTTTGAAAGCAGATGCCTTTACTTTTGTCCTGCACCACAGGCATTTGAATGAGCAACAAACAAATGTAATCATGTCAATTACCTTAAGCAGGCATGTGATCTGAACTTAATGAAAAAGACAGAAAATAAGCCGGGAGTCTGGGGACCGCAGAAAATTGTAAAAAAAAAAGCACCATTTAAATATGTTTTATTGTTTAAAGAATTGACAAATTATCAACAGAGTTTACATAAATACATACCCCATTCATCCAAATGAATCACTATGTCTGTTTCAGTCACTATGTTTTTTAGTCACTACAGTAATTACAACTTGTGTTCACATCCATAGGAACCACATTGGTTAGCCTACTCTATACAGTATTTACAACCTTATTAGTGTTCATTTACAGCAGGGGTCTCAAACTCAATTTACCTGGGGGCCACTGGAAGCAGAAACTGGGTGAGGCTGGGCCGCAAGAAAAGATTGCAGCACTAACTCGGGGCGGGGCGGGGTTTGGTGGTAGCAGAGGGGGGGGGGGGGGGGGGGGGGGGTGTATATTGTAGCCCGGAAGAGTTTGGGCTGCATGGGATTCTGGGTATTTGTTCTGTTGTGTTTATGTTGTGTTACGGTGCGGATGTTCTCCCGAAATGTGTTTGTCATTCTTGTTTGGTGTGGGTTCACAGTGTGGCGCATATTTGTAACAGTGTTAAAGTTGTTTGTACGGTCACCCTCAGTGTAACCTGTATGGCTGTTGACCAAGTATGTATGGCATTCACTTATGTGTGTCTGCAGAAGCCTCATACAACATGTGCCTGGGCAGGCACGTTGTTTGTACAGGCTGTAGAGGACGCTAAAGGGCCTGAGAGGCAACGTGGGTCCCCCCTCCAATGGGCTCACCACCCATAGCAGGGGCCATAGAGGTCGGGTGAAATGTGAGCTGGGCGGCAGCTGAAGGCAGGGCACTTGGCGGTCCGATCCTCGGCTACAGAAGCTAGCTCTTGGGATGTGGAACGTCACCTTACTGGGGGGGAAGGAGCCTGAGCTAGTGCGCAAGGTGGAGAAGTTCCGGCTAGATATAGTCGGACTCACTTCGACGCACAGCAAGGGCTCTGGAACCAGTTTTCTCGAGGGGGGCTGGACTCTCTTCCACTCTGGCGTTGCCAGCACTGAGAGGCAACGGGCTGGGGTGGCAATTCTTGTTGCCCCCCGGCTAAGAGCCTGCACGTTGGAGTTCAACCCAGTGGACGAGAGGGTAGCTTCCCTCCGCCTTCGGGTGGGGGGGACGGGTCCTGACTGTTGTTTGCGCTTACGCGCCAAACAGCAGCTCAGAGTACCCAACCTTTTTGGATTCACTCAAGGGAGTACTTGAGAGTGCTCCCCCAGGTGATTCCCTCGTTCTACTGGGGGACTTCAACGCTCATATTGGCAACGACAGTGAAACCTGGAGAAACGCCGGATAGTCGAACCTCAGATTCAGGAGGAACAGTGTGGTTTTCGTCCTGGTCGTGGAACTGTGGACCAGCTCTATACTCTCGGCAGGGTCCTTAAGGGTGCATGGGAGTTTGCCCAACCAGTCTACATGTGCTTTTTGGGCTTGGGGAAGGCATTCGACCGTGTCCCTCGAAGTCCTGTGGAGAGTGCTCAGAGAGTATGGGGTATCGGACTGTCTGATTGTGGCGGTCCGCTCCCTTTTTGATCAGTGTCAGAGCTTGGTCCGCATTGCCGGCAGTAAGTCGGACACGTTTCCAGTGAGGGTTGGACTCCGCCAAGGCTGCCCTTTGTCACCGATTCTGTTTATGGACAGAATTTCTAGGCGCAGTCAAGGCGTTGAGGGGATCCGGTTTGGTGGCTGCAGGATTAGGTCTCTGCTTTTTGCAGATGATGTGGTCCTGATGGCTTCATCTGGCCAGGATCTTCAGCTTTCACTGGATCGGTTCGCAGCTGAGTGTGAAGCGACTGGGATGAGAATCAGCACCTCCAAGTCCGAGTCCATGGTTCTCGCCCGGAAAAGGGTGGAGTGCCATCTCCGGTTTGCGGAGGAGACACTGCCCCAAGTGGAGGAGTTCAAGTACCTCGGAGTCTTGTTCACGAGTAGGGAAGTGTGGATTGTGAGATCGACAGGCGGATCGGTGCGGCGTCTTCAGTAATGCGCACGTCGTATCAGAATCAGAATCAGAATCAGCTTTGATCCGTTGTGGTGAAGAAGGAGTTGAGCCGGAAGGCGAAGCTCTCAATTTACCGGTCGATCTACGTTCCCATCCTCACCTATGGTCATGAGCTTTGGGTTATGACCGAAAGGACAGTATCACGGGTACAAGCGGCCGAAATGAGTTTCCTCCGCCGGGTTGCGGGGCTCTCCCTTAGAGATAGGGTGAGAAGCTCTGCCATCCGGGGGGAGCTCAAAGTAAAGTCGCTGCTCCTCCACATCGAGAGGAGCCAGATGCCAGATGACGTAGTTCGGGCATCTGGTCAGGATGCCACCCTAGGGAGGTGTTTAGGGCACGTCCAACCGGTAGGAGGCCACGGGGAAGACCCAGGACACGTTGGGAAGACTGTCTCCCGGCTGGCCTGGGAACGCCTCGGGATCCCCTGGGAAGAGCTGGACGAAGTGGCTGGGGAGAGGGAAGTCTGGGCTTCCCTGCTTAGGCTGCTGCCCCCGCGACCCGACCTCGGATAAGCGAAAGAAGATGGATGGATGGATGGATAATTAAAATGCAATAAGAATTTGGCTCGTAGTGAAAGGAAATCATAATATTCAAATCACCAACAATCGGAGAATTGTTGGTGATTTGAATATGTGTTATATTTGTTATTTTTCACTCAGCTAACTCAGTTACACAAAGAAAGTCCAATTCCTGAGGTATTCAGAAATCTTTTGAAATGGAGGTCTGAAACCGAGCTCTGCTCAGGAGGCCAGCGGATTTGTAGCGTTTTCTGCCCAGTGAGGCTGGTGCTGTTGAGGTTGTGTAGATGAGTAAAGTTTGAGGTGGAGGATTGAAGGTCCTCATCATGTTGACGACAGGTACCAGGTAGTCTCCATCCATCCAGTATTTTGAATCAGCCTTTAAGTAGCCCGTTGCTTATGACCACATTGCATTGGGAGACCATGACAATGGAGCGCCTCAGTTCTATTAAAGCGCTCCACCACCATAATGTGGTGATGTAGTGATCTAAATATGACGGTTTGATAATGTTTGTTTGCACATTCGTCAGAACACTGAAGAAGAGTTGTACTCGTCATCCAGCCAGCTGAAGAAAAAGCCAGCAGATGTGAGCAGTGAAGGCCTCCTATACAACACACACACAAACATAAAACTCTCCTCTGTCCCGAGCCAACCTCCCGCACCAAATCCATTAGTGAGAGGACTCAGCAATAGTGAGAAACAAAGGTAGGCCTTCATCTATGCAATGTAGGTAAAACATATGATCAAGTTATTATATTTTTGTTGAAATCACACAAGGCTGTTTCTGTTTTTTCTAGAGCAAAACAAAAGCGGCTAAAAAGCAATGTATTCTATTCTTGAGGCGCCCGAAGAAGCTCGACTGTCACTTGATCCCAGAAAAACACTGACGAAAGTCATCTTATGTTCTCCCTTTTCTACAAATTGTCATTTTAAATGTTTTGAACCATTTGTAATTTTTACATGTTCTGTTTTTAACTAAGTCTATTCTTGCTGTGTTGCTTATTGATTGATGGAAAACCAGAAACTACTATTTTGTATTGACTCAATAAATTACAATTTTTTAGAACATTAAAAGTGGTTATCATATTTGGAAATACATGTTGAATGAAAATAAGTTAAGAGCACCTACTAATGAATGTCAAACTAAATTGTTCTGTACAGGTACAGACACTCAAGAGTACTTCAATAAAGTAATAAAGTATTTTTATACTTCGTTACAGACGCGTGCTGACTAGACTTCTAATTTGCTGTTCATGCTCTTGAGTAATCCTATTCAAAGGTTCTTGACACAAGAATGATTTGTGGGGCCTCATTTTCCTGAGCAGAGTGGCTTCAGTTTCAATGTCCTGCATTAAAAGTTTTCACTTAGAACAAAGTGCGACTGCTAGACTTTTGACCAGGACAACAAAGTGGGATCATATTTTTGCACTGGCTCTGATGTACTTAAGGTGCAACTCTAAGGTTTTGTTACGCACCATCTTACCTTGCCGATTGTATTGTGCCGTACATAGGCGCTGATCCCCCGTGGGTGCTTCGGGGCCCGAGCACCCACAGACAATGCCGAGCACCCACGTGGGATAGATGGCAACTTTCAATCTTTAAAATTATTTTTGGAAAAATCAATCTTGTTGTAGTTAATTTTGTGGCGAGTTTGTTCCGTTTTACAAAATAATAAAGCCACAAAACATATGGGATATTAACTTCGCTGAACGTCTATTTTTTTTTCAATACACACACCGAGCACCCACTGGCAGAATTGTAGATCGGCGCCTATGGTCCCAAACTCTGCTTCTCCAAAACGCCGGCTTATTAGTGACCCCCAGAGCCCTAAAAAGTCTGCAGGCATTAAAATGCTTTCTATTCGGGCTCCAGTACTCTTTAATGTCCTACCAGAAATAGTTAAAGATGTTACCTCACTAGAAGCCTTCAAATCCCACCTTACAACTCATTTATTTATATACTCTGGCTTTTAGAGAGACTCATTGTAGACCAGCTGATTTGCCGATTTTCTGATCAGTCCCCCCTTTTCCTGCTGTGAGAGGATACCAAGCGGCCATGGATAATTTCTGCAGAGGTACCAGCTGACTCGAGTTGTGACGCAGGGTGGACCACTCTTTCACTGGCTGACACGGCTGAGCCCGGATAAAGATCCCACTATCTATTGACCTTCCGATGGACTGGACTCTCACATTATCTATTAATTTAACAACTCAATCATACCCATCCATCAATCCATCCATCCTTTCAGGGTCGTGGGGGTGCAGCCAATTTCTCTGGAAGGGGGTTCCCTACATCTGCTATCTCTTCTCAAAGTTTCCTCTTTCCCACCCAGCATTTTTTTGAGTTTTCCTTGTGGGTTCAGATCAGGGGATTTTGTAAAGCCCTTGGAGATACTACTGTAGTGATTAAGGGCTGTATAAATAACTTTTGATTGACTATGAAACCAAACTGAATCTCATTGAGTAGACAAAAGAGCAGAACCTTCTCAAATTCACTCATGAGCTTATAAGCAAATATCGCTTTGAACATGTTGACTTTCATATGGGCAGAATTATTCTGGTTATAAGATTTGTAAATGGGGATGAAAGGCTGTCTGAGAAGTCTAAAAGACCTTTGAATCTGTGAAGAAACTGCAGTTAAGTTGATATTGTAATATTGCTTAGAAAGGATGGTCAGTGATTTCTATTTGTGGCTGCTTTCAAAACCATCATGAGAGGGTTTAGTCAAGCATTTGGGGCCATTAAAGGGGCCCTATTATGCAAAACCAACGTGTCTCTATTGGTACCTGCTGTTTTGTATTTGGGACCTGCATGCATACTTGTCAACCTTGAGACCTCCGAATTCGGGAGATTGGGGGGAGGGAAAGGGGGGGTGTTTGAGGTGGGCTGGGTCGGGGTGGGCGGGTTGAAGGGGGAGGAATATATTTATAGCTAGAATTCACTGAGATTCAAATGTTTCTTATATATATATATATATATATATATATATATATATATATATATATATATATATATATATATATATATATATATATATATATAAAACTAAAATAAATACTTGACTTTCAGTGAATTCTAGCTATATACATGTATTTTATTATATATATATATATATATATCAGTGACGTGCGGTGAGGTTCATGACTGGTGAGGCACTGACTTCATCACAGTCAGATTTACAAACATATGAACCCTAAAGAGTATCTTATTCACCATTTGATTGGCAGCAGTTAACGGGTTATGTTTAAAAGCTCATACCAGCATTCTTCCCTGCTTGGCACTCAGCATCAAGGGTTGGAATTGGGGGTTAACAATTATTCCCGGGCGCGGCGCCGCTGCTGCCCACTGCTCCCTTCACATGCCAGGGGGTGATCAAGAGGATGGCTCAAATGCAGAGGACATATTTCACCACACCTAGTGTGTGTGACAATCATTGGTACTTTAACTCATTGGCGTTGTTAGGCCTATTTTAGGGGGGCTCAAGCCCCCCTAAAATATTCTTAAGCCCCCCTAAATAATTTGGTGTTTTTTTGTTTTTTTGTTTTTTTTTACAAATAAATGCCGACATATTCATTATAAAGTGGCCCAAATATGAGTTTAAATAAATAATCATATAACCTGTTATTATTCACTCAGTTTCCCCCCACTTCGTAGCGTAAGGTAGAGAGCCCCTTTCGCGCATCGGTATCCAATCCATTCCACTTGTTCATATAGAAAATGCCCACATCACTCAAATTCCAGCCCGCATTTTCTCTGCGACCTTGCTTGCGGTCCTGCAGGTGTACGAAGCACATTATCTTCCTTTACAATGAGTGAAGCTGCACAAAACCTTGTGTGCGTGTAAATAATTTATTTTTTAAGTTTTGTGTTTCTTGTAGAATCTATATAAAGTAATATACATAAGCCTATTGTTAAAATAATGAAAAAAACATCATTAAATATATTTGTTTTATTGTATTGTTACATTAATAGCTGTTTTATTATTATAGGATGGCTTGTTAAACATTTAATAGGATTTTCAGAGGGAGGAAAAACCAAGACATTTAATATAAAATGTAAAATGAATAAATACATAAAAAGAAAAAGAAAATATATGGTTAAAAGCCATCGTCCCGGGGAGCATTTCATTTAGTCCCGTGCATTTAAAAAAAATAAATAATAATAACAATGAATAATTTCTAAGTCTTTGTTAGCCGTTTGTGAAGTTTTGTGCTCGTGCGTAACATTCGCTCGCATCCTGTGCATCTCCTGGGGGCAAAGCCCCCCCTGTCCTTAAAAGCTAGTGACGCCCCTGCTTTAACTTAACTTTAACTTTACACATACAAACTGTAGCACACAAAAAAGCACATTTAATAAAAAAAAACGTTATTATGGTCTTACCTTTACTTATAAGTGCGGGTACAGTGGTGTTCGGTGTGGAGGAGGTGTGGATGAATGAAATATGAAATCCGTGCTGCAGTCTGCAGGTGTACCTAATGTAGTGTCCCAGCAGTCGTTCACGGCTCCTCCGGCGCGAGCAATGTTGTTTTTGCACTTTTTGGCTTCTTGTTAAGTGACTTTTTTTGGGTGGATTCGGTCTTGCACGTGGAGGGTTTGGGTGTGGGCTTTGGTTGGTGTGGCGTTCCCGTCGGTGGGTGCAGTCTGCGGCGAACGTGTCTTAAGCACCAGGAGGCATGGTTACGCGTGCCTCAGCCAGTGCGTCTTCGCAGCAGTTTTATGATTGCTCAGCACAAGAAATACTTTACACACATACAGTTGTTGACAAAATACACTGTACATTATATACCTCAGCTAACTAAACTATGGAAATGTATAATATAGTTCATATAGCAATATAGTCTCACTGCACAGCAGACCAGCAGTTAGCCGAGTCCGTCCATGTTGAGGCACTGAGTGACGCGCCTCGACTGGCTGCTGCTGTCACTTCTCAGTATTTGAACGGCAAATGGGAAAATTCAGCGATTTTGAATAAAAATAATCTAAAACTGGTGAAGTTAAATGGAAAATAACTTTATAGTATAATCACTGGATACATATAACAATTTAATACTTTTTTTTCTCTTTTTACATTTTTTTCTTTCCATGATGGCAGGTGAGGCCCCGCCTCACCTGCCTCTAGTGACCGCACGTCACTGATATATATATATATATATATATATATATATATATATATATATATATATATATATATATATATATATATATATATATATATATATATATATTTATACACACACATATAAATAAAAGAAATACTTGAATTTCAGTGTTTATTTATTTACACATATACACACACATGACACTCCTCTATTCATTGATGTATTTGAAAGTGCAAATAGGTATGGGCAGTGTAATATTCTGAGTTGGAGTCAATAACCAGGCAAGGTGATGAAGTTACGTCTCTTTACTTCATACTTCAGAACGGACTCCCACACTTGCCGTCAGGGTGCGCAATACAACGTAAACCATTGGCCAACCAAAGAGTAACCACAGAACACTATACCCAACATTCACCAGGAGATGGCAACAAACAACTTAGATCACTCTATTACAGGCATTATTGTGAAATTTCATTTGCAGGAAAGGAGTGAGTTTAGGGTTGCATTGTCACTTGTCGTCGCCATGACTGTGTCTTCTTCGTTCTTCGTCTCCTTCTTGTTGTGTGTGCAGTTGTGCACTCGCCAAAAGCCGTGACTGGGCCGGAACGCTATTTATATGAAAGAAAAGCGGACGTGACGACTGGCTGTCCTCACTCAGGTCCGCACGGACCTGGAGGGGGCGTGCCTTAAGTCCGGCTGGAAATCGGGAGAAATTCGGGAGAATGGTTGTCCCGGGAGATTTTCGGGAGAGGCACTGAAATTCGGGAGTCTCCCGTAAAATTCGGGAGGGTTGGCAAGTATGCCTGCATGAGTCCTGAAAATGTGTAATCAAATCGTGGCTAAGATATTTATAAAATAATCTTGCCTTCCTGTATAAACATTTGGGAAACAAACCGTTTGGAATTCATGGTATAATTTACCCATAGGGCTTTGCGCAAATCCATGATTGTAGTTTCACTATCCTCTTCTGGTGGAGCAGACAAGCTCGTACTTGCACATGCATCCTCCGCTGTTGCCATTTTTAATACAAAGTAGCGTGTAGTTCAAACTTAATCTGTCAAGCACTAAAAACTACAAGGAGAAGGCACATTTCCAAGTGGAGGCACGTAAATAGGACCACCAACAAAACGGCGCATCCTCAGGATATTGTCAGAAAGCAGCTTGAATATGGTTTGTAAAACAAAATCTATGCATACTTTTGACCAAAGAACCACCATTACATATTATGTAGACCACAAGGAAGTGTTTTAAAAGAATCAACCTTTAAGCTGCCGTCAGGAGAGAGACTTCCACCGACAATGTAAACGTGGTGTCTGAACAGTGCCAAAATCGTCACATGTAAAAAACACTCTGCTAGCGCACTGACTTATCTTGAGCTTAGGGGAAACCTTACCTTTTTGCACTTGCAATGTCTTTCTGTACACGTGTGACGTTCCACCCTTTTGCCACTTAGGTGCATGTATTTATTACACAGCCCAGCAACTGTCCTCCTTTCTGATTGGTTACTTCAAACACCTACTGTCTCCAAGTTGGAGCCAACCTGAGCCAGAGTAAGGTAGGTCAGCATGGTTGGAGGATTTGTGTGAAAATTGAGAATCAACATCATCCACATCGTGGAAAATGAGGTAAGTTGAGGAATAGACGTTACAATGTCAGCCTAACGTTTACAACTGCTATGAAAAACTGCAGACCCAATACATAACATTCTCATTGGTCTGACCACAGTAGAGAGGAAAGGACAGTAGGGGTTAAAAATGACCAATCAGAAATCGGGGGAGTTGCTGGGCCGTGTTTCCAATGCCCGCCCCCAAGTGCCAAAAGAGTGGAACGTCGCTCGCGTAGAGAAAGGCACATTGCGCTTAAAAAAGACGGCACTCATGCACAAAGAGCGATCCTCCACCCCCATCAGGAAAAGTGCTCCTTTTAAAATCAGGGCTGAAGGCGCCACTTCACAGCTCTAAGACACCACCGCCTTGGAAGTCTTCAACAAGAGGACCTACATCAGCATGCCTGGGTTATACCAAGCACTGCACTGTAGAGAAGGAAGCGCATCCCAGTTTATCCCAACACAATGCCATGGATAATATGAGAGGTGCGGCGTCTTCTCAGGGAGAGGGACACTGCTTTCAGAGCCAGATCCGGAGAGCTGTACAGTGCCGCCAGAGCCAACCTGAAGCGGGGATCAAAGCAGAAGTTTGAGGACTGCTTCCAGAGCAACAACTCCAGGCACATGACCAACTACAAAAGCAGCCACTTCTCAGCCTACGTGGGCAAGAGGTGAAATCCTTCTTCGCACGCTTTGAGGCGGTGCCAACATCAGCCTCCCCATTAGTAGCAGCCATTGCCACATCTCACACACCGAACCACGGCAGCATCATCCTCAAAAAGCACAAGGTGAGACGCACATTAAAGGCAGTAAAGTCGAGGAAAGCAGTTGGGCCGGATGGTGTGAGAGACCGGTCCCTGTCCCAGGTCCCATCCTGCCTGAAAACCACTACAATCCTCCCGGTTCCGAAAAAAAAAGACATCGCCGGCTGCTCTTTGTAGATTTCAGCTGGGCATTTAATAGCCCAAACTACTAGACCTGGGATTACCGCACACCACCTGCCTTTGGATCAAGAACTTCCTGTCCGACCGCTCTAGAGTGTGAAAATAGGTCCTCACACCTTTACAACCCTGAGTCTCAGCACGGGGTCCCCTCAGGACTGCGTGCTGAGTCGTAACCAGTTTAACCTCCTCAGGTACTTAGTTCCACACATTTACACTCCTTACTGACCAGGCTGACTTACTGAAAGTGCACTTGCGCAGAGGAATGTAACAGTCACCTCTGACAGAGCCTCGCGTGACGCGCTCACGGTTGTTTCTTTAGCTGATGAACTCTGCCAGAGGATCTGGAGCCAATTCATGCAGTACTTTATAGGTCAGTTTTAAGTCTGCAAATGTGTGAAGACTGTCCCAATTTAAAATACTGTATTTTTTTTAGAATGGCACAGTGATGATAGTGCCTAGGTTTTTTATCCATAACTTTAATTGCTTGTTTGTACAAGATTTCCAATGGGGTTTTTAAACTCTGACCAGCCTGAGACCAGCTGGTAAGGCAATAGTTGAAGTGGCTGAAAATCATATAATACATTTTGCAGCTTCAGTTGACATTTCATTTCATTTAAACTTGATTATGTAGTGGAATTTCTGCCCTTTTCGCCTTTTTCTATTTTGTACCATTTGACTGATGCATATGCTGGAAGGAGAGCATCGCCAAGCGTGTAAGAGTTGAGCATATGGTCGCCCTGACATTGTTCAAGATGTTTTGATTTTTTGTTATGGCTAAGGGATTCAAGGATGTAGCAGAATAAGTGAATTCAAAACATAAATAACCAAGTTGGACCAAGTCAGGGGCTCTTCTTTCTTTTTTTCCTGCTAGAAGAGACCACCGTAGTTTCTCCGGAGAAACTGTCTGTATCATGGCAATTCAATCCAACCTTGTATCATTTGATTATGAGTAAATAAAACTCTTGTGATAAATTTACTTTTGTTCCTGTTTAAGATTTGGACTTTCTACCACAATTATTTTACACAATTTGCCAATATGGGCTTTAAAGGAAAACTGTGAATATATTATTAACCCAAGATATTTATATCGGCTGACAATTAATATGCTTTGAATGCCACAAAGTTAAGCTGCTGGGGCTTACAGTATCTGATATTTTATTTTAGTAATACTGCAGGTAAACATAGCCCTCACAAAAAAACACTAGCGGTGTCACGGTATGCCATAATCCAGATTGGTATTTTCCTAGGTAGGTCTTTTTTTTGTTTTTATCCTGTCCAGCTTCTCAGGCAAATCATATTGTTGATGTATATGCCCATATTGGCTGCACAAATGTACTTTACAAAAGAGAAGTGTGAGATACTTCTCTTGTTGCCTTATTTGTATTTGACTTTATTAAATTGATTTATATTATTATTTGGTGCAGCCGAGCCGTAGCAGGAAGAGATGGAAAGAGGAAAAAAAGGAAGACAGAGGGGGAAATTGCGGGGACAAAAGGGGGATAAGATAGAGAGACAACAACAACAACAACAACAATAGAACAACATCAGCAAATACGATATGTACAAATGTGATAGTAAAAGTGATGGCAAAGAAGCAGTTAATGAAATAAATAATAATACAGAGATGACAATGAACATTATTGCACTACAAAGGGAGCAATACAAATACCAGTAGAAATAACAATAATTTACCTCTATTATCAACAATACAATTGATAACTTGAAATACAAAATAAAGCAGATAAATGGAGGGGAAGAAAGCGAAGCCTGCCATATTAACCTTGTAGATTGTTATAGTAACAATAGGTTAGGCTTTGTCAGTGTGCCTAGATCCTAGGTCAAAAAGTTGGGGTTCAGTTCATTCAGTCTCAAAACAAAACAATTATTTACTTTTATGTAAACAACTTGAATAGTCTTTTTAAAATAAAACTTCATTTGTCTTAATGCTTGTTTTACAAATGTCACTGGAAATCAGGAGACTTAAATGAAGTTTCTTAAATTTTTTAATGACGGAATAATGTTTTCAAGCTCGGGCTCCTCCTTGACACAACTGCTAACCATGAATGTACTGTATTTGTTTAGTAGACCCCATAATCACTTACTGTACTGTATGTGTACCTGGTGGTACACGTTATAAGTTTATCTATCTGTACCAACAGGAACGTTGTGTACAGAAAATCTGATTACAAATACATATTAGGACATACATTTTTTATTACTTTTTCCCAAGATGGCGCCGCTGTAGTGGCTGCTGTTGGCAGGAGCTTGTGCTCTTGTGTCATTCTTTTGTGTTCCTGATGTTTCCCTCTGTTTTAATGTGGGATTTTTTTTTGTCTTTTGGTTTGGGACCCTTTGGAACACTTCGTTTTTTGTGGACCTCCCGGCCTTTTGGCCACGGACAATCTTCACAGTGTCTTGGCTGAATGAGTCCATGCGGACTGGACACTGGCCGAGAGTTGGTGGGCGGCCGAGGGTGGAGTCTGCTCTCTTGGTTGCTTTGTTGGGTCTGCTCCTGTCTCTGGCCATGCTCCCCCCACCCCAGCAGACGATGGCGTGGAACACTGCAGAGGCCACCACAGTGTATATGTTTTTCAATTTTTATTTATTTATTTATTTTGTAGCTGTATGTAGAAGTGGCTGGTTGCATCAGCTATACTCTTTTAATGTTTTTAATGTTCTGTGATTTTTGATGTTTCCCTCTTACACACATGTTTATGTGTGCTATGGCTATGAGTTTTTTTCCCTTGGCCCATGCTTAGACTGCAGTTATGGCTAACAGCGTTTACCTGTTTCTCACCTTTTTTGTAAGGAGCGCCGGAAGTTGGCAGACCCGTCAGCGATCCTGTACTGTCTCCCTGTAATGTTTGTCTGCTCTTGAATGGGATTGTGCTGAAAATCTTAATTCCCCTCGGGGATTAATAAAGTATTTCTGATCTGATTCTGATTCTGAAGTCTGTTTGGCCTCAATGTGCTGCAGCTCCTTGTCAAGCCTGTCAGCCTGGGATACAAGTAAGGGAAGACACGACTGGTGCTGGAACTGATTGAATCATCTGACCTCATGATCATGAAGCATTTCCAAGGTTGCCATCAACACAGGCTGGAAATGAAGGGTGCAAGATGAAGTACAATACGCCATTTCCAACCTGCAACACTGTGTAGTGATGGGACTGAGCCAATATTAGACTGACCATACGTCCTCTTTTCCCCGGACATGTCCTCTTTTGCGGGGCTGTCCGCACGGAGTTTGTTAAATGCCTCAAATGTCCGGCATTTTTAGTTTGGGTTGCGTGTATTTTCAATGTACGTTCAGCGTTAAGAAGGGTGTTGGAGCCAAAATTCCTTATTTGTTTATATTGTTTTTATTTTATTTTCTCTGATTGTTGGGTTCAGCATGTTTACTTTCCTTTTCGGCAGATTGCTCCGCCCACTTCCTGTTAAGCACCAGGAAGTGTCGACAGGGAGGGAACTGTTGCTATGGTGGGGTTACCATGGCAGCCTCCTTAAATTGGGTTCAGGTGTGAGCATGGGAGGGCGATTGGAGGACAAACAGTTTTCGACCGTGTCGTGTCATGTGGTGACAATGCTGGTATAATGTGCCATTCAAGGTTAGCATACTTTGTTATATAACTTACATTTGGTTTAATTTAGATAGCTTGTAATAAACGGATTGTCATATCCAAACACAGTTCTACAGTACTGGACATTCTATCATTTACACGCGTCAAACTGGTCAACACAGTCGCCCTCGGTACCAGCCCAAAGGTAAGGGCTGTACATTAAGTCGAAAACTTTAGTCTTCGTTTTGGAAAAGGACTAAGTTTGAATGTCAGTAAGACACACAGTGGACACTTCATTAGGAACAGGAAGTAATTAGATTGCATCAACGCGCAGTGTGTGCACCTGGAGCGCACGCTGGGACGGTGTTCAGCCACAGGCCGGGCTGTTTCACCTCGATTGGACCAGGAGAAGAGCCAGACAGCAGACGGGATGGTCGTTTGGGGCCAGGAGCAACGCAGCGACAGGCAGGCGGAGGACGCCGCGCTGATCGAGACGGAGGACGTCGCGCTGATCGAACAACAGCCCTCGCCGTTTGGAGCGACAGCTGAGCAGCGCTAGGACGCGCAACGCTGTTTGAAGTTGTGTACTCTTTTTGAAGATACTGAACTCTTTTCGAAGACAATCTTTTGAAGAACAACATAAAGGTATGTAGCGCGCTACATACCTTTATATACCTTGTATGGCCATATAATAGTGTGTGCACACAAAGACAAAAACAAAAAATCCAATGCATTGGTGGTTAATATTCATTGTCATTTAACCCGTTCGTGGGTACATTTCTATGAGGTTTTGTGCATGATTGCAACCCGTTTGTGGGTACATTTCAATTACAATGTGGTGTTTATGATTCCTTGTGCAAGCCCGTTCGTGGGTGAGGTTTGGTTTGAACAAATGCAAATGAATAATTGCGGGTTTTGATTTTTGGTGTTTTGACTGACATTTACAAGGTTTCCATATATTTGATCTGATTTTGAATTGTGGGTTGTGTACAATCATGGATCCTGGAAAAGGCAAACATGATGCTTGGGAAATGCATGATCATGCGTTAATGGAGGAGTTAAAGTTAACGCATTCAATTGGTGACACAATCAAAGGTCAAATGGAACCGTCACAGGCTGAATTGTCAGAAATGACTGAAAATCAGTCACAGCCTGCAGAGATGGAAAATCAGGTGGACACAAATCAAACATCTGTTGTTAAAAAACGCACAGTGAAAATGACACCAAAAGCCCTAATGGAGAGAATTGAAATACTTCAGAAGGAGAGAAGATCCAAATTAAACAAGGCAAGCAACATGCAGAAACATATCATGGAGATGATGAAAAATGGAGAGGACAAAATGGAAGTGCAATGTGCTTTCACCAAATATCACAATGTTATAAAGGAAACTGCAAGTGCACACCAATCCCTCCTACCAATTCTACCTACAGAGGACCAAATCAAACAAAGCCAAATTAATTAATGTACATGAATTTGTTGAGCATGTTAACACCTGGATAAAAGCGCCAATCCTGGAGGGTATTGAGGATTTAGAAAGCGAAATTAATCCAAATGACAGCATTTCTAATGTTATAAGTCACAAATCACATGGGAGTCACACACACTCTGGTTCTAGTCGGTCAAGCACCTCCTCAGCTCGCAGACAGGCAGAGGCCGAAAGGGCTGCCCTCGCTGTCCTCTCTGCAGCTCTAAAGGAAAAACATGCATTGGAAGAGGAGGAGGAAAAGATCAAAAAGAAATTGGAAGAGGAGAGGGAAAGAATCAGAAAGAAAAAGGAAATGATGGATCTGGATGCTCAATTGGCAGCTGCTGATGCGAAATTAGCAGTTTTAAAAGCTCCCAGCCTTCATGCTTCCTCCCATACAGCATCTGATGGCATGAGCTCCTACTTAAAGAGAACCAAGGAACCACCAGTCACTCTCAACCCCCAGGCTAAAGCACCAGTCACTCTCAACCCCCAGGCTAAAGACTATCAACCCCTCACACAGCAGCAGTCAAGCCAAGCTTCACCACCACCTCCACCGCAGTCTATACACCATCCATCTGAGCAAAAACAAATAACAGCATGGCAACTTCAATATAGGACACCACTTCCCATTCAACCACCCACCGTTTGGCAAGAGCAACAGTCCATGCTTTCACACCCTAAACCCATTCAGGTACCACTGCAACCACCACCTTCTGTACCAAAACAGCAGCAGGTCTCTTGGAATACAGTGCAGTACCATAGCCCTACAACCCACATGGACCCCCCTGTACAGCAATCAAGGCAAACTAACATTTCCCCTCCAACCACTGGCACCCCCACTTTATGTGACTTATTGCACAGGCAAAATGAGATTGCAACATTGCAAATGTCGTTGCAAACTTCTCATCTACTCCCACCAAGAGAGATTCCCTATTTTGACGGTGATCCATTACTGTACAGAACCTTTGTCAGAGCATTTGTGCAATGCATTGAGAAGAACACAAGCAACAAAGGAGACTGTTTGTACTACCTGGAAATGTACACTAAGGGTCAACCTAAAGAACTGGTGCGTAGCTGTCAACACATGCCCCCAGAAAGAGGCTATGAGATGGCAAAGTATTTATTGGAAAAACACTTTGGTGACCAGTACCAGATAACAGCAGCTTACATGGAGAAAGAGTTTAACTGGCCTTTGGTAAAGTCTGAAGACGTACGAGCTCTGCAAGCCTACTCTCTTTACCTTCGAGAATGTTGCACTGCTATGGAAAACGTGCAGTACATGCAGGAACTTAATATGTCAGCTCACATGAAAACTGTGATCTTCAAGCTGCCGTACAGGCTGCGAGAAAGCTGGAGAGTCTCTGCATGCAACATAGTAGAAAACCACCATCGCAGACCTCAGTTCTCAGACATTGTAGCATTTATTGAGCGACAGGTGAAAATTGTCTCTGACCCAGTCTTTGGAGACATCCAGAATGCACCACAGAGTGCAGGAAGTAAACTTGTAAAAGCAACGAAATCACAAGGTAAACCCAAATTCCAAGGTAGCAGTTTTGCCACAACCTCAAAACCCCTCAAGCGGAAGAGCAAACCAGATACAAACCTGCTCCAAAGCAAAGTGCATCTGCTCGTACCACAAATACCTGTGTTTGTTGCTCTAATAATCATGCTCTTGACCAGTGTCCTCAGTTGGAGAAGACCCACAGGGAAAAGATAACTTTCATAAGACAGAAAGGAATCTGTTTTGGGTGTCTTCATGTTGGACATCTTAGCAGGCATTGTGACAAGCGCTTGACCTGCAAGATATGCAAGCAAAACCATCCAAGTCTGCTTCATATTGGTCAAAAGGAAAGAGCAAGCAACATAATTCCAAACCAAAATAAGGCAAGGGGACTATCTGTGAGCAGTGAACAAGTATCTCTGCAAACATATGGACAAACGGGGGCTGGAAATGGAATTCTGTCAATTCTGCCTGTACAGATAAAGTCCAGCAAAGGACACACAGTCATAAAAACCTATGCATTCCTGGATCCGGGCAGCACAGATACATTTTGTTCTGAAAGCTTGATGACAAAGCTCAACTTGAAAGGAAGAGAAACTAAAATCAATCTCCTAACCATGGGCCCAAAAACATCAGTTTCCAGTTACATGCTGACGGACTTAAAGATTTCAAACCTCACTGGGCAACAGTTCTACGACCTTCCCAAGGTCTACACCCAAAAAAGGATGCCCGTAACTACAAACAACCTCATCAATGAAGAGGAGTTGGCTAAATGGCCATACTTGGATGGCGTCACTCTTCCTCGTGTTCAAGCCGATGTAGAGCTAGTGATTGGGACCAATGCTTCTAAACTGCTTGAACCCTGGGACACTTCCCAGGGTTCAACAGTCGTGGAAATGGACCGTATGCCGTTAAGACCCTATTGGGGTGGGTCACATTAATGGCCTTCCTGATTACAGTAAGAAGAGGAGTACGATTGGCTGCTCCACTACTACTGTTAACAGGATCTCCATAACAAAGCAAGAGAAGCTACTGCACAATCAATACAACCATGATTTACACGACAGGTCATCAGAAGACATTTCCAGAGATGACATGAAGTTCATGAAGGTCATGACTAAAACGTGCAAGCTTCAAGATGGACACTACACTTTGGAACTTCCCTTTAAAAAGGATGATGTGTCTCTGCCCAATAATCAGTGCGCTACTAGGCAGCGCATATTTGGCCGGAAAAGGAGGGAAAGATGCAAGATTTCTGATGTCACACAATGGCGGTACAATAATACCACTCAAAATCCTGCAGACAAATTCTCAAACAAAGATGGAGACAAGTCCAATACATCTCTGACCTATTCTGGAAAAGCTGGTTAAGAGAGTACTTACCTTTGCTACTGGAGCGGCAGAGGTGGAGCAAACAGAGAAGAAGTCTCATCCCAAATGACATTGTACTAATTGCAGACAATACTGCTCCACGTGGCTCTTGGTTACTTGGAAGAGTCATGGAGACTTATCCAGATAAAAAAGGATTGGTGCGTTTTGCTATAATCAAAACATGAAAAACTCTAACTCAAATATGATTGTTATTTGTTTATATTTATGGCTCCATTGTTATTTATTTTGAATTGTTCATGGTATCCTGCCCTTCTCAATTGGGGGCCGGAGTGTTGGAGCCAAAATTCCTTATTTGTTTATATTGTTTTTATTTTATTTTCTCTGATTGTTGGGTTCAGCATGTTTACTTTCCTTTTCGGCAGATTGCTCCGCCCACTTCCTGTTAAGCACCAGGAAGTGTTGACAGGGAGGGAACTGTTGCTATGGTGGGGTTACCATGGCAGCCTCCTTAAATTGGGTTCAGGTGTGAGCATGGGAGGGGGATTGGATGACAAACAGTTTTCGACCGTGTCGTGTGGTGTGGTGTGGTGTCGTGTCATATCATATCGTGTCGTGTCATGTGGTGACAATGCTGGTATAATGTGCCATTAAAGGTTAGCATACTTTGTTATATAACTTACATTTGGTTTAATTTAGATAGCGTGTAATAAACGGATTGTCATATCCAAACACAGTTCTACAGTACTGGACATTCTATCATTTACACGCGTCAAACTGGTCAACACAGTCGCCCTCGGTACCAGCCCAAAGGTAAGGGCTGTACAAAGGGGTTAAAAACAAAACAAATTGTGGAGCAGCAGCATTCGTCAGGGAGGGGGAGACAGAGAGAGCGAGAGAGCGAGGGATTGATTGATTGATTGATGGATTGAAACTTTTATTAGTACATATCAGTACATATTCCGTACAATTGACCCAAATACGTTTTTCAACTTGTCAGGGTCGACGTTAATCAATTCATGGAGAGACAGACAAGAAAATTGTACCGATTATCACTTTCCGCCAGTGTTTTGTTTTGTTAATAGTTGTCGGGTCAAATTTCCGTCCCCGTTTATTGCATTTTTATTTTGATTCGCCAAAAGTTTTATCAATGACAAATACTGCCTCAGTTTGCACTCGGACAAATTTACCGCGAGGGGCTGTCAAAATAAAGACGTCATGGTAAACACTAGGTGAGTGTAAAGTCAACATTTTTAACTCCAGTAAATTAATTATTTTAGTCTTTGTGAGTCCATGGAAACTTCACTTTTATCTCCCGCTGGATCCACATCGTTCGAGGATGGAGACAGGTTAGCTGTTAGCTTCAAGCTAACCAGCACCCGAGCAGACTCCTCCACCCCAAAAACATACTTTGCAGGTCAAAAAACAGGGCAATTGTTTGCCTTTTGAAGTGTTAATGTGCGAGGAGTGTTCAAAAGGAGTCTCTTGGAGAAGTCGCTGACAAGTTAGCATCGCTGACAGTGACGTCATCACCGTCATTGTTTACTGAAGCAGAGATGGTGACTGTGCATGCATCACCAGGCTCTGCTTTTTATGGATAGATTTATCAGATTAAAGTTTTTATTATCTATAGCAGGGGTGTCAAAAGTGTGCCCCGGAGGCCATTTGCGGCCCACAGCTAATGTTTTAAAGGTCCACGGCACATTCTTAAAATACTATTAAAATAAACAAAAACATAACAAAAGTGAAATAAAAAAGCTTAAAGGTGAATTGTAATTTAGAAAAAGTTGCGACGTTGACTAATAAAACAAAGCTGTTTTTTTTTCTTTCAAACTGTCATTGCTCAAAACATAATATTGTATCAAAATCAATGTTATTATGAATTATTGACCTGTCCAAGGTTATGATTACTTCACATCAAATATTCCACTTTGAAAAATATTTTTGGTGGAAGATTTTGCATATTTTGTGTGTTTGCCATTAAAAACATAGTTTTGTTTGACAAAAAAGGGCGGAAAACAAACAAAAAAACAACATAAAAAAACAAAAACATTTTGAAATGAGGGATAGATCTGAAGTTGATGTAGACTCAGAGATTTAAGCATTAAATAGAAAATGTATGTATGCCCGGCACACCATTACCATCATTTCATGACCGAAGCAAAACACTTTTTACACTTTTATACTGAAATAAATACACCTACAACTTATTTAATAAAAACATAGAAAAAACTATCCGCAGCGGTAAAGTTTAGATCCATGAAGGAAAGAAGAAAGTGAATGAATGTTTATAACTGAATATATGTATACAAATTTGTTTTCTTTTTTATTATTTTTTTTAAAATGAATTAACGTTTATGACAACCTTTTTCCAAAACACAATATAGAATGTGAGATATAACAGGACAATGCATACGTTTATTTATTTTTTTCAAAACGCTTACAAAAAAGTGGGACCCCAAAAATGTACTGTGGGACCCCATTTTTATGACTTGATGGGGTCCCTAGGACCCCATTTTGAAAATTCCTAGCGCCAACACTGCTGTCAAAAGAGGAGAAAAAATGCTTTATTTAAATAAATATATTATTTATAAAGCAAGTTCGAGCATCATTGGCAAATTTTCACCTAGTCCCGGTGCTGCCCGCCTTGGCACGCATATATGTGTCCTCTTTTTGGAATTTCAGAATATGGTCAGCCTAAATAAAGCAAGGAAAGTGTGCTCGGACTCCATTGATGAGCATAAAAAACGTAGCATCAGAAACAAGACAAGATTTGATTTTGTATAAGTATTAAAAATATGTAGACAAAGCAGGTTTTAGAATAATAGTTTTACATGTCAATGAAATATGTAAAAATTATAAATGAACACCACTTTCAACTTTATCGAACACTCATGTAGGCAAAGAGGGAGGTGAGAGGGGGAGCCCACATTCATACTGTGATACCAAGTTATTTTTTAAATTCAGTGGTGTTCGTACCTTCTTTGTCAAAGTGCTGGCACTCGCTATTTTCTTTGGTCCGTCGGTGGATTATGTTGCAGTCTACTCCATAAAAAATTATGGTAACATGGTTTTTGGGTGTGGATGCCACTTTCTGCTGAATAATTCACGGACAAAGCAAGATTGTGAAACATAATACAATAACCGAGATGGTGTAAGAAAACAGGCAAAGTTTTGATGTAGAAATTTTATCAACAGACAGCAGAAGTGATA
This sequence comes from Nerophis lumbriciformis, assembly GCF_033978685.3. Classification (NCBI taxonomy): domain Eukaryota; kingdom Metazoa; phylum Chordata; class Actinopteri; order Syngnathiformes; family Syngnathidae; genus Nerophis; species Nerophis lumbriciformis. Next base: position 15,886,682 of record NC_084565.2, read on the forward strand.
CAAATGCAAAATGAATTAAATGACAGGTAAATACGACATTACTATTAGCACACATCTGCTAGCTTCCTCCTCAATTGTCGGAATGTTTTGAAAGATGAAGGATAGCTTCTAGGCAAGTCATGAGTTTCACTACTAAAAAGTTGATGAGATTATTATATTTAAGGTGTTGTTGTGTTGTTATTCCTGCTGCCCTTGTTCCATGTCGAGGCAGTGTTCTCCAAACTAATGCTCTTCACCTGCTCTTCCTTCATGAAGAGCTCCACCAATAAAATCTTCTCCTTGTGGATCTGCAGGCTGATGTCTTTGGGGATGTCTGGGATGAGCCAGTCCACAAGGTCGTTCATCAGCATAACAACATTCTGGTAGAAAAGAGTCAAGAGTAGCTTTCGGTCTTAAATGCAAAGTAACATTTTCTTCTGTAATACATATAATTTATGATATTAACCTCATTAATATTACCAATTGAGATGGATCGAAATCTGTAAACATTTGAATATTTTATAAATAGTAGGGCTTGAAACCTCACGCTCACAAGACGAGGGCGATACTGCGATCAGAGATATACGATATATTATCTTATTAATTGTTTTAATTCTTATAATTGCTCTTATTAATCTACAATATATCTGTGTTTATGGGGTGAAATAAAATCAAACAAAATAAAAAGTTAATATATTGAAAAGGGATGTCCTGATTAACATTGTTGGCTTCCGATACTGTGACAATAGATTATAGAAGGGAAAATGTTTTATAGCTAATAATTAATGTAAACACAGTAACACATTTTTCATGAAACTTATGTTGCTGCACGCTCCCTTTACGAGTGCGCGGGGCTTTTCCCCGTCTTTATCGAAATATAACTATAGATCTCTATGTTAAACTCTCGCTTCATTTATGATTGCTGCCTTTGGTAAAAACTTAGCTCTTTAAGGTTTCGCTCAAATGTGATTTATTTTATTTAGATTCACCGAGTTGGTGTGTTACGAAACACCCGTAGCAAAAATGCGTTTTAAGAACTCCAAAACAAGATCTAATACAAATTATGTCAAGATAATACTTTAATGAAAAATACAAAACGAATAAAGTTTATTCAAAATATATCAAACTAATTTTTAATGAAGCGATCACGGCCAACTCGGACGTTATTTGACTTTTTTGTCGTCTTTCGTATAATCTACACTCTTCCACCTTTCTTGATTACCTCTCGAGGTTCGCAATGCGAATGATTCGCACAGCCGAAAACAACACAAACATATTTTTCTTCCAGAAATGCACACCCGCATTTTTAATGAGCCGGACGTGAGCTGGATTTGTCGTCATGTAAGTCTGAAGGAGGCGTTGGGAAAAATGTAGCGTCTTGTAGTATAGTATAGTACATATACTCTGCACTCGCACGCAAAAACATAGACACACAGACACACACATTACCTGGAAAATAATAACAAAAGAAAGCCGAATAGCCAGTACCACCCAAAATTCCTTTGAAATCTCATACGGCGATGATGACCAAGGTGGTTCTCTGTAGTCCTTGTACCTGCAAAAACAGACAACATGTTTTTGTGTTTACATGTTGATGTATTCCCTCCAGTAAATGCCATGCAAAGTATGAATTGTAACTGTGACTGTAAATGCCATGCAAAGTAAGTCTGTAACTGTGACTAAATGTGTTCAAATACAACATTGCGAAGATTTCAGACATTCTAGAACTTTGTGTCCCTCCCTCTCCTTAACAGTTACCTTGCCCAATCACTTATATTCTGATGATTTATTGTAATGTGATCCCGAGCTTAAATTGTCGTGTACAATAAAGCTTTTTCTCATAAAGGGTTTTGACACTGTGAAATGAAATGTAATTCCCACCTGCATATCTCAACTGCAAAGCCAAGTTGCATTTGATCCATGGGCTCTTTCCCATCCTGGAAGTGGCTGACATTAAAATATGAGAGAGTATGGTTGACAAATCCATGCATAGTGCCGTCAGGGCTGTACATGTACTGGTAGACCATCCGAGGGATGAAGTCTGAGGTGAAGGAGATGACAAAGGCCTAGGAATTATAGGTGGGTAGGTGGTATTAGAGGTGGGATTCAAAGGTCAGGGACAAAAATGTGAGTCAGACTATGACCGATAAATTATTCAGGGAGTAACGGTACATGCAATCATAAATTGATGTATTAGAATGGAACTTTTGCTTTTTTATGTCTGTATTTGTTGATTGAAAGTTGAATCGAGGTAACTTGAAACTTGTTTGGTAAAGACAATTCAAAAGGCTTCTTAAATTTTTAAATTTTAAGCCTGGACTCTCCGTGTTTATGTCTTTGTGTGACCCTATGCGACAGCATTGTGGTCGCATAGGGTTAATGTTGTAGTTTCCTAGAGTACCAATAGGCCTTCCTGGTGGCAAAGCGACTAGTTGTGACCATTCTTCCCGTGAGATGAGGCAATCTTTGGGGGAGAGATGACAGGACAATCAATCTCAAGTGTACTCATCTACTCAGGGCATTCAATCAATCACAACTAGACTGTTAGGTTTGTCGTAGAAGACGCTTTGCCTCTAACCCGGGTAGGCTTCATTAGTTTATGCTCATAGACGTAAATTGGTCAGATCTGGTCTAGGAGCTGCTGCCAAAAACCCAACCCAACCCAACAAGGAGGGCATGTCTATGCAAGGATGGTTCCGCTCTATTGTAGTGAAAAAGATTTTCTGTTAAAATAAAGTAATTTTATAAATTTTTTGTAGTTCCCTTTTTTTTTTTTAAAGTATCAAAAGGTTTCGAAAAGTATCGATATACATTTTGGTACCGGTACCAAATTGTTGGTATCAGGACGACCCGACTTCATGCTTTGTCTATTAATTCTATAAAATGTAAAGTGAACTATTGAAATAAATTTGCTTTAAAAAATATATTCATCATTAAGATGTGCTTGTATTTTTTTTTTTGATATTACAATACTAATGCTAAACAAGTGACAAAATAATTATTGTGTGGACAATGGATTTTTTGTAAATGTACAGTGGAAATCATACATACTAAACAATGAATGAAATGTTTAATTACAGTTGTAGAATTACTATTTACATTTATATTTTTGTAGTACTTACACATATATGAAACAAATTTACTTACATTGATAATGACAGCCACTTTGGCAACCCCTCTTAGGATGTTGTACCATATACCTGAATATGAAAAAAGAAAATAATTGATTTTCACTGAGAAATATATATATATATATATATATATATATATATATATATATATATATATATATATATACTGTAGTTGTACATTTACTGTACCAACCGATATCTTTGGCTCTTGCTGTCACTGGCCTCCGCAACTCGGTCACAAATTTCTTGGCATCAAGTCGTATTTCAATGATGTTGTTGAGCAAAGCGAATAATGGAGCCAAGGGGAAGGATGCCACAAATAAAGTGACAAAACCAAACTGGATAACTGGCAAAAAACATAAGAAGATAGAGGAAGAATACATGACATGACTCAGGCAAAGACAAATTGTAACCATTGTTACAATAGAAAGTACCCACATGACCCTGATCAAAGGTTTGCATGTCCATCCATCCATTTTCTACCGCGTGTCCCTCTTGAGGTTGCGGGGGGTGCTGGAGCCTATCCCAGCTTCCACATTTAGCTCACTTTTCTCACATTTAAACACACTTTTCTCACATTTAGCTCAATTTCATCAGATTTAAGCTTAAATTAAATAGTGACTCTAAATGTTGTGTCTAAATGTTGAATCTAAATATAAATGTTTGATATAAATCTGAATATTAAATGTAAATATTACTTTTGTAATTAAATCTGCGAGCAGCATTGAATGTATCTTTGCCCCAGCTGCACCGCAGGGTGCACAAAAGTCAGACAGCGTGCATGACACCTTCTCAATGCCCTGACACATCATCAAAACATTCTGGATGATTGGAGCATGTAAGGAAGTTATTATTGTTATAGGTTTTCACCACAAGGGCAGTAATGCAGTTGCATCCCAATCAACCGACCCATCTTCAAAGGTGTCAGGAAGATCAGAGATATAGTGTTTTTTTTACAACCATAGCTGTCATGCATTAAAGTCCCCCTCAACACCTGAACTGATCACAAATTCCAGGAAGATCGGAGCATCCATCCAGCTATCCATCCTCCTCGAGGTGTTCCAAGGCCAGGCGGGAGACCTAGTCTCCCCAACGTGTCCAGGGTCTCCCCGGTGGTGCAAACACCTCCCCTTGGAGGTGTTTGGGGGGCATCTTGACCAGATGGGAACATAGAGTAAATTGAGAGCTTTACCTTCCGGCTCAGCTCCTTCTTCACTATGACGGATAGTGATGCAGGGTCTGCATCACTGGAGACGATGCACCGATCCCCCTGTCGATCTCACAATCCATGGAGGTGCTGATTCTCATCCCAGTCGCTTCACACTCTGCTACGAACCAATCCAGTGAGAGTTGAAGATCCTGGCCAGACGAAGCCATCAGGACCACATCTTCTGCAAAAAGCAGAGACCTAATCCTGCAGCCACCAAACCGGATCCCCTCAACGCCTAGAAATTATGTCCATACAACTTATGAACAGAGTTGGTGACAAGGGGCAGCCCTGATGGAGTCAAACCCTCACTGGAAACGGATCCGACTATCTGCCGGCAATGCGGACCAAGCTCTTACACCGATCGTATGGGGAGCAGACTGCCACAAACCGATACCCCTTACTCTGTGAGCACTCCCCACAAGACTTCCCAAGGGACACGGTCGAAGGTCTTCTCCAAGTCCACAAAGCACATGTTGACTGGTTGGGTAAACTCCCACGCACGCTCAAGGACCCTGCCGCGAATATAGAGCTGGTCCACAGTTCCACGACCAGGTCAAAAACCACAATGTTCCTCCTGAATCCAAGGCTCGACCATCTGGCGTAGCTTCCTTTCCAGTATACCTGAAAAGACCTTCCCGGGAAGGCTGAGGAGTGTGATCCCACGATAGGGGATCACCCTCAGTTTTCCCTTCTTAAAGAGAGGAACCACCACCCCGGTCTGCCAATCCAGAGGCACCGCCCCTGATGTCCACTCAAGTTTAGTCAACAAAGACAGCTCCAAGGCATCCAGAGCCTTAAGGAACTCCGGGCAGATCTCATCCACCCCCAGGCCCCTGCCACCGAGGAGTTTTTTTTAACTACCTCAGACCCAGAAATATTTAAGTTGTATTTACTGATAATTTGCTTAATTTTTTAAGTCGTCCCATTCTATTGCTGTTATTGTTATACAGGTAAAACTAAAACAATTGAATATTTTGCAAAGGTTTGTTTATTCCAAAAATTTGATTTACAAGGTGAAACTAATGTGTAAAATGCAAATCTAGACTTTCTAATATGAGGGGCCGTTAGGGACATTATTCAGAATTACCTCTTACATACACTACTGAAATGCTCTCACACGAACAACTGACATCTTTTTCTTTCATACACACTACTGAAACACTCTTATAACACTGCTGAAATGCTCTTACATACACTACTGAAATGCTCTCACATAAACAACTGAAATTTTTTTCTTTTATACACACTACTGAAACACTCTTATAAACACTACTGAAATGCTCTTACATACACTACTGAAATGCTCTTATAAACACTACTGAAACGCTCTTATAATCACTACTGAAAGACTCTTACATACACTACTGAAACACTCTTATAAACACTACTGAAATGCTCTTACACACTACTGAAACACTCTTTAAACACTACTGAAATGCTCTTACATACACTACTGAAACACTCTTATAAACACTACTGAAACACTCTTACATACACTACTGAAACACTCTTATAAACACTACTGAAACACTCTTACATACACTACTGAAACACTCTTATAAACACTACTGAAACACTCTTACATACACTACTGAAACACTCTTATAAACACTACTGAAACACTCTTATAAACACTACTGAAACATTCTTACATACACTACTGAAACACTCTTATAAACACTACTGAAATGTTGTTGTCTCACGCACGCACACACACACACCTGGAATTATTTTTCACTAGTATGTATAAACGGATTTCACCTGTGTGTGTGTGTGCTTTTTACACGTGCGTGTGAGAGACAACAATTTCAGTAGTATGTGTGCAAAGATTTCAGTTATGTGTATGAGCGCATCTTACCAGTGTGTATGCGAGCATTTTACCAGTGTGTGTAAGAGCATCTTACCAGTGTGTATGGGAGCATCTTACCAGTGTGTGTAAGAGCATCTTACTAGTGTGTGTGAGCGATGTTGCATTCCGGTTCCGGTTACCAAATAATCCCCGGCCCTTTTCAGACAAGTTTTTTTATTTTTATTTTTTTTAAAGCCAAGTTGTGGACAAAATGTCTGCCGACAAGTAGCTTAACTGAGGTGGGAGCTCCACTTCATAATTTGAGGGCTTCAGCGGAGAATATAAGAACACTTTCAATGCAACAAGGGTCGGGCTGTCGCCGTGGGTCGCCCCTGCAGGACGCGGCACCTGAGCGGCCACACAGGTGCCTTTCTCCTCCCGACAGCCAAGCAGCCTAGCTGGAGCAAATGTTACCTTGCGAGTTTACACTGCACACATGCAACGTTTCAGTTCATGGACATCGGGGCAAGAGGAGGAAAAGGTAATTAGACATTATTTATTTCTAAATGATTGTAGAATCACACGAAATGTAAGGCGACATGGCATTGTAGTGAGCTACAATGGTAACATGTCGAAATGTGAGTCACGTCGTGGTACGTCAGTAGCTAATCAAATACTAATGATAATGGATTACAATTATTTAGCGTTTTTCTATCGACTTGATAAGGGGTCCCCAAACTACGGCCCGCGGGCCGGTTACGGCCCACCAAAGTCCAACATCTGGTCCGCTGGAAAAAAAAAGAAGTTGTATTATTATTTTCAATCTGTCTTTTCTAATCCATGTTTTGGTGTCCCCTAGTCGCTCAGGCTAATCATATCGTCAAAAATGCATTTTCTCGTATGACTTATATTGTCTTAGCTGTTTTCATGTGATCTGATTGTTACATTCTTATTTCAGAGTCACCAGACAGCTGCGTGACCATTTCAACAAGGACAGAATAAACAACCTCTGGATTCATGGAACTTCTCTGCACACAAATATATTAATTGGAATATTCAATAAATTTCACATAGAAACATTGTGATCATTATTTTCAACAGTGTGTTGAAAACAACCTTTTTTGGCTCAGAAAGGTTCCTTATTATTCATATGCTTTCAATACTTGTCGGTGTGTAATTCCAGACATAGATGTAAACATTAATGAGACAACAATGAACATTTTTCAACAAGTGAACCCACTTGAAAATGATGGCAACTATGGAATAGACATTTTCACTTCAATTCTGCACTTTATTCAGTGAACAATATGTGATATATAAGGTTTGTTAAAAAATGTTCTTCTCTTGTGCAGTGTATTCTGCAAATTAACATTTTGTAAAAAATAAATAAATAAGGAACCTGTTATACAGACATATATGAAGTTGCCCACTTTATTATTGCAAATATCAAAATAACACTGCAATATGTTTGTGCTGTAAACATTTATGTTTCTACCGTTGAGGTTTTTAAGTTATTTTATGTTCTGACGAGTAATGTCATCCAGCCCCCACCATCACACACACTTTGTCAAAATCTCCCCAAACTTGTCCCAGATGTTTGTGCTGCACAATTTTTTTGTCTTATGATTATTGCATTTAGGCTAGGTGTAAATATTAACACATTAACTTGAACTATAATTTTAGACAAACAATATCTATTGTCTGACTACAAGAAGAAGTATATAAATAATAAGGCATAACAGGGGCGTCACTAGCTTTTAAGGACAGGGGGGCTTAGCCCCCAGGAGATGCACAGGATGTGAGCGAACGTAGCGCACGAGCACAACACTTCACAAACGGCTAACAAAGACTTATAAATAATGCATTGTTATTATTATTATTTCAGTCGGTTTATTTTCAATCTGTGTTCAGTACAACAACAAACATGGCTTTGCATAGTGATATTTTGTTTACAGCATCAACAAGAAACAATTACTTGCATGATCCTTCAAGATACACTGAAACACAATGAAAGTGGTGGCATTAGCCTCTATGTTATTCATTCATAACATAGAGGCTAATGCCACCACTTTAGCTCACAATACAATAATTGTTTGTTCCCAAATATTTTGAAGTTGCACAGATTACATTTTGGGCACATATGTGACTAAAATGGTTGTAAATTAAAGCCCTGGAAATATTACTTAGTTACTTGAATTAAAGTAATATCTGGATCGGGATAATTTGGCTTAAATATAATTTATTTATATATATATATATATATATATATATATATATATATATATATATATATATATATATATATATATATTATGGCAAGCCGTTAAGGAAATAAATTAAATATATATGGAAGTCTGAATAAAAATGAGAAAGGTTTATATATACTGTAAATAAGAAAGACTTAGAGTCCGTCTGCTGATCTGAAAAAGAGCCAAAGCTGTCAAAGAGCTGAGGGACCATCTTCAAAGTGCAATGCTGAAACAAATAATGCAAACAATAAAATGTAACTTCCAGGGCTTGAGATTAACGTAGTCCCGTCGTCCCGGGTACGGTAAAAAAAATGCACGTGACGAAATGAAATGCTCCCCGGGACGATGGCTTTTAACCATTGTTTTTCTTTTTCTTTTTATGTATTTATTAATTTTACATTTTATATTAAATGTCTTGGTTTTTCCTCCCTCTAAAAATACAATACAATAAAACAAATATAATTAATGATGTTTTTTTCATTATTTTAACAATAGGCTAATGTACATTACTTTATATAGACTCTACCAGAAACACAAAACTTAAAAACTAAATTATTTACAATTGCAGACACAAGGTTTCGTGCAGCTTCACTCATTTTCTACCGCTTATTCCCTTTGGGGTCGCGGGGGGCGCTGGAGCCTATCTCAGCTACAATATATATATATATATATATATATATATATATATACATACATACATGTATACTGTATATATATATATATATATATATATATATATATATATATATATATATATATATATGAAGTTGCTCATACACATAACTGAAATCTTTGCACACATACTACTGAAATTGTTGTCTCTCACACGCACGTGTAAAAAGCACACACACACACAGGTGAAATCCGTTTATACATACTAGTGAAAAATAATTCCAGGTGTGGCGTGTGTGTGCGTGAGACAAAAACATTTCAGTAGTGTTTATAAGAGTGTTTCAGTAGTGTTTATAAGAGTGTTTCAGGAGTGTATGTAAGAGTGTTTCAGTAGTGTTTATAAGAGTGTTTCAGTAGTGTTTATAAGAGTGTTTCAGTAGTGTATGTAAGAATGTTTCAGTAGTGTTTATAAGAGTGTTTCAGTAGTGTATGTAAGAATGTTTCAGTAGTGTTTATAAGAGTGTTTCAGTAGTGTTTATAAGAGTGTTTCAGTAGTGTTTATAAGAGTGTTTCAGTAGTGTATGTAAGAATGTTTCAGTAGTGTTTATAAGAGTGTTTCAGTAGTGTTTATGAGAGCGTTTCAGTAGTGTATATAAGAGTGTTTCAGTAGTGTTTATAAGAGTGTTTCAGTAGTGTTTATAAGAGTGTTTCAGTAGTGTATGAAAGAGCATTTCAGTAGAGTTTATAAGAGCATTTCAGTAGTGTTTATAAGAGCATTTCAGTAGTGTTTATAAGAGCGTTTCAGTAGTGTTTATAAGAGCGTTTCAGTAGTGTTTATAAGAGCATTTCAGTAGTGTACGTAAGAGTGTTTCAGTAGTGTTTATAAGAGTGTTTCAGTAGTGTTTATAAGAGCATTTCAGTAGTGTTTATAAGAGTGTTTCAGTAGTGTTTATAAGAGTGTTTCAGTAGTGTATAAAAGAAAAAGATTTCAGTTGTTTATGTGAGAGCATTTCAGTAGTGTATGCAAGAGCATTTCAGTAGTGTTTATAAGAGTGTTTCAGTAGTGTGTATAAAAGAAAAAGATTTCAGTTGATTATGTGAGAGTGTTTCAGTAGTGTATGTAAGAATGTTTCAGTAGTGTTTATAAGAGTGTTTCAGTAGTGTATGTAAGAATGTTTCAGTAGTGTTTATAAGAGTGTTTCAGTAGTGTTTATAAGAGTGTTTCAGTAGTGTTTATAAGAGTGTTTCAGTAGTGTATGTAAGAATGTTTCAGTAGTGTTTATAAGAGTGTTTCAGTAGTGTTTATAAGAGCGTTTCAGTAGTGTATATAAGAGTGTTTCAGTAGTGTTTATAAGAGTGTTTCAGTAGTGTTTATAAGAGTGTTTCAGTAGTGTATGAAAGAGCATTTCAGTAGAGTTTATAAGAGCATTTCAGTAGTGTTTATAAGAGCATTTCAGTAGTGTTTATAAGAGCGTTTCAGTAGTGTTTATAAGAGCGTTTCAGTAGTGTTTATAAGAGCATTTCAGTAGTGTACGTAAGAGTGTTTCAGTAGTGTTTATAAGAGTGTTTCAGTAGTGTTTATAAGAGCATTTCAGTAGTGTTTATAAGAGTGTTTCAGTAGTGTTTATAAGAGTGTTTCAGTAGTGTATAAAAGAAAAATATTTCAGTTGTTTATGTGAGAGCATTTCAGTAGTGTATGTAAGAGCATTTCAGTAGTGTTTATAAGAGTGTTTCAGTAGTGTGTATAAAAGAAAAAGATTTCAGTTGTTTATGTGAGAGCATTTCAGTAGTGTATGTAAGAGGTAATTCTGAATAATGTCCCTAACGGCCCCTCATATTATGAGCCTTCTTTTGATATACATTTGTAGATTATGGTTTACAGCTTATTACAAAACCTCAGACCCTCATCAAATTTGGGGTTTTCAAAAATCGGAAGTCATCAAAATTATAATATTAAGGATACACTTTCTTCTGGAAAGGGCTTCCGGAAGGCTCCCGCCGCCTCCATGGTGTAGGTTTCGCTGTGCGGACCTCCCTACTTCAGAAGCTTCCCGAATCTCCAGTTGGCATTAGCGAAAGGTTGATGACCTGGAGGATTCCCCTCACCAATAACTGTTACTGCACCCTCATCAGCGCCTATGCCCCAACACTGATTGCCAACCCTCAATGTAAGGAAGAGTTCTATGCCTCCCTGCACTCCGCCATCAGCAAAACACCACTCACTGACAAGCTCATCCTTCTAGGGGATTTTAACGCAAGAGTGGGCTCGGACAGTGTACTGTGGAGGGAAGTGATGGGTCGGCACGGTGTTGGCAAGCTCAACAACAATGGTCTCCGTCTTCTCACTCTATGTTCTGAGCATCAACTGGTCATCACAAACACCTTGTTCCAACTGAAGAACAAGTACAAAACATCCTGGCAACACCCTCGCTCTAAACACTGGCATCTCCTAGATTACATCATCACCCGCCAAGCGGACAGGAAGGAGGTGCGCATCACTAGGGCCATGCGTGGAGCTGACTGTTGGACTGACCACCGCCTGATCAGAACAAAGATTGACTTGGAAATACGTCCTCAACAGAGAAAAACACCACCTTCCAAGAGGCTCAACTGCGATGCACTGAAGTCCATGCACTCCGTCAACCAGCTCAGGAAAAAGGTAGCAGATCAGCTGTTCAAGATTCCTGAAGTGCCACCAGATCTGGACACTGGACCTACCTGGAGCACCCTACGCACTGCCCTCCACCAGGCGGCCGTGGAGTCTATAGGGTACACCAGAAGGCGACATCAAGACTGGTTTGACAATAGTGCGCCAGGAATCTATGACCTGCTTCAGGCAAAACACAAGGCCCTTGCAGCTCACATATCAAACCCTCAATCCACCGTCCTAAAGGCTCAGCTCATCCGCCTCAGAAGTGAAACCCAGCGCACCCTCAGAGCCATGGAGAATGACTGGTGGACCCAGAAGGCCCACGAAATACAACATCACGCAGACACCAACAACTCTCATGCCTTCTACGACTCCATCAAGTCCATCTATGGCCCACAGAGGAAGAACATCACCCAGGTTAGATCAGCTGACGGCACCACTCTCTACAAGGACAAACAACAGATCCTGGACAGATGGGCTGAGCACTTCAGGGTACTGCTGAACACAACGAACCCTGTACAGACAGACATACTCTCTGACCTCCCATGCCTGCCCCCTGTAGACTCGCTGGACTCCTCTCCCAGCTTCTCAGAGGTACTCAAGGCCATCAAGGGTCTAAAAAACAACAAGAGCCCAGGCCTTGACGAGATCCCGGGAGAAATCTTGAAGCACGGTGGATATCTCCTGCACCGCAGAATGCACCAGCTGATCACTGCCATCTGGTCGTCTGAAGTCATCCCGCAAGATTGGAAGGATGCTAACATCATAACAATCTATAAGCGCAAAGGCGACAAAGCAGACTGCGGCAACAGCAGAGGTATCTCCCTACTATCCGCAGCTGGGAAGGTGCTAGCAAGGATCATGTTACATCGAGTAGCAACTCATGTAACCGAAAACATCCTGCCCGAATCTCAATGCGGCTTTAGACGTGATCGGAGCACCGCAGACATGATCTTTGTTGCCAGACAGGTACAGGAAAAATGCAGAGAACACCGCAAAGACCTGTACATGGCATTCATTGACCTGTCCAAGGCCTTCGACACAGTAAACCGGGACTTGTTGTGGGAAGTACTTGGAAAACTAGGTGTACCAGCAATGTTCTGCAACCTACTGCGACAGCTACATGATGGCATGCAGGCCTGTGTGAGCAACGGCGGCCAACAATCCCCATTTTTCAGTGTGGATGTGGGGGTCAAGCAAGGGTGTGTCCTTGCCCCAACCATATTCAACATGTTCATTTCCACTGTCACCCTCCTGTCCCATAAACACCTGGACCCCACAGATGGGATTCAGATACAATACCGGCTGGATGGTAACCTTTTTAACATCCGTCGCCTCCAAGCCACCACTAAACTCACCACCCAGCATATTCTGGAACTACAGTATGCAGATGACTGCGCTGTACTTGCACACTCACCAGAGTCTCTCCAGCGTGCACTGAATGTGGTAGCCTCCATCTACAGTGCCATTGGTCTTCAGATAAACACCAAGAAAACACAAATACTCGTGCAGGAGTTTACTCCCCAGCCAAATACGCCGATCTTCACCCTTGACGGGCACCCATTAGCCACCGTCCCCCACTTCACCTACCTCGGTAGCACCCTGTCGCCATCCTGCACCATTGACGATGACGTCCAGGCCCGTATTGGTCTGGCCTCTGCTGCCTTTGGAAGGCTACAGTCCAGGGTTTTCCTAAATAGGAATCTAACCATCTCCACCAAGACAGCCATGTATAAGGCAGTCTGCCTCTCCACGCTACTCTATAGTTCTGAAACCTGGACACCCTACCAGAGGCACATCCAGAGTCTCGAGGCCTTCCACATCCGCTGCCTCCAAAGGATCCTAGGTCTGACCTGGGAAGACAGGGTGCTCTACACTGAAATTTATGACCGGACCAACACACCCAGCATCACAGCACTCCTTGGCCAAAAACACCTAAGATGGGTCGGACATGTGATCCGTATTCCAGCCCACCGCCTACCCCGTCAGATATTGTATGGCCAGCTTTCAGTCGGTCAAAGGTCTGCCGGGGGCCAGAAAAAACGGTACAAGGACCACATTAAAACTCTCCTGAAAAAGTGTGACATCAAACCACCAGCACTGGAGTCCCTGGCTGCTGACCGCCAGACCTGGAGCTCTACCTGCCACCAGGGAATCACTCATCTTCAGGAGAAGTTCACAGAGCGGAGAGCACAGCGGCGTGCACAAAGACACCAACGTGCCACAGCACCAGCGACCATCACTGCTGCCTTCCCCTGCCCCTCCTGTGACAAAGTCTGTGGATCACGCATAGGCCTGAGCAGCCACCTGGCTATGCACAGGCGAAAGTCACAACAATAACCAATCCAATACTTCGTTTGGAGCAACGTCATCATCGACATCGATGGACTGCCATAAGCAAGGTTGTGAGTTCAAAACCCGGCCGAGTCATACCAAAGACTATAAAAATAGAACCCATACCTCCCTGCTTGACACTCAGCATCAAGGGTTGGAATTGGGGGTTAAATCACCAAAATGATTCCCGGGCGCGGCCACCGCTGCTGCTCACTGCTCCCCTCACCTCCCAGGGGGTGAACAAGGGGATGGGTCAAATGCAGAGGACAAATGTCACCACACCTAGTGTGTGTGTGAATATCATTAGTACTTTAACTTTAACTTAAGCTCCTAACTTCGAATGTTCGTATTTTAACTCAGCCCCGCCCATTGAAATTAATTGAAATTAATTTGTGCCTAGCCTTCCCAAAACGTCCCAATTTTAACATTCAACATGAGTTTTAGAATGAAAAACAAACTTGGATAAGAATTCTTTTAAAAACAGTACAGTAGTAAAACAAATTGTACAAACTACAGTAGTTTTATGAATTTAACAGGGTTGTATAGATAATGGAAAAAATGCAACACCTGTATTTTGTAATCATGATGTAAAAGTGTTTTCCAGCAGACTGGAATTCTTACTTATGCTATCTCCCACAGTCAGTGTTTGAGCTGAGTTGACACTTTTCAGGCAGTGCTGGGAGAGTTACAAGGCAGGCACGTAGAGCACATGCCCGGTGGTTGCGGCACGGCAGAGCGAGCAGAGAGCGGCGAGAGAGGTAGCGCGGCTCAAATGATAGAGCAGCCGTCCAGCAAATTGAGGGTTCCTGGTTTGAATCCAGCAGAAAGCAAGGCACTTTACACACCTTTCTCCCAGTGCCACTCACATTAGTGTATGAATGTGAATGACTTTTTGGAAGTAATCAGAGAGGCCGTAAGCGTGCATCGGTAGCCACGTTTCCGTCAGTCTACCACAGGGCAGCAAAGACTACAAATGTGGCTTACCGCTATCGTGTGCTAATGTGGAGTGAATAAATGATGGGTTCGCTACATTTACTTAGTTTCATTTGGTGGCTAAATTTGTACTTGTCAGAGTAATTTTAATGTAGCATACTTTTTACTTCAGTATTTTTATGAGGAAAAAACACTACTATTACTTTGATACATTGACTTTCATTCCAATCGGTAGATTTATCTATATCGTATTTATTTATAATGTATTGATTACTGCTTGCAAAGACATTCATTTGGATCGTTAGAGAGAATTCTCACACATGAATCCATTTAATTAATCAAACAAAGCCTGGCTTTGCATGCAGCCAAATGACTGCATGCAAACTACACACTGTAAAAACTGATATGACGTCATAACTCCTCAATATTTACTTACGAACTAGGAAAAATAACATTAATATGTTTACATTTCAGCCTTCCACTGCCAACTACAGAAAACATGTTGTGGTAAGTTGTAGATGTTTGTTTTAGCTGCGCATATGCATTAGCCCTTTTTAAAGTCATAAGTGACTGTACAATGTGCATCTTTTGTACAATAGTACATGCCATAGTCAATTAAGTCTCTCTGAAAAACACACACACACACCAGTTGTATCCATCCATCCATCCATCCATTTTCTACCACTTGTCCCTTTTGAGGTGTACCATCAAAAAAAGTTACGACATAAATCAGAAGTTACTTACATACTTGAGTTGTTTTTTTCCACTGAATACTTACTAATTATAATTTATTTAGATGGTTACGTTTTTCTCTCACTTACATTAAAAGTACACAATTTGTTGCTACGCTACCCACCTTTGCAGTCCAACAGTAAGTTCTTCATGTTGGTCAAATGTTTTACATGACATAAAACATCTCAAAATCAAATGCAGATCTTCAATATATGTAAAAATATGTCCATAAGTGGTACTCACTCATTTCCATATATTCCGGTGTTAGCCCTGCAAATGGCTCCAGAAAGTGGTCAGCTTCATATCTCCTCAATTTCTTCTGTCTTTCTTCCTCTTGGGAAGTTCCTTGCTTTGACTGGATGTAGCGAATAAACTTCTTTAGCTTGCTAAAAGGAGTACAAACAAACATGTACAATTAGACCGTAGTTGCATGAGACTGGGTAAGTACACACTACATAGATATTTTACAGTAAACATACAGTCTTGTTAGTGACAGTTCCTCTTTAATTCAAATCAAATATGTATGAGTCATTCTTTGGAGACTACGTTTTGCTTAAGGAATGAAACACAATGAATCCACCCTTTTGAAATGGTAACACCTGCTTCCATACACACACAGACAGTAGCATACTGTATGCTACTCGGGAGTGAGCATGGTCTTCTCTGCAGTAGTTGGTATTAGGGTTGTATGATATACCGGTACTAATAAAGTACCATGGTACTAATGAATTCCAGTAATTTTATGTCATCTGCATGCTGCGGTGACTTAACATGCTGCAGAAAATGTTTAGTGTATCAGCGCGCGCAACCTCACACACCGCACAAGGAAAAACAGTGTGGAGAGGAAAAATGGCAAATATAGACAATTCTATCGGTTAACATGCAAGCTGAGCTTTAAAATATGCCTCCTTTATTACGCGCCCCTTTTAAGACTAGACAAGGGCAAGGGGACCGTAGAGCACATGACTCGGATTGGGCTGGCTATCAAGGAGCTTGTTCCGGCCACCTAGAAGGACGAGCCACTAACAGACACAGACTCTTCCACACCATCCCATCCGCCTGTTTCAAATGTTCCAGCCACAGAGACTTTAGTCCCATCAACAAGGACTATACCCCAACCAGTGTCACCTGAATCAAGGTCACAGACTGGCAAGAGCAAGTCAACCACCCAGCATTGATGTCCAACCTCCTGAGATTCAGCGATATATCGTACATCATATTGTAAAGAATGATGATAATTCAGTGCTCAGAGTATTTTTTGGAAGATTGCCAAGACCTTCAAGTGAATCTGACTGGGAGACCTAGAGGTCAGGAGTTGAACTACTGCTGAGAGATCCATCTGTATCTGACCTCCAACGATCTAGGAGGACCGTGGATAGCCCTCTACCCCCAGCTGCAGACATAATCAAGCATCTAGATTCCAACAATGCCTAAAGTATATTTGGATACCCTTGACCCTGCTGGGTGATATGACGATACATATTGTGGGCACGATAGAAAAGTGTCTATCGTGCCATTTCTATTTTTATCGTTTCAAGCGATAAGCTGTATTTTATCCATAGGGCTTGTGCCATCAGATGATTCATAGTAACAACAACAATAATTGCACATTCAGTGAGTGTATTTGGTGTCAAACGGGAGAGAAAACAATATTTTCTTACGTTGACATGTAGGTTCGCATTTCTCTTTCGATTTTGCGACATGATGCCGCTTTACGTGCCCTCTTTGTGTCCAGCGTCTCCCGCCATCGCTGGTTACCTGGGTTACACACATGAGGCAGAGACGGAGTCCCAGGACGAACTCCTACCCAAACGAGGGGGTAGCTTGTCAGTCTGGCTTTATTTTGGTTTCAAAGCGACAGATTCAGAGCAGAAAACGGTCATATGCAAACCTATTCTACCACCTCAGAAAACACCATGAAAAGGAGTACACTGAGACCCAAAAGGCAAGAGTCACACCAATCAATGCTACCAGCGCTAAACCCAATCAACCAAAAATTCAAGACGCTCTGGTACGAAACAAACCCTACGAGAAAACGTCCCGCATTTATCGACAAATAACAGACGCCATCGCGCGCCTCATTGCTACTACTGTTCTGACTGCACTAAAGGCTAACGTTAAGGATTCCAGAGACGTGCACTTTAAGATTTTTTATTGCAATTGTTTACATCTGATACCAAATGTATTTGTTTATTTTTAATTATGATCTAGTGTTCTGACTGCACTTCAGAGAAACTTGAATACTTGTAAAACTTTAAAGAAAACTTTAAAAATGTGTTTTATAAACGTAAAAATGTGTTTTGTTGCTATTGTTGTTTGCTATACCAAATGTATGTGTTTATTTCACTTGCAAATAAAGTGAGAAAAAAGGTAAGTGGTCATGTATGTTGTTAAATTTTTCATAGAACTGAAAGCATACCTTAGCTATATCATGGTATATTGTTATCGTGATATAAAATGATCCATATCGTGATATACATTTTTTTCCATATCGCCCAGCACTACTGCTTATGGCACTGTCCAGGATGGAAAGTAGCCTTTTGCCAAATTCATGGACCTGCATCAGACACCGGTGAGAAAGCTTCCACCTATACTCAACGCCTACAAGTTGCCCTGAATGCCACCATGAAAAGAGGAGGCGTTGAGGAGCTGACAGCTCTTGGCACCTATGAAACTAGTTTTGTTGTGGGTGCTGGGACAATGTAGTGTCAGAACTTGGTGTTGAAACTGATCATGAAAAGATATCTACCTTAAGCTCCAGCTTAAGCAAAATAAATCTAAACCACCCACCTTTTGCTGAGCTTTTGCTGCTTTTACGCACCGTAGAGGATCGAAACAGCAAAGACACTTCGCATGAAGCAACATCTAGGAGCAACCGGGCAAAAAGCCACCACTCAAGCCCAGTTTGCACATACCACTTTTGATGGTGGAGGAGCAGTAACGAACCTGTCTACAACAACAACATGCGGATGTTCAGCAGAAGTTAACCAACATCCAGTGCCATTTGGCACTGTGTTCAACATTCTCGTCCACCCACGCCATCCAAGCCCAAGCCAAGCTATTGTTTTCTGTGCGGAGACAATGGTCATAACCACCCACCATGAAGAAATGTCCCCAATTCAGTTCTGGTCGCACAGAAGAAGAACAGTTTACCAGAAAACAGTACAACAGCTCCAACTACAACCCTTTAAACTAAATTTGGCTTCCGTTAAGGGCCAAACAGAAGCCAAGCGGGACCAAACCTGTCTCATCCAACCGTTTTCTACCGCTTGTCCCTCTCGGGGTCGCAAGGAGTGCTGGAGCCAATCCCAGCTGCACTCGGGCGGAAGGTGGGGTACACCCTGGACAAGCAACCTGTCCCATGAAAGTAGTACCTACTCAGTGGCCTCGGGGTTAGAGTGTCCGCCCTGAGATCGGTAGGTTGTGAGTTCAAACCCCGGCCGAGTCATACCAAAGACTATAAAAATGGGACCCATTACCTCCCTGCTTGGTACTCAGCATCAAGGGTTGGAATTGGGGGTGAAATAACCAAAAATGATTTCACCCCCACTGCCCACTGCTCCCCTCACCTCCCAGGGGATGAGTCAAATGCATAGGACAAATTTCACCACACCTAGTGTGTGTGACAATCATTGGTACTTTAACTTTGACTTTAACTTTAAAAACAGGTAAATGTGAAGAAATATCACAAGACATGAATTGTCCAAGGAGAATTCCAAAGGGGCTGGTGGGATCCAAATGCACTGCAGTTGTCAATATTTCATGACAAACCCTGAATTGCCTTTTGGACACAGGTTTCTCAAGTCACCACCATTACAGTCTCCTTCTACAATAAAACTGTCAATGACCAACCCGTGAAACCCCTTTTTAACTTACTACAAGTCGAGAGTGCAGCTGGGTAGGTGGAAGTGACAATCACATTCCTAAAGACTTCATAGGAGTGTAATTTGATGTGCCAACCCTTGCTCGTGTTGTTCTAGACACCACACCTCACAACCACTCACCTGTGCTCATTAGCATGAATACCTTTTTATATGGGCTATACCATGATGCTTCCAACCTACCGGCCAAGGATACCGTGCAGTCCTGCAGCTGCTGAAGCTTACACTATCAGAATCAAGTGGGCTTTGCAGGTACTCTAAAGAGTATGTGCAGAGTAAGAACACAAAGTTTAACTTCGGAGACCTACTAATTTCACCTGAATGGAAGGGCGGATAACCTTCAAGGTCAACCATATAGCCGATGTGTTCTCCCACCGTGATCTCAAATTTGGCTGTACAGACTGTGTGAAACATTGCATCCATCTCAAAGATCACACCCCTTTTAGCATCAAGTGAGGCCAATACACCCACTTGACGTTGAGACTGTGCGGAGCCATTTATGAGACATGTTTAAAGCTCGAATAAATATGGAGTCATCGTCACCTTTTGCCTCCCAGACGTGCGCTATGCGTTGATTGTCGAAAGTTGAATTTAAAAATTGTAAACAATGCCTACGCCCTTCTCAATCTTGAAAAATATTTTTCAGCGTTAACAAGTGGTTCACAGTTTTAGATCTGAAGTCTGGATACTACCAAATTAAAATAGACAAAGCTGGCAAAGCTAAAACTGCCTTTGTTACCCCATGATGATTCTGGGAGTGGAACCGCATGCCTCAGAGAGTGACTAAGGCTCCAAGGAAGGCCTTTCTTTGATGACATTGTTATTTTCTCTGTCACCCTTGAGGAACACAAGAAGCATCTTCTGAGGGTGCTGAAAAGACTGAAGGAGTTTAAATAAAAGTTGTCCCCAGGAAAGTGAACATTTTTCCAGTCAAGTGTGCGCTATCTGTGACATGTAGTGTCAGAACTTAGTGTTGAAACTGATCATGAAAAGATATCTACCTTAAAATCTTGGCCAGTACCTCGAAATCTGCACTAATTTTTAGGATTCATCAAAAATTATGCCATCATTTTAAAACCACTTTTAAAACCCCACCCTTACTATGCACCTGTTCACCAGTCCACAAAAAACTAAATCAACACTGTGAATTACCGAGACCCAAAGAACTCCTTTGGAAGAAATGGACCTCAGCCTGTCCGAACTCTTTTAAAACTGTGATTGAAAAATTTACTTCTGCCGCAGTCCTTCATTTTGCCAATTCAAAGCTACTCTATTTTCCACAAGCAAAAGCAGAGACTTAACCCTGCAGTACTCAAGTA